>NC_083464.1:12605000-13205000 GCF_030014155.1 Tachysurus vachellii | reverse complement strand
TAGAAATGAAAGTATTCACTGTTCAGATTTATCTGTCACTTCAGCTGTTGGCAGTGTTTTTGCAAGGTTGATAGGTCATGATCTCAAACCAATCACCTTCACGCCACACTAACTATTTGATTTGGATCGAGCTGAATATTAACACTGAGTTTACTTTGAATGCCAGCTAAGCGTGTCTGCCAAGCTGGGGACAGCAGGCATTAGCCTCACAAAATATTTTCCCATTGCCTTTGCATAGGAGGCGTATTTGTGCAGTTTTTCCACTTTTTTTATTGAAGTCACTGTAATATCTTTAGGATAATGAGGCATGAAATTGACTCCCATTTTTGTGTGACCCATGTCTCCAGCATCAATCCTTCATGTCCATAATGAATTACAGCAAGACAAAACGCAGACTATGCTACACAAATTGAGGGGTGGCGGGGGACAGAGAATTAAAAAAAATGTTCAATATATCAATATCAATAGTCAATATATACTGTATCAGAACAGTTTAACAGTTATCTAAATAACAATACATGTTATTTGGTGGTTCTAAGCATTAACAGCACTTGCTAATGTCCAAAAGATGTGCCTGTATGTTTAGTCATATAATCATATCAAAGCTCTGAAATGAATCTCCCAGAACAGGCCTGGTCAAAATCAACCTCTCTCTTAATCCATTTATTATTTCGGCCACCAGATTCACAGAGATGAATGTTCAGTCTTTTTTCCATGAGCTCATGGTGACTGTGAGAATAAGGACATAGGTGGACCGGTAAACAGAGAGCTTTGCCCGGAAACTGAGCTCCTGCTTCAACACCACAGAGCGATACAGTGACTGTGACATTGCTGTCGGCGAGCTGATCCATTTGTCAATCTCTTGATCTCTTTTTCCATCACTTGTGAATAATATCTCAAGATACCTAAACTCCTCCACCAGGGGCATGGCCTGAAAGAAGAAGGGAGAGGAGTTTTTGCTGGTCATGAGCAATGTGAAGTGACTGAAAGAATAAGGTTGCATGTACAGGTGTTGTAAATGAGGTTCCTCTGCAGGGATGCTGGGCTTATTTTCTGTAAGGAATAATACAACACTAAGCAGAGTTGCTGTACCACCAAATCAAGACGAGTCGGTTCAGGAGGTTTAGGCATCTTAAAAGAATGCTACTAGATCTGTTCCAACTTCAGCTGTCATATCTGAATTCCAATAGGAAGAGACCACTCTGAAAAAATCTTACATTTGTATTGGGAGTTGGTTTGAGCTGGAGATACCCCAGAAGGTGCTGGAAAATATATAGGCTGGTGATAGTGAAGTTTGGGGTGACCTTCTTATCACCAGGACCTCTTTATTAAGAAAAGTTGAAGGAAAATTAATAAACGAATGAATGAATTGGAGTCACTAATGGCCAGTGTTCATGGTTAGGCTGTATAATACTACTCCAGTTCAGCAGTCAGCTGTCACAACACTGTATCTTTATTGGTCAAATTACAAGAAGCTTATAGTCATTTGTCAGTTAGATGATGAGCAAATGGAACAGAGACATTGTTAAGGTTACCAGACTTGTCAATCTTGACAAGGCTGACTTAAAGCACACAGGCTATGTCTTGGTGCTATCAGTTAGCACTTGGAAGTCATGCTGTACAGGAAAGTTGATCTATGTCTCACCCTAAGTAGGCAGTGAACTTTTTCCAGTCACCTTTAACAGTGTGCCGAGGGAGCTCATTGACACCACAAGCATCATTATGTTCACTAAAATAAAACAGCACCCTAAAGTTATTGATCCTAAAGAAAGGATCTAGAATTTTGTAGAGCTCAGTTATAAAGTGAGGTAGTGGTTTATAACAAGATATTCGGAATGGAGAAAAAGGCTAAGCTAAGAAATGATTCTCTGTATCGTATGTACATTAGGATATATCTTACATTTTAGGTGTCTTAGAATGACGTTATCTATATAAATGAGGCAAACTGCTCATTATCACAGCGAGTACTTTTCACATTTCCTGCTTGTTTTTTCCCTAGTGGAGGCTGGGAAAGTGTTCCCAGCTGAAATGGAACTGATGTCATCTCAAATCTGTCTTCATTTCTTAGGATGCTTGTTTAATAAAGCTCAGCGGGGAAGAAAGAAATAGCACTCTAATATGTCGTATCATAAATCCAAATTAGGTAAAATGAGGCTCTCCCACTGAGAGAACCATAACACAGATACACACGCAAAGTAGAGGTATGCTGCAGGGTAGGACCTGTCTTGTATTAGTGACTTTAATCTTCAGTCAGTCATTTTTATTTGTTTGTTTGACTAAGCTGCTCTTTTCATATAAATAATAGATTTACTCTTATCACTTAGACACGGTCCTTTTATGGGAATCATTCTAGCTGTCTCATTTGAAGGTTATTCTGCTTATGTCCTTGGCCATTTTGCCCAGATTTTTTCATGGCCTTGCAGAGGGAGAGAGTAATAAATATCACTGTTTGGATTTTTTTTTTTTTTTACATGCTTTTTAAATCTATAACAAGACTGGTAAATGAACATGAACAATAGGAATTAAGTCTCAAATTACTATGTCTCTTGATCAATTTCACTCATTAATCTTTCAGTTGGGTGAGAGGGTAAGTGAATAAGTGAAAAAGAATAAGTGAATAAAAGCCCTATACAAAACATTATTGCAACAAAATGATTCCTTTGCACACTCGTATACACACAATAAAGCCTTCCCTGGAAAAATAACAACACAGCCTCTTCCTGAAAATATATTGCAGGTTTGGACACTTTTCAAAGGGATCCATGTACAACATTCAATTATTTTTTATATTCTCAAGTTTGAACACGTGGACATTCCACTTCAGTTTAGACCACAGCTTTAAATGTAATGTATGAGCTGTTCATTGCAAATGATTTACTGACAGGGTCAATCAGGAGTCCCTGGACCAGCAGGCTCAATATTATATAAGGGAGATTTTCCTTGTACATGTCCGTAGTATGTATGGCCAAAATGTTTTTGTACCCTGACAGCTCACAAAGAACTAAATGATGCAGTTCTGTAATTGTGATCTTGTTTTTTTTTTTTTTTTTACTCCCTCAGCATCTTCATCACCGCACAGAGACAGTATGCTCATGCTCCCTCTTCTTGGCAAATGTTCAACTTCTGAAACTTTTTTATGGCCTTCGTTGTGCTTGAAAGTTTTGTTTTTTTCTATCTATGGTGCAGGTGCATCTTGTGTAAGTTCCAATGGGAAAAGGTAAAAATAGGGTTGCAGTATTCTGACAGTAATAAATAAAGAAAAACTATTTCATTATTAAAAAACAACTATGATTTTACACCATATGTTTGAGAAAAAAATTCAATTATTATTATTATTTTTTATTTTTTATTTATTTATTTTTACTATTAAGTTCTAATGAGTTAGAATTCTAATGAATCATTTCCAAAGCGCAGGATGTGAATCAGCAAATTTTCTTAAGGCATTAAAAATGAAATGTCTGTCATTATTGAATACATGTTCGTGTGAAATAACCTTCACTCTGGACTATTGTCAATCCTAAATAATTTTTGTATAAATGAATATGCTTGTACATTCTGTATAACATTTGACACCATGCAGTATGTACATACTTTAGCCACCATCATTATTTCCTTGTGCTTAGCTCAAAAATCCTCATCTACAAACGACTGTTTTATAGCATTTAAAAAGGATATCATTTTTTAATTTAAGCTGACAGCATGTCTGTAAGATTATTTAGTCTATTCTGAATTTTAATAGGCACTATAAGGTCTCTAGTGTCTTTCACTGCACTCCTAAGTCTCCTACACAATGCTTTATTGTTCACTTTCTAATTACACCTGCTCAGACAGGCATGGCCGAGTTACGTTGTTCCAACTTGTTAATAAAAGTCTACCTTCGGTCTCTTGCCACACAGCTACTGCAGCAGGGTCGAAATGGTTGCGGTAGAAACAGAAGATAGTGAGCACCTGTACAGCCCCTAGAGAGGGAAGCCCAGGTTCTCTCCTCTTGGGAAGTGAGTGATCCGTCCTCGAGGGGTCATCAACGGCTCTGTTACGCTCAGCACAACGAGCCGCTGTTTTATATAACCACCAGCCTCTACTCACCAACCTGGCTTTAATCTCATTTAGCAAACCAGACAACAGAAAGTAACCAAAGAAACAGAACAATAATATAGAAGGAGAGTGAGAATGGACTTTTAACAAAGAATATGTTGTAAATGAAAGGTTTTTCAATAATAAGACGAAAGGTGAAAGGTATTTCAATAATAATTAAAAGTCTTTTATTCACATTTGTGGTAAAAGAAAAAATGAAGACATATAGAAGTATTAAAAAAGCTGAAAGACTGACAGTCAGAGTGGACACACTGTATATGACCTGAATTGACATTTTTACAGGGAACTTGAATAATAATAGGAAATTAAGTGTGAACTGTTGGATATGGAATCCAGTGAATAAAATATACAAACACTCGTAAACGTAAGAGTATCACCATATTTTTAGGACAGAACGAGCAGTCAAGCTTTAACAAGCTTTAGGGCATTCTTCAAAGAATAAGCTGAAGGGTCGACTGTCAGCTTATACAGATGACCTTATTTGCTAGTTGTTAGTCAATGCAACTCCAGGGACAAGCTTCAAATTAGCATTTCCATAAGCCATGAATGTCACTCATTTTGGGCATGAAAGGAGGCAGTGCTCCAAAGCAGCATTACACTATGGACAGAGCAGATTGTGTTACCGCTACAGTTTCACCAGCTTTACAGGAGATACGAAACTCCTGGCAACCAGGAAGAACAAACCATGTAATAAAAAGGTCTAAGTCACAGCATGAATAATCAAAAATCTTTTTTCTCCTCCAAGTGCCTTTAGACGCAAGTAATGCCAAAAGTTCAGATCAGTCATTACATTTAAACTTGACATGTGGTCCCACTCTACAATGTTCAAACAATGCAGCAGACAAAGGAGGATTCATCAAGTATTAATCATCACTAAGCACTGACAAATAATGAATGTTATCTTTAGTTAAATGCATCACATAAACATTTCAGTGCACCACTAAAGAGGGTGAAGTAGGAACAATTCAAGTCCAAGGTTTGTATGTGTGTGTGTGTGTGTGTGTGTGTGTGTGTGTGTGTGTGTGTGTGTGTGTTCACACTTTTGTGTTGCCTGTACTATTACTGAAATAGCTCCTTTAAGAACACTCTTTATGCACACTCTTTATGCAAATACATCACTTTTTGTCCATTAACTTATGGTACAATTCACCTCCACACTGCTGAACTGTAAAGCTTTGCATGGTCACTCTTATGGTTACTACTGCATGGTCACTCTTTATGTTTATGAGATGAAATTAACTAGGAATTGATTTCACCTAGAGGTTACATATAAGAAATAGCAAAATGAGCTAAAAAAAATAAATTGCTCTTAAAAAGGACCCACCATATTCCATCTTGATCACAGCACAGATATTTTATTTTATTTAAATACAAATCCTTTCCCGCTATGTTTCACTGTTCAAACATTACTACATGGTTATCAGATACAATCTCAGTTTTTACAGACTATTAGGAGCATATAAATAGTGAATCTAGTTCTGGAATGGTGTTGTGTGGTTTAAATGAAAATATTAGCATTATTATCATAAAATTAAAAATGCAAATTTTAAACTTAAAATTCAAATTTGGGAAATTCAAGTTCAAGAAAAAAATTTATAACTCCACTAAGTTTTACAGGTGTATTTCAATTTTTAAATTACAGTTATGCATGTTTATGAAAATTAATCTCTTTCTGTATAGTGGCTGACATATGAGCTGTGCATCAGTATGCATTACTGACACATCCGCTTCAAGGGCTTAAACAAAAATGTGGAAATAAGATGAAAATTTCCTGCTTCCCCTTCAGTGATAGGTCAAACCCCTCAAGGACTGTTTTTCACATCCATCTTCTCCTACACAAATGCCTAAACATAAGCTGTTGCAGAGATGCTAAATTTATATATATATATATATATATATATATATATATATATATATATATATATATATATATTTCAGGAAGCAGCTTCAATTCAGTGTGTCTGCCTGCTCAGGTAACGGCCAAATATTAATCTGGTAGCATGTTTTAAAAAATTATGTAATTAAAAAGTCTGTAATTAGTTCAATTACAGTCCTTCTATCTAGACATTATAATTAATATACAAGTTACCACATAGAATGAAACAATTACAAATCAAATTTGACATAAAATGCTAGATATTTATAATAAAATAGAAGATAATGGTAAATTAGAACAGATGTTCATTTATTTATACATATGTATCTGTGTGTATGTATGTTGTGCATAAGAATATGCCTAATCCCTGTTCCTGTTCCAGCAGCTTTGGATTCCTCACTGGAGTTGAAAGCATCAGAGGAGAGATGAGGGCTCAAGGCAAGACCTTTTTATTCAGCAGAACATATTCATAAGAAAAGTTGAGCCATGTCCATGGAACAAATTTGATATATAAAAATGGACAGCTGTAATAATTAAATTTGAGTATTATGATTTTATAACCAAAAGTACATAAACACATGCAAACATGGTAACGAGTTATTCCAGAAAAAAGTCAAGCATTAATGAGATTTAAGACATGAATAATTCTTCATTTCATTCATTTTTCAAGCAAGATAATATGCACAACTTGCATCCATTAGAGATCCTTGCATCATATTTCACATTGTCCTAAAATATCACATGCACAATTCTTTTAGAAGAAAGAAGCACTTATGTACCTTTATGAGTTCTTGAGTCATGCAAGCATTAAACAACATCTAAACAAGACACACTATAACATAGCATGCGGAGTGTACCGCAGTAGACGCCAATTAATCTAGCTGGCATGGCAAACTGCAAATTACAGTATAAGTTGTGAAAACTATGGAAACGTAGAGCTGAGTCACTGTGCGAATTTCTGGGAAAAACCTTTCCCTATGTCCGGCTAAGCGGCAAAACTCCTTAGACATCCGAATTAAGACTGAGATTGGCCAGGCGTGGATCCGAGTTGATCTCATACCTGTAATGGTAGCCCTCCATGTGGTCCCTGCATGCATCACGGATATTATACATCCATTTCTTAATGCCTTTTCTGTTCAGGTAAAGGACCAACAGGAATATAAGCCCAATGAGGGCCAACACCATACCCAAAAAGACATATGATGTCTCAAGGGTAACCTCCATGTTTCCAGAGTCGATGCACTGCAGCTCTGAATGCTTCAAGTGCAAGAGCTGGTTGCTTCTCAAATTTTTAGGCTGGGTGCAGGTCAGGTTCTGCTTGTCCACAACAATATCTGAGCTCTGTAACCACATCACCATGTCCTCAATGTTGCAGTCGCACACCCACGGGTTTCCCAGCAAGTACAGCTGAAGCCCAGGTATCTGGTTGAACTCTTTTAACGTCCCATTAGACAGCTCTTTAAGAGCGTTGTTCCGCAGGTCCAAACTAATAAGTGTTTGGTTTTGAAAAGTCACATTCGTAATTGAAACTAATGAATTGTTTTTTAGGTCCAATGTAGTGAGATGAGATAAGCTGGTGAACATGTCATCTGGAAGAACGACAAGGTCATTGTTTGCCAGGATGAGATTGGAAAGTTTAGGAACGGCATGCTTTAAAAGGTTACAAAAAACATCAGCATAGGAGAAATTATAAAGTGATCTACTCAGGTTTAAGACTTGGAGCATATTGTTCTCTGGAAAAGCATCAGGGCTGAAATTCAAGATTTTATTGTTGCTCAGGTCAAGAAAACGGAGCCTTGGCATGTTGACAAACACCCCAGGGTCCACTTGCTCTATTCGGTTATCAGGTAGATAAAGTTCTGCCAAAACGTCCAGGTGTGCAGGAAAGGACTCCTTGGTTAGACGGGTTATAACGTTACCTGTGAGGATAAGGGTCGTTGTGTTGGGTAGAATCGGCTGTGGGATGGATGTTAAGTTCTGGCGATTGCACTCTACTGTTGTTCCTTTGCACACGCATTTGTGAGGACATTCCAGATTTGCAGCACTGCCAAAGCACGTAAGGAACAGCAATACGCACGGAGTGGAGACGCGCCGCCTGACCTGCTTCTCCTTCTGTATCAGTAACCGCACAGATCCTCCTGCACGCATTTCTGCACGCATTTACACTGCTGTCAACACAAGTACCTTCTGCAACTGAAAGTGAAGCTCGCACAAATTCAGACGAGTCCGAATTCTACACCTTTTGTCTGCTTGAAATTCCGGTAGACACTTTGTTTCATTCCTTCCACTTCTTTTTGTCTTACGTAGTTACAATCGCCAGAAGCAACTTGCAAATAGCACAGAGGTCCTAGGAACCTGATCAAGCGGCTGTTATGTCCACAAACCCGCCGTGAAGCCTCTTCTGTTTCCAGCTCCACCATTGAATTTACTCATTAGTGTTCAAGCAAAAAAAAAAGTTGCGTCTCCAACGCGCTGCTTCACCTGCAGTCTGTAAAAACCTTCAGCTTTTAGTCGCTGGCTAGCTGTCGTATGTATCCAGAAACTTTGGAGTATTTCATTGAAGCCTGGGTGAATTCTGTGTTCTTTTCGGATGTTCATCTCAGCGCCTTGGACGCATTTCAGACTCTCCTCGAGTTCAGATTCCTGCTCCGCTTCCCCAAGAGCCGCGTCCAAACCACACAGTGGGCTGTACCATTATAGCACGGTGGGGGACGACGGCAACGAGAACGACGCCACAAGAACCATAAACCATGCAAAACAGCTAGTGTGAAACGAGGTGTAAGATTACAGTACGTGGTTAGATGATGTCAGCATCCTGTTCACCTTTTCGGGTCTTTATTATTTACTTTCGTGCATAAGTTACTGTTCTTTAAAGAAAATCGTTTAACCCGTCTCTATTGGCACAGACAAACGTCACTGCTCAGGAAACTGCACGAGCCTGACTGCTGTTCATCCTGGTGTGTATTTAAGGTTATAATCTGCACTGCATTACATTTTTTTTTATATCATATATGATAAATTCAGGTAGGCTGGGATATATATTTTAATTTATTTTTATCAAGGTAAGAAGGTGTCAGATGTTCAGTTCCTTGCAGTGAAACTGATGGATAGGTGTAACATGGTTTATGGATTTATGTACAATAATCTGTATCAAACAGAAAGTTTACTCCAAAAATATTAAGGTATGTACTCTGAAATGAAATGCTTGTTTTGTTTAGTTTTTGTTCTCGTGGTTCTTTAAGTTAGTATATAGGATACTGTGAAGAATAGAAAAATATATATATATATATATATATATATATATATATATATATATATATATATATATATATATACACACACACACACACACACACACAAATTCATTTAAACTGATGGATGAGCGAATGCATGAAACACTTGACAACAATGGTGATTTGTTGTGTAATAAATGGTGTTTGTATGAAGCATCTTACATACGGGGAAAAAAATAAACAGTCACTTAAGCCTACTGTACTGTGTTAATGTAATTTTACAAATATGTGTGTATTTTATTTTAAATCCTGTGTTATGCTACAGCTGCCAGAAATAAATGATAAAATTGCTTATCTTTTAGTGGAGTTTTATCTTTTGTGTGTGTGTGTGTGTGTGTGTGTGTGTGTGTGTGTGTGTGTGTGTGTGTGTGTCTATATGAAAAATCATATAGAATTTTCCAAAGGTTTGCCTATGAATTGGATTATACTTGATATATTCTAAACCAGGTTATTGCTGTAACAGTAATCCATAGGCCAGCATCTTAATACAGTACATAGGTATGTACTCAATTTGACTAAGTCTACTCTGTTCATACACTATTAGAATATGTTGGTGTTGAATTTGCTATTGAATTATTTTTTTCCTTGAATAAGTAAATAAATAACGTTTTAAACATGTCATTAGGGATGAAAGTAACAACCTAAACTAATGACATTGTATGTCCAAAATTACAACAAAAAAAAATCAGGAAGTGTTGACAAAAGGATAAATGGTGCTTTCTCAGAATATGATATAAATATTGTTCCATCAACCCTCACAGAAGTATGAAAATCGTTTGTTTCTAATTTACATCATAGCTAATACTTACAGTAGTACTTTTATTAAATGTATTGTATCTTTATTGTTATTTCAATATGTACTTTTTATTTTTTAGGGTGACTATTACCATCTGTCTAGGGACTACAGGTGAAAAATAGCCCTCTGGCTAACTCTGGCATATTGACAGAAATGTTTATTAATATGCATTGTCCCTGTAATAAATAAATAAACAAACAAATAAACAAACAAAGACAGCTTAGAAAATGTGACACATCAAACGCTATCCCTATACATCTGAATAAGCAAACATTTCAAAAATAATAAGCTGTGCAAGCAATGTGGAAGCTGAAGATCACACTAGCTGATATTCAAAACTACTAGAAGTTGTTATATCACCAATAGGATAATATATATTTTACATTAATTATATTTACCATTGGGGGCACGGTGGCTTAGTGGTTAGCACGTTCGCCTCACACCTCCAGGGTCGAGGTTCGATTCCCGCCTCCACCTTGTGTGTGTGGAGTTTGCATGTTCTCCCCGTGCCTCGGGGGTTTCCTCCGGTTTCCTCCCCCGGTCCAAAGACATGCATGGTAGGTTGATTGGCATCTCTGGAAAAATTGTCCCTAGTGTGTGTGTGTGTGTGTGTGTGTGTGTGTGTGTGTGTGTGTGCCCTGCGATGGGTTGGCACTCCGTCCAGGGTGTATCCTGCCTTGATGCCCGATGACGCCTGAGATAGGCACAGGCTCCCTGTGACCCGAGGTAGTTCGGATAAGTGGTAGAAGATGAATGAATGAATGAATGAATATTTACCTTTGCATTTAAAATAAACCAGGAAATGTGTATTTGTACCATTGTGCATTATAACTGCATTCCTAAGTAAAAGATGAATGTATGAAAGCAAGAAAAAGCATTATGCCATTTTTAATTATTGTACAGTACTCAAATATATCTTACAACACTAAGAAAAAGTATAAAAATGCTTTAAGGCACAGGGGCAACAAGAAAAGCATGTGTCTGATGAGGTTTAGTAATTCTATTTAATTCAGAATAGCACTGTTTGAAATATGTCTCAGAAAACCATTTTTATTTGAAAATCATAAAGTAAGTTTCTGGTTCACTCTGTTGGGCTTTTCAGGTACTAGCTTCAACACTCATTTAACATTTTGTGGCTAATTACAGACATTACAAACTACTTTAGTTTGTGCATGTTTGTTAAGATGTAAGTCAAGAGCACAACAAATGTGTGTTCATATAATGTCACATTATAGTTGAAGTTCAATTACAAAAGGGCTTTCTTAAAAGTCTGTTTTGTTCCAAGCACGTTCGCCTCACACCTCCAGGCTTGGGGGTTCGATTCCCACCTGCGCCTTGTGTGTGTGGAGTTTGCATGTTCTCCCCATGCCTCGGGGGTTTCCTCCGGGTATTCCAGTTTCCTCCCCCCGTCCAAAGACATACATGGTAGGTTGATTGGCATCTCTGGAAAATTGTCCGTAGTGTGTGAGTGCGTGAGTGATTGAGAGTGTGTGTGTGCCCTGCGATGGGCTGAGATAGGCACAGGCTCCCCGTGACCCGAGGTAGTTCGGATAAGCGGTAGAAAATGAGTGAGTGAGAGAGTGTTTTGTTCCACACAATATGCATGGCAGGCCTGGCACAACCAAGGACACTCATTAAGAAATCATAATTGAATATTATCCATTCTTCTTCACTAAACAGTTACTCAATGGGGATACAACAGTTATCCCAGAAATGCTCTGATGGGGTGACTGGTCACATAAAGAACAATTTCAGCAAACCCCTACCTTTATGCTGTCCTACTACATCTTATTTGGAGTATTCGTATCAGGGTACAGTTGTTGTTTATTTCTTGTTGAAAAGAGAAAAATAAGATGTCTGCATTTCATTTTGCTGCTTTGTAAAAATATCTATGACGATGAAAGTTGTAGCTTGACACCTTAACTGAAAAAGGGTATAAATACAATATCACTGACACTGTAGCTTATGTTGTTTAGATTTTTTGGAATTAACATAAATATGAGAAAATTTTGTTTTATGTGCTCCTGCGTGATGTGCTTCTATAAGTAACTCCTTATCCTTGCTAAGAGTTGCACAGAAAACACATTTCTAATACACATTTTTACTCCCAACACCTACCTAATTTCTTTTTTAAAACTTTTTTTACATACTGTCCCCGCGCTTACTTTACAGCTCAACAATTGCTTGGCCCTGTAACAGTGGTACAGCTCTGTCAACACGCTTGTGGGTGGGCCCAATTTACACCCAGCTTGAGCCCTGAATGATGTAAGTGCCAAGGCTACCCCAAGCAGTGCAAATGCTATGAGGCAGCCATATTTTTCACCCTTTTTATATTGGTGAATTTTATATATTGCACATAATATAGTGCTCATGTCTTTAGAATCACTTTAAAGGCACCTATTAAGAAAAAACATATCTTAGTTATGTTTTTAATGTTTTCAGTGTGATGTGTAAAGGTCAAGCTTTGGGAAGATTGGATTTGCAGCTCAAATGCAAGAGATTTTTATCAGTGCAACATTCACCTTCTTTAAAAAAAAAATTGTAGTCTTCACTATTGCTTATAGAAAATGTATTATACACTCACCGGCCACTTTATTAGGTACACCTTACTACCATCGGGATGGACTCCCTTTTGCCTTCAGAACTGCCTTAATCCTTCATGGCATAGACTCAACAAGGTACTAGAAACATTCCTCAGAGATTTTGGTCCATATTGACATGATAGCATCACGCAGTTGCTGCAGATTTGTTGGCTGCACATCCATGATGCGAATCTCCTGTTCCACCACATCCCAATGGTGCTCTATTGGACTGAGATCTGGTGACTGTGGAGGCCATTTGAGTACAGTGAACTCATTGTCATGTTCAAGAAATCAGTCTGTGATGATTCGCGCTTTATGACATGGCGTGTTATCCTGCTGGAAGTAGCCATCAGAAGATGGGCACACTGTGGTCATAAAGGGATGGACATGGTCAGCAACAATACTCAATTGGTATATGTTTATTGCTACCATAGAGTTTTTCATTCCTTAGGTTTCCTCTCAGAGGACATATTAGACCCGAGCTGGCATTACTTGTAGGCCAGGTCATGCTATTAGGTTATTAGAGTTTGGATTAAACAAATTTGTTTAATTCAAGTGACCAGTCAAAATGGCTATTCACTATAATAATCATATAGGAGCTTTGATAATGAAGATTTTGGGTTGTGGTAGCCTAGTGGTTTAGGTGCTGGACTACCAATTGGATGGTTGTGAGTTCAAATCCTTTGTCCACCAGGCTGCCACTGCTGGGCTCCTGAGCAAGGCCCTTATATATATATATATATATATATATATATATATATATATATATATATATATATATATATATTATTGCAAGTTTTAATATCATTAAGCACAACAAACTAATGCATATTCAGTTGCATGCTCCAGTGTACAGCGCTAATAAAGCACCATTCTGACACCTAAGCTTTTGGGCTCCTAAATAAGCCTATAAGTGATGACGTACATGGGGCACGTTATCAGTAAGGCACACACGTGAAAGGGGAGGTTAAAGAGACACTCTGTGCGTATCAACCACATTCAGGGCGCAGATGTTACTTGTGTGGAAACAGACAAATTCGTTTTAACTATTCAGCGCTATATAACATGTTCCCAATCTAGCGCTAGAAACTATTAAACAACCCATAGCCACATAGCGACCTGTCAACAGCGGAGCTGACCAATAGAAATTCACGATACACGATTTCGTGAGTCAATCAGAATTCTTGTCCTTCCCAGGTCGTACCTGACTAGCTCTCCCTACTGTGGCTCTGCACAATATCTGTATATAATATCTGTATAAAAGCAGGACTATTTCTTTAAAGATGTTCCTTCGGGTTTTCCGTGCCGAGTCAAGCTCAAACACCGCTTCATATTTCATCTAACAGCAGGTGAGATAGTGAAATGACTTGCGGCGTTTTGGTGATTATGTAAAGCTAAGCTGTTTTAGCTCGCTAGCTAACTATTCTGCATAGGTTTGTTTTTAAAACTTCGGAATTCCAGCTACATTCATTAAAAAAAGATGCATTTGCAAATAAAATATATACCTCATGCACATTTCAATTCTGTATTAGCAATAAACGCTTGTCAACAAACTGGTAAACTATTGCTGCTAATAATCAAGTAAACAACTGCTACAGTTAGCATTTGCTAACAGCTGTCTGCTAGCGAGATTTTTGTCATCTGTTTTTTGAGAATGTTTACTGCCTTCTGTATTGGGTTATTTGCTGCTTATGAGCTGAATCAATTTGCAAAATATACCAAACCAACCAGTTCCTAATGAAACGGAGATTCATTTAGATATTGCAAAACTTCTGGCTGGCAAGTATGAAGTCTATGTCAGAATATAACCTAGTTACAGTTAGTCTGTAATCTATGTGGAACATACTGAATTATGAGATTTTAGTAGTTTTAAACCATTATGTGTTCAGAGTACCTTCACTTGCTTACATGCAGGATCTATTCCTAACGATTTAATTACTTGTCACTTCATGAAAAATGAATAAACTCTTAGCCTCAGTTAAGAAAAAACAAAACAAAATATAGCTGCAAGCAGCGATGACGGGCCTTCGCACATTTGTTCATCGCTATACGGTGCCTTCCAGAAAACAATGCACGGTGGGCAAGTGCATCAAGTGGGTAAATATCAGTGGACTATTTTATGTTGTTACTGACCCATTTGGGGACTGTAGGTAAATGAAACCCCACATTATAGAGAAATGGGGGCGCTAGTGAGCCACTTAAGAGACACACCTTTGTCTAACCTTTTTGTCCACACTTAACAGCCGACAAATGTGATGTATGTGTCAAATTTCAAGTTAATACAAGCACGCCAAAAGCCTTAAATATGCCTGAAATAAAAGTAAACTTTGACACGATGCCATGGCAACAGTGTTTGAGATATCAAAAATCCGTTCGCAATTTCGCATCTGCAATATCTCTGCGTCATGGTGGCCAAGTCTGGTCTCAATTGCATGAATCCCCTAGGAGGAGTATTTAAAAGTTTACCGCATGAAGCTGACAAAAAATCCACCTTTGTGACTGACACACTTCCTGGGGCCTGTTGGTGGCGCTATACCCGGGACTCACAATAAGCACATCGATGCGATCGGAATCCTTGGCCGAACATACACACCGCGTGTCATCACAATAAGACATTTTTTGCTTTAGATATTAGACACTTTCTGTTTCTCTGAATTCGCCATAACTTTGTCGCCTCGCCATGGCAGCACCGTTCGAGATATCAAAAATCCCTTCGCAATTTAGCAAGTGCAATGTCTTGGCATCATGTTCACCACTTTTGGTGTCAATCGCATGAATTCCCTAGGAGGAGTATTTAAAAGTTCACCACATGCAACTGTTGTGACTGACACACTTCCTGGCGCCTGTTGGTGGCGCTATGTCCGAGATTCACAATAAGCACATCGATGCGATCGGAATCCTTGGCCGAACATACACACCGCGTGTCATCCCAATAAGACATTTTTTGCTTTAGATATTAGACACTTCCTGTTTCTCTGAATTCGCCATAACTTTGTCGCCTCGCCATGGCAGCACCGTTCGAGATATCAAAAATCCCTTCGCAATTTAGCAAGTGCAATGTCTTGGCATCATGTTCACAACGTTTGATGTCAATCACATGAATTCCCTAGGAGGAGTATTTAAAAGTTCACCGCATGCACTTATAAAACAATCCAAAATGGCCGACTTCCTGTTGGGCGGAGCTCATAGTTTAGAGCGCGAAAGTTGTTCGGGTCGATGAGATCTATATGCGTACCAACTCTCGTACATGTGCGTACATAATTGCCCGATCTGTGCACCAATGTTTGTTTTTGCATTACAGGGGGCGCTACAGAGCCCCCCTGCCACGCCCGTATTCCAACCTTTGTCCAATCCTAGTGTCGCGCGACTCTGACGTGTGTGCCAAATTTCAAGAGTTTTCGAGCATGTTAAGGGACCCCAATTGGCCAATGTGTGGGAAAAAAAAAAAAAAAAAAAAAAAAATAATACTCCCGAGGAAAAACAATAGGGCTTCGCACCATTCGGTGCTCAGGCCCTAATAAAACCTGCTCAGGTTATTTGAATTTTTGTGCTGTGAAAACCTTGTCAAAAAAGTCAGATATCACAGTATTAATCCACCATTTAAAAGCCAACAAATGGCAGTGGTAAAAATGAAAGACAGTATTTTCTTTACAAAAATCTTTGTGCAAAATTCTTTTCCCACTTCCTTATACAAGTATAAAAAAAAAAACAAAATGAAAGGAGTGCCTTCACGATGTATATATGGTTATAATAGAAATATGATGTGTACTGAACACACCTCATTTTAATACAAGCTGATTCCTATGACCTTTATTATTAGTAGTATTTATTATATTAGTATTTATTATTTATTATATTAGTAAATATGTGTTGAAGAGGGTCCATCATTTGCACTTGATCATTAGTAGGTCATTATGGCCATAAAATGTATGTAGTCTAAACCTGTGCTATTTGTTGTTCTGCATTTTTACTTACTAACTGTACTTAGTTTCTGAAGGTGAATAAAGGGGTGAAAATGCTTAATGGAATGTCATTATATTGAAAAAAAAAAAAATATTTCCCCAAAGGATATAATTAAATATTTAGGACTCACTTTTTTTTTGTTTGTTTTTTGTTTGTTTGTTTTTTCCCTACAGGTTATTTTGTAAAAGGTACTATTTTAGAGTATCTGTTGCATATGTGTGAACAGACAGTCTGTAAAGAGAAAAGTTTATATGATGAAGTTGGACAGGACTAAATTCCCAGACATTCATAAGTAATTATTACCCCATAGCTCTCAGTGTAAAACTAATCCAATCTGAGTAAAAAGAAAAGAATGTTGAGAACAACATTTCCACTTGCATTCTCGTTAATCATTTCGGCATTTGTAGCTGAAAGGGATTGGCTGAGATGAAAGCTAAGCTAAGGCCAAATAAAAGGTAGACATACATTTTATAGTCAGTTATAGATGAGTAATAGTAATACCCTGCTTATCAGCCTGATCCTATAATGCTATGTTGATTTCTCTCTTTTGAAAAACTCTCTAAATAGAAAGACAGATAACATAGCCTTAAATGTTATTAATATGCTTTTAAAGCCAGTACTAATTTGTCTCTTTTTCTGCACAGGTAACATTTACAATTATGGAGGTTTAAAAAGCAAAAGTGTTTTGGGGGGAAGGGGTGTTTCCCCTCACACTGGATGGACAGTTTGATGGACTTTTCAGGTGGTTTTGGAATTTGTTGCCTTTTGCACACTAAGCTAAACTAGAGAACTAAATTACAAAGAAAGTATTTTTGCAAAATTAAGAATATATGTTTGTAAGATTTTGTACAGAAAAGAAATAGCCAAATTGTTTATTGGTTTACGATGCCACTGAAGCTTGTTCTAGCACTGTGTTGCGTGGGTTACGTTGTTGTTATGGTGGACTGAGGCTAGGTTGACACTCACCCTGGGGTTGCTAGGGTGCGGTGGAAATCCAACACTTGCACAATTCTAGCACCCCAAAGTTTGGACAGAGAGCACTTTTTTTTCTTTGTTTGTTTTTGCTTTGTGCTTGTAAGTGTGTGGCAAATTTAGTATACCTGTTTAGTAGCTAAGACTTTGGTAGAATAGGGCATATTTTTATTTAGTGGGGGAAACGTGTGCATTAGGTGTTGTGGGAAAGGGAGTAAGATGAGTCTGGTAGCCCCAGAATGCACACCAAAATGCCATTCGCCACGTCATGCAGAGATGATTGTGGCTGCTCTGACGGGTGGCTCAGAAGGACAGCTAAAGACCTTCCTGTCAGCTTACTGCCATAATGCTGCCACTCTGAAGGATGAGTTTGGTCGCACAGCACTCCATCTCGCTGCGTCACTGGGAAAACGAGCCTTGCTTGAATGGCTTCTGGACAGCAAGAGTGCTGACCTGTTGCTGAAGGACAAGGAGTCGGGTTGGACAGCTCTGCACCGCAGTGCTTTCTATGGGCAAATTCATTGTATCATGGCCCTCATCAAGGTGAGCTTAGAATGGAACTTGGTACAAACTAAACTATGTGGGTTTTTTGTTGTTGTTAATTACTCAAAAGCTCTTTTAATTAAAATACATGTGGAGAGCCTACATCAACACCAAACTGAAAATAGGACTGGATCTGATATGTAAAATATACTATTTTAAATTCTTATATAATTTTATAATTTTATTGAATGGCTAAGTTACTCAGATTACCGAGTAATTTTCTATATTATTATATTAATATTTATATTTTTAAGTACATATTTAATGTTCTGGAAGGTGTGTAGATTCCTAATATCAGTTACATTAAATAAGCTTCCATCTTGTAGTGAAAAGACAAACGCAAGAAAGCAGCATCCTGTCCTTAAAAAAAATTTAGTTCCACTTTTAGTGTTGACTAGTAAAAGGACTAACACTGCAGACTTCTTCCATAAATGTTAAATATAGAAGGTCTTCCTGTCGAAGGCAAAGGCGATGGTGGCAAGGAAGATCTCCCTGAGATGATACGAGGAAGAAACCTTGAGAGGAACCAGGCTCAGAAGGGACAGAAACATCTAGCTTAGAACAAGCACTAATATAAGCATTAATAGTCATCAATTATTTTACGTGCAGGTATTACTGCTGTCATAGAAAATGAATTAACTCCTTCACATAAATATGGATATGTGATTTTAACAGGGCTGTGGTATAAACTCCAGGATAATAATCATTGCATGTTGCATGTCTTGCAGCGTGGCAGTTCACTCTCTATTCCAGATAAGGAGGGACTCTCCGTTCTTGATCTAACTATGAAGGACCGCCCAGCTCATGTTGTGTTTCAGAGCAATGGTAATTCAATTAAACCATAGTCCATAACCATCATTGCAAAAATGACATTAATACATAGATTAATATGTCATACATTGTATTGTGTAATGTTAAAGATGGTAAGCTTCTCTACTTTTATCCACCAGATCCCACTGAGGTGTATACCTGGGGTAACAATACCAACTTTAGCCTTGGACATGGAAACCAGGATTGTAGACACTCTCCTGAGATTGTGGACCTGTTTGTCAGAACCAGGGTTTATATTAAACAGGTAATTTCTGAACAGTGTATATTTTTCACCATTATAAGTTCTTGCTAAGTCCTTTATGGGTGTTTTTCAACATTATAACATTTCCTCTAGCAAATTAAAGACCCACAATTTCTTATATCAAAAATGCCTTAAAACTAGAAACCATAGACTCAAGAAATTGATTTACTCAACTTGATCTATGAACATTTAGCATTTCTTGAAAGTATTTCAAAAGTCCTGCTTGTGCTAAAAGATGTTTTATATTTACAGAGACAGTTAATGGAGTTCTGCACAGATGGGCGTTTTTTTTATCTCTGTATTTAGTAGTCATAGGGACTCATTTACAGTTTTTCATTGTTTGTATATGTACATGAAAGTTTGTGAACCCTTCAGAATTTTCTATATTTCTCCAGAACAACTTCAGATATTCACACAAGTCCTCAAAGTTGACAAAGTGAACCCAATCCAACAGATTAGACAGAATTATTATACTTGGTAATTTATTTATTCAGGAAAATATTTAAATATTACATATCTGTGAGTGGCAAAATAATGTGAACCTCTAGGAATAAAAGTTCATTTGAAAGCCAAATTAGAGTCCATCTGTTTTCCATCAATGGGACGATGATCCGGTATCACAGAGTGCCTGTTTTATTAGGGCCTGAGCACCGAATGGTGCGAAGCCCTATTGTTTTTCCTCGGGAGTATTATTATTTTTTTTTTTTTATTTATTTATTTTTTTTTTTTTTTTTTTTTTTCCCACACATTGGCCAATTGGGGTCCCTTAACATGCTCGAAAACTCTTGAAATTTGGCACACACGTCAGAGTCGCGCGACACTAGGATTGGACAAAGGTTGGAATACGGGCGTGGCAGGGGGGCTCTGTAGCGCCCCCTGTAATGCAAAAACAAACATTGGTGCACAGATCGGGCAATTATGTACGCACATGTACGAGAGTTGGTACGCATATAGATCTCATCGACCCGAACAACTTTCGCGCTCTAAACTATGAGCTCCGCCCAACAGGAAGTCGGCCATTTTGGATTGTTTTATAAGTGCATGCGGTGAACTTTTAAATACTCCTCCTAGGGAATTCATGCGATTGACATCAAACGTTGTGAACATGATGCCGAGACATTGCACTTGCTAAATTGCGAAGGGATTTTTGATATCTCGAACGGTGCTGCCATGGCGAGGCGACAAAGTTATGGCGAATTCAGAGAAACAGGAAGTGTCTAATATCTAAAGCAAAAAATGTCTTATTGGGATGACACGCGGTGTGTATGTTCGGCCAAGGATTCCGATCGCATCGATGTGCTTATTGTGAATCTCGGACATAGCGCCACCAACAGGCGCCAGGAAGTGTGTCAGTCACAACAGTTGCATGTGGTGAACTTTTAAATACTCCTCCTAGGGAATTCATGCGATTGACACCAAAAGTGGTGAACATGATGCCAAGACATTGCACTTGCTAAATTGCGAAGGGATTTTTGATATCTCGAACGGTGCTGCCATGGCGAGGCGACAAAGTTATGGCGAATTCAGAGAAACAGAAAGTGTCTAATATCTAAAGCAAAAAATGTCTTATTGTGATGACACGCGGTGTGTATGTTCGGCCAAGGATTCCGATCGCATCGATGTGCTTATTGTGAGTCCCGGGTATAGCGCCACCAACAGGCCCCAGGAAGTGTGTCAGTCACAAAGGTGGATTTTTTCACAGTTGCATGCAATGAACTTTTAAACACTCCTCCTAGAGGATTCATGCGATTGACACCAAAAGTGGTGAACATGATGCCGAGACATTGCACTTGCTAAATTGCGAAGTGAGTTTCGATATCTCGAACGGTGCTGCCATGGCGAGGCGACAAAATTATGGCGAATTCAGAGAAACAGAAAGTGTCTAATATCTAAAGCAAAAAATGTCTTATTGTGATGACACGCGGTGTGTATGTTCGGCCAAGGATTCCGATCGCATCTATGTGCTTATTGTGAGTCCCAGGTATAGCGCCACCAACAGGCCCCAGGAAGTGTGTCAGTCACAAAGGTGGATTTTTTGTCAGCTTCATGCAGTAAACTTTTAAATACTCCTCCTAGGGGATTCATGCAATTGAGACCAGACTTGGCCAACATGGTGCAGAGATATTGCAGATGCGAAATTGCGAACGGATTTTTGATATCTCAAACACTGTTCTCATGGTAACGTGTCAAACTTTACTTTCTTTTTCAGGCATATTTAAGTCTTTTGGCGTGCTTAGATTAACTTGAAATTTGACACATACATCACATTTGTCGGCTGTTAAGTGTGGACAAAAAGGTCAGACAAAGGTGTGTCTCTTAAGTGGCTCACTAGCGCCCCCGTTTTTTTTTTTTTTTTTTTTTTTTTTTTTTTTTTTTCCCACACATTGGCCAATTGGGGTCCCTTAACATGCTCGAAAACTCTTGAAATTTGGCACACACGTCAGAGTCGCGCGACACTAGGATTGGACAAAGGTTGGAATACGGGCGTGGCAGGGGGGCTCTGTAGCGCCCCCTGTAATGCAAAAACAAACATTGGTGCACAGATCGGGCAATTATGTACGCACATGTACGAGAGTTGGTACGCATATAGATCTCATCGACCCGAACAACTTTCGCGCTCTAAACTATGAGCTCCGCCCAACAGGAAGTCGGCCATTTTGGATTGTTTTATAAGTGCATGCGGTGAACTTTTAAATACTCCTCCTAGGGAATTCATGCGATTGACATCAAACGTTGTGAACATGATGCCAAGACATTGCACTTGCTAAATTGCGAAGGGATTTTTGATATCTCGAACGGTGCTGCCATGGCGAGGCGACAAAGTTATGGCGAATTCAGAGAAACAGGAAGTGTCTAATATCTAAAGCAAAAAATGTCTTATTGGGATGACACGCGGTGTGTATGTTCGGCCAAGGATTCCGATCGCATCGATGTGCTTATTGTGAATCTCGGACATAGCGCCACCAACAGGCGCCAGGAAGTGTGTCAGTCACAACAGTTGCATGTGGTGAACTTTTAAATACTCCTCCTAGGGAATTCATGCGATTGACACCAAAAGTGGTGAACATGATGCCAAGACATTGCACTTGCTAAATTGCGAAGGGATTTTTGATATCTCGAACGGTGCTGCCATGGCGAGGCGACAAAGTTATGGCGAATTCAGAGAAACAGAAAGTGTCTAATATCTAAAGCAAAAAATGTCTTATTGTGATGACACGCGGTGTGTATGTTCGGCCAAGGATTCCGATCGCATCGATGTGCTTATTGTGAGTCCCGGGTATAGCGCCACCAACAGGCCCCAGGAAGTGTGTCAGTCACAAAGGTGGATTTTTTCACAGTTGCATGCAATGAACTTTTAAATACTCCTCCTAGAGGATTCATGCGATTGACACCAAAAGTGGTGAACATGATGCCGAGACATTGCACTTGCTAAATTGCGAAGTGAGTTTCGATATCTCGAACGGTGCTGCCATGGCGAGGCGACAAAATTATGGCGAATTCAGAGAAACAGAAAGTGTCTAATATCTAAAGCAAAAAATGTCTTATTGTGATGACACGCGGTGTGTATGTTCGGCCAAGGATTCCGATCGCATCTATGTGCTTATTGTGAGTCCCAGGTATAGCGCCACCAACAGGCCCCAGGAAGTGTGTCAGTCACAAAGGTGGATTTTTTGTCAGCTTCATGCAGTAAACTTTTAAATACTCCTCCTAGGGGATTCATGCAATTGAGACCAGACTTGGCCAACATGGTGCAGAGATATTGCAGATGCGAAATTGCGAACGGATTTTTGATATCTCAAACACTGTTCTCATGGTAACGTGTCAAACTTTACTTTCTTTTTCAGGCATATTTAAGTCTTTTGGCGTGCTTAGATTAACTTGAAATTTGACACATACATCACATTTGTCGGCTGTTAAGTGTGGACAAAAAGGTCAGACAAAGGTGTGTCTCTTAAGTGGCTCACTAGCGCCCCCGTTTTTTTTTTTTTTTTTTTTTTTTTTTTTTTTTTTCCCACACATTGGCCAATTGGGGTCCCTTAACATGCTCGAAAACTCTTGAAATTTGGCACACACGTCAGAGTCGCGCGACACTAGGATTGGACAAAGGTTGGAATACGGGCGTGGCAGGGGGGCTCTGTAGCGCCCCCTGTAATGCAAAAACAAACATTGGTGCACAGATCGGGCAATTATGTACGCACATGTACGAGAGTTGGTACGCATATAGATCTCATCGACCCGAACAACTTTCGCGCTCTAAACTATGAGCTCCGCCCAACAGGAAGTCGGCCATTTTGGATTGTTTTATAAGTGCATGCGGTGAACTTTTAAATACTCCTCCTAGGGAATTCATGCGATTGACATCAAACGTTGTGAACATGATGCCAAGACATTGCACTTGCTAAATTGCGAAGGGATTTTTGATATCTCGAACGGTGCTGCCATGGCGAGGCGACAAAATTATGGCGAATTCAGAGAAACAGGAAGTGTCTAATATCTAAAGCAAAAAATGTCTTATTGGGATGACACGCGGTGTGTATGTTCGGCCAAGGATTCCGATCGCATCGATGTGCCTATTGTGAATCTCGGACATAGCGCCACCAACAGGCGCCAGGAAGTGTGTCAGTCACAACAGTTGCATGTGGTGAACTTTTAAATACTCCTCCTAGGGAATTCATGCGATTGACACCAAAAGTGGTGAACATGATGCCGAGACATTGCACTTGCTAAATTGCGAAGTGAGTTTCGATATCTCGAACGGTGCTGCCATGGCGAGGCGACAAAATTATGGCGAATTCAGAGAAACAGAAAGTGTCTAATATCTAAAGCAAAAAATGTCTTATTGTGATGACACGCGGTGTGTATGTTCGGCCAAGGATTCCGATCGCATCTATGTGCTTATTGTGAGTCCCAGGTATAGCGCCACCAACAGGCCCCAGGAAGTGTGTCAGTCACAAAGGTGGATTTTTTGTCAGCTTCATGCAGTAAACTTTTAAATACTCCTCCTAGGGGATTCATGCAATTGAGACCAGACTTGGCCAACATGGTGCAGAGATATTGCAGATGCGAAATTGCGAACGGATTTTTGATATCTCAAACACTGTTCTCATGGTAACGTGTCAAACTTTACTTTCTTTTTCAGGCATATTTAAGTCTTTTGGCGTGCTTAGATTAACTTGAAATTTGACACATACATCACATTTGTCGGCTGTTAAGTGTGGACAAAAAGGTCAGACAAAGGTGTGTCTCTTAAGTGGCTCACTAGCGCCCCCGTTTGTCTAAAATGTGGGGTTTCATTTACCTACAGTCCCCAAATGGGTCAGTAACAACATAAAATAGTCCACTGATATTTACCCACTTGATGCACTTGCCCACCGTGCAGTGTTTTCTGGAAGGCACCGTATAGCGATGAACAAACGTGCGAAGGCCCGTCATCGCTGCTTGCAGCTATATTTATCTATTGAAGCTCATTCGGCTGAAAAAGGTTACAAATCTTTCTCCAAAGTCTTTAGACTCCACAAATCCACAGTTGGACATATTATGTACAAATGGAAAAAAAAGACCATTCCTGCCCTACCCAAAAGTGGTCCAACAACAAAGATCTCTACAAAAGCAGGACGTGTAATAGTCCATGCGGTCACAAAGGAACCCAGGGTATCCTCTAAGCAACTAAAAACCTTTCTTACTTTAGCTACTGTTAATGTTCCTGAGTCCACCATTAGGAGAACACTGAACAACCTTGGTTGTACATAGCAGACATGTAAGGAGAAAGCCACTATTCTCCAACTAAATCTACAGAGAAAATGGCTCATACCCCAAGACAATGACTGCAAACACACAAGACAAAGAATGATTATAGAGGAGCAAAGTTAATGTTCTCGAATGGCCAAGTCAAAGTCCTGACGTTAATCCAATAAAGTGTTGTGGAAGGACCTGTAAGGAATCAAGTAGTTCATGTGAAGAAACCCACCAACATCCCAGTGTTGAAGCTAAACTGAGAAATGGGATAAAATTTCTCCAAGCTGTCATACAGTTACCAGAAAGGTTTATTTGCAGTGATTGCTGCACAAGGGTTTTATACTAGATAGAAAGTAAGGTTCATGTACTTTCACCACACGCATATATTTGATACTGGATCATTTTTTTCAACAATTAAAGTTAATAGTATAAAAGTAATATTTTTGTCACATTTGTTTGATTGGGTTCGCTCTGTCTACTTTTGGGACTGATGTGAAAAACCTGGTGATGTTTTGGGTCATATTTATGCAGTAATATAGATAATTATTAAGGATTCACAAACTTACGGGCACCACTGTATATGGAATGAGATAATATGATCATAAAAACCTTTATATGATTATCCTTATTAAAACTGATTTTATTACATTAAAGATGAGCTATGTTTTTTGTGTACTTTCTATTATCCACTGATTGTTTTGGTTGGTCATGATGCTGAATATATCATCTTATTTTTTGATTAACTAAACCCCATGAAGGTGTTTTGCTACCAGTGAACACTATAAGTATATCCTAGATGACTTTGGCATACAAGAAGTGCTCTCAAAAGCACTGAAGAGCTCTGAAGTTCACACTTGTGCATGCATGTTGGCAAATACTGCTGTGAAAGATCAGATCAGCCACCCTTAGGTCGTTTAAATGCCATAAGGATGGTGAAAGCTATGTTTAGATATAGGGGTAATTGTGGCATATTACTGTAGGGTATTGTATCACCCAACATGTTTAAAAGTTCTGTGATAGTTGGTTGCTGATTAATAAGGAAACTCCAGTGAAACACTACGATCTGATTTGGCCATATGCAACTTAATAAGTTGATAACAGTGCATGTACACATGCTTTTATTTAAACAGCCTGTTAGTTAATTTCCTGCGTTAATTTTCCAACACGTGACTCTAAATGTCTGAATGCAGTTTATTTTCAGTAACTTCTGTGGACATAAGCTGAAAGAAGAAGAAGAACTACTTCTGTGGACATAGAACTTTCTGAAAACTGCTGACAAGGACATTCATGCTGACATTAATTTAATAATGATCAGTCTATAGGGGATCACATTCCCTTAACTTTCATCAGCCCTCAGGTGCCCTATACACATGTCCAACCTCACTGTTCTCCAGGTGCCTAGAGTTAAATATTAATTCATGATTAACATGCTCAAATTCAATAAGCCCAGCATGTGTGACGACTGACTGTATGTGGGTAGGGGACACTTTTGCCCCATGCACAAGATGCTTTACGGAACATCTCATTTCTTGTTTGGCTTTGAAGAACCTCTTGCATTAATGATGAGGTTGGCTTTGGTTCCTCTTCTCCACTGTACTCTGAACCACAACAGATAGAATATGGAAATACATGTGCATGAAAGAAAAGTCTAACATGCATTCATACTGAATAGACCACAACTGTAAAATGGTGCAAAGTATCTGTCTAGATGCTTCCTAAACATAAACACTCCAGTACTGTAATAGTGCAACATTTATATAATTGTACAAGTAACCAGTACTATTTTGTTGCTTTTTTTTTTATTTACAACTTGCTGTGTGTTTGTGTTTTCTCAGGTGGTTGTATGCAAGTTCCACTCTGTCTTTCTTTCTCAGAAGGGTCAGGTTTACACTTGTGGTCATGGACAGGGAGGACGTCTTGGACACGGGGATGAACAGACGTATTTGGTGGGACCTGTTTGCTTTGTTGTGTGCACTATATTATTATTGCCAACTTTTTTTTTATAAACTGTTTATCTGTTTAAGGTTCCTCGTATAGTGGAGGGGCTGGTCTCCCATCACTGTGCACAGGTTGCTGCAGCCAGAGATCACACAGTGGTTCTG
This sequence comes from Tachysurus vachellii, assembly GCF_030014155.1. NCBI lineage: Eukaryota > Metazoa > Chordata > Actinopteri > Siluriformes > Bagridae > Tachysurus > Tachysurus vachellii. The sequence goes on along the minus strand of NC_083464.1, from coordinate 13,177,970 downwards.
ACTGAGGAGGGTTATGTTTACACTTTTGGTCTCAACACATACAACCAGCTGGGCCTGACACCTCCTGTTGCCAGCCAAGTGCCTAAACAGGTGAGCAAACTGCTGTCCTGTTTCAGTGCGAAAAGTCTGGGTCAGAATATGCTTTGAAACAATGATGAATGTCCATGTCGGAGCTTTCATTTATTTTTGAATGCAGGTGACTTCTAAGTGTTTGAAAGGGAAGAATGTGATTGGTGTTGCTGCTGGAAGGTTTCACACTGTTTTGTGGACGAGAGATGCCGTCTACACTGTGGGACTAAACGGAGGACAGCTGGGTAGGAGACAATAGGGAGAAATTACATGCTGTAATTGTGTATTTGTTATGATGTAAGACCATGGTAATACCCAAAAAGGTGAGCGGGGGGAGAGCCAAATATTTGGTATGCATTTCAGTACAGCCTTCAATTCTCTAGGCTTTTCCAATTGTAACGGGCTCTGTTCTATATTTGTGTGCACTTACAGGCTACCTGCTGGACCCAAATGGGGAGAAGTGTGTGACTGTGCCCCGACAGGTGTCTGCTCTACACCACAAGGATGTCACCATTGCCATGGCTGCAGCCAGTAATGGGGCTACTGTGTGTTTGACAGAGAAAGGGGATATCTATTTGCTTGCTGACTACCAGTGCAAGAAGTTGGCCTCCAAGTGAGTAATTTTTTAATGTCTTGAGACCTTTTGTCTTCTCGTACTAGAAACCTCAACCCTGAACGGTGTATTTCTCCTGCATACATCAGCAAAGTGTTGTGCGAAATGTTTTTCAGTGGGCTGATGTAATAAATCTGCCAATTTGTCTTCAGTCAGTGGCATCATGTTATCCCCTTCTCAATGTTTTTATAGTTCCTATTTTGACTGATAATTATTAAAGTAAAGAATTATTCTAAGAAATATTAAAGAATTTTTAGATTTATTGGATTGGTTATGAATCTTGTTTACAACCAATAGAAGTCCATTGTAGACACTAACATTTGTTGTGCTTTAGGCAGCTGAACATCAAGAAGGTTCTTGTAAATGGAGGCACTTTGGACCATCGTGTAGACCCGCACCTCCTTAATGAAAGTGGGGGAGAGAAGATATCCATCTTGGCATTGGATGAGATTGGCAGGGTGTGTGGTGGTGGTTAATTTATTTTCATAAATTGCACTAACTTTGTTGTGTGTTCTAAAAAAGAACCTTGATGTTGATGTTTTCCCTTTTCTCTCTACCTTTCCATGGTCTTGTTTTCACTCAGGTGTTCTGCTGGCGCTCTGTGGGAACTTCGTTAAGACAGTGTAGGTGGGCTTATGGGCGACAAGTCTTCATGTCCGACATTGCCATTGGCAAGAGCAAAATGATGTTCATCACACAGGATGGAGAGGGCTTTAGTGGCCAGTGGCTTGGTGAATACAAAAAGGGTATAGATAAAAAAGGTGAAGCTACTTAATTTTTGACATATATATGGCATAGAACGGATATAAATGATCCTCATGTCAGTATGAATGCTGGACTTTGTTGGCAGAGGTGAACAGTCAGTCAGAGAGTGGTAGTGTCTATGAGCGCATTCGCCTGGAAAGGCTACCCAACATTCATCGAGCTGTCAGCATTACCATGGATTCTAAGGGCCGTAACTTTGGGGTGCTTCAGTCTGATCCCAAAACCAGGTAAATGATCCATCTTTTTAGGACATTTCCACAATTTAAAACTGTCTTCTGAAATGTATATGCAGCATTCTGCTAGCATGCAATCAGGAGCATTCTTTATTATGCTTTGGGTTATATCCTTCTGTATCTTTGCTGGTACACTCATAAGTTAAGCTGTCAAACTGAATAAACACACAACAGATTTTAATATGCTTGTGGTGAAACTGTGATGGCTAAGAACATCGGCTCCTGCTATCTCAGGTTCCTCTTGGGATACTTATAAAATAGCAAAGTCGTGATGTAATCAGACTGATTCAGCCAACAAAACTTCATGCCTTCCAGAAGAGAGGATACCAGGTTGTTCAGAGCTATAAATTCAAGTGTTATTTAATTTGTGGTATTGAAACTTCTTACTTTGCTCTGCCCATGCTATATATCAGTTGGGCAAATGATGAGTTTTGCAGATTTTTTAAAGCAGTAACCTAGTATCACCTACATATGTACCTACATAACCAAAATTGAATAATTTGACATCAGATGTAGGTTTCATTGTGATATCTATATACAATAATACATTAAACACCTATGAGGCATAACATGACCACTGACAGGTGAAGTGAATAACAGAGGGAAAAATGGGCAAGTGTAAGGATTTGAGCGAGTTTGACAAGGGCTAAATTGTGATGGCTAGACAACTGGGTAAGAGCATCTCCAAAACTGCAGCTCTTGTGGGGTGTTCCAGTTCTGCAGTGGCCAGTATCTATCAAAAGTGGTCCAAGGAAGGAACAGTGGTGAACCGGCAACAGTTTCATGGGTAAATAAGGCTCATCGATGCACGTGGGGAGCAAAGGCAGGCCCGTGTGGTCCAATTTGACATACAAGCTACTGTAGCTCAAATTGCTGACGAAGTTGATGCTGGTTCTGATGGAAAGGTGTCAGAATACACAGTGCATCGTAGTTTGTTGCGCAGACCAGTTAGGGTGCCCATGCTGACCACTGTCCACCTCCAAAAGCACCAATATGTTGAATCACGTTTTCTCTTACATTGGGTGTGTCACTCACCTGAGGAACACATGGAACCAGGATGCACTATGAGAATTAGGCAAGTCGGAGGAGGCAGGGTGATGCTATTCATAATGTTCTCCTGGGAAACCTTTGACATGTACCACCTACCTAAGCATTGTTGCAGACAAAGGACACCCTTTCATTTAAACAGTATTCCCTGATGGCTGTGACTATTTTGAGCAGGATGATCACCCTGCGCACCCTTGAGCACCCTGTCACAAAGCAAAATGGTTCAGGAATGGTTTAAAGGGGCACAATAATGAGTTTGAGGTGTTAATTTCGCCTCCAAATTTCCCAGATGTTAATCCTGTCGATGCATCTGTGGGGTGGGCTGAACAAACAAGTCTGATCCATGCATGCCCCACCTCGCAACTTGCAAGACCTCCTGCTAACTCTGTGCCAGATACAACAGCACACCTTCAAGGGTGTAGAGGAATCCATAAACAGGTCTGGTCTGTTTTGAAAGCAAATTGGGGGCCAGCGCAATATTAGGAAGGTGGTCATAATGTTATGCATGATTGGTATAGATGTATAGGACATACAGTTTTACCTTACTTTAATACTTTAATCTAAAAGGAGTCATTTTCCCCCCTTCTCTCTAGCATTTATGAAGTGCCCACTGTTTCAGCCTCCTTGTTCACCCAGCACTTCAAGCAGCTCCTGGCTGAAGCCGATGAGACAGACAGCATTCATGATGTGACCCTTCAGGCTGGTGATCGTGTCTTTCCAACTCACAAGTTTATCCTGTCTACGCGTTCAGAATTTTTCCGCAAGCAGCTACTGCCAGAGGCCGACCAGGAAGATGAGGTGGATGGGGAGGTGAGGCGAACCATAGATGCTGTGGGCTGTGACCTCCTGGTGCTGGAAAATCTCTCACCTGATCTGCTAGAGCAGGCACTGCACTTCATCTATACAGACTCGTGTGAAATGCTGGTGCATGGAGCAAGGCCAACAATCTCCCGTCTCATCCATGGCCCTGAGCAGAAGCAGCAGCAGCAGCTAATCTGCAGCCTGAAGGACTTGAACGTCAGTGGACGCTCTGCTCTGGAGATCTACCGATCCCTTCCTGCCTCAGTTCTCAGCCAGGGAGAAAAGCCAACAAGCAAAGGTGTCAAATCTGGGAAGAAGGAGAAGACTGGTAATGCTAATGAACCTATCCACAATCCTGTAAAGATGCTGCAAGGAGTAGCCAAGAAACTAGGCTTGGGTAGTCTCTCTGCAAGGTGAGATTTCTAAATTTTCTGTATTTTCTGTAAGAAACAGGTTTCTCTGCACCAGGTCCAACATATTATATTTTCATTAGCCCAATTGCAAGATGTGTCTTATCAGAATTTTAACAGAAAAGTGAAAGAAAAGTGCACTATCGTTTATATATATTGTGGAATATGTCAAAACTACACTAGTGAAACTTGGCATTATAGTAGCAGCAGTGATTATGGTTTATTAGGATGGAATTCCTGTCAGTTTTTACTTTATTCATTGACACACAAAAACCTGCGAGTTATATAAACTCTGTAAAGACTACACATGTATAAAAGTGCCAGGTTTTGTCCAGAAGATATTACTACATGTTAGAAATATAGTAACTGCAAATCTATTTAAACAATTTCCACAGTTATATTTTCCTTTGCTTATATTTCTGTTCATTCCATTAGGCTTGATGGAGTGAAGTATGAAAATGGGCAAATTAGTGTGGTGCAAAAGAAGACAGGCAACAGACCAAGATTTTACCTAAAGAAATGGTGAGTGATGTCATGTAAAAAAATATACAGTCTGCCATCCATTAATACTTATTGGTAGTATGATTGTTTTACATTACTGCACATAAATAATGTTCTGGTTTCACAGCCCCTACCTCTGTGACGTCACCTTGAGGTCTGAGGATGGGAAGGAGTTCCCTTGTCACAAATGCATCCTGTGTGCCCGACTGGGTGAGCTATACTATTGTATTTTCTTGCCTCTGTAATGTCTACATAGAAAAATGAGATGAGAAAGTGTGGAAGCACATGTTTATAGTATAATGCAGATCTGTACCAGGGGATACAGAAGGCCCTGCCTGTATGAAATCGAGCAATCAAAATGGCAAATTGGATTTAATATGTATAAGTAATTATATGGTTAAAGTGTAGACAATCTGTGTGTACATATGAAAAAGGCCAATATGAACCAATTGGAGAAACTACCATGTATCCTTCATAATTTGTGCTTACCAAAAATCTGTGGTCCACACCACAAGTGCCTGAAATAAATGGCTCCGTTATGAATTTTAACCCCCTGTTATGGTGGTGCAAGTGATGCCTAGAACTACGCATTTCAGTTTTCTTGGCTAATGCAACAGTCAGATCAAATGTGTTAGACCAGATAAGTGTAACCAGGTCATTTGCTTCTAGTAAAACTTTTAGCACTGACCTTAGGTAAATTTTGACTTGTTAAATCACAATCAGCAGTGTTGTAATCTAATAGTGAACAAGAGGAAGGGACTCTTGTGTTTTTGTTTATGTTTTTGAATGGTAAACAACTTTTTTTTTGTTGTTGTCTTTGTTTTTTCTTGCTTGTATTTTTTTGTTAGCATTGCTGGTACCTTGCTGATACCTCTGCCCTTTTTTGTGAATTCTTTATTTATTTTATTTTTTTTACCCAGATTTTTTGCTTCAAAAATTTGGAATGTGTGCTTAGTCCAGTTTGAATGAATGAGATACTTAACTGTTTTTTTGGCTCTAAAAATCTCCATAGTTGCTTTAATTGGCATGTTTTGAGTCATTGCCCTGCTTCAGATGAAAGGTTATCCATCCACATATAACTCATTTGACTGGATCTAAGCAGATAAGCTTCTTTTGTGCAGTTTTAAATTCATCTGGCTTTTTCTGCCGTTGGCAGACACATCGTTAATAAAAGACACTTGTGCTGTTCTTTCCTTGTTCTTTTTCTTTTTTCCCTTTAGGCCCTTCAGTCTCCCTTTGATACCTGAAGTACCTAATCCTCACTTTTGTGCACAAGAATTGAGAGCTCTACAGCCCTTTTTAAGCAAATTGTGACCTGGATTTTCTTTTCTCGTGTTTTGCTGCTTTGCATGTTGTAAACGCTCTGGGGTCATGTGGGTTCTTTTATCATCATCTTTGTGGTAGATTTTGCAGTTTTTTAACTATGAAACAATGAACACAACCAAATTTAGGCTTTGTATATTGTTGGAGAACTACAGTAACTAATACCAGATGCAAATGTTTTATCTTGAATCAATTGCAGACCTTTTGTTGTCCCTCTAGGGCAGGTAGCGAGACATGGACAGCATACAACTGAGCAGAAAACTGTCCATTTATGTCTGGTTTCTTGAAATAGAGGACTATATAAAAGTTGTTTACCCCGGTTACAGTTGACAGTCTACACTTTATCCTTATGGTCAAATGCATTGTACTGTACTTAATCCAAAATGACCAAATCTGCCACTGTCCAAGTATTCACTTTAACACATCCATTAAAAGGACATGGTAACAAAACGTTTCTGCTCTCATCCTGTGGAGTGAAGTTAACTAGGTGTTTTTTGTTATTCTACTGATATGTTGACTGTTATTACAGATTGCTACTTTGCAAACGTTATTCTGTTTGCAACTCTTAATATTAAGAAATAAAAAATAGCTCACACTTGTAGAACAATGTTTTGTTGTCCATAAGATATACGATTACCTTGTGTTAATTAGTCTAAAAAAATCCTGATCTTTTCTCTTGCAGAGTATTTTAACAGTATGTTGGGGAATCCCTGGATTGAGGTATGGAAACAGTTAACACGGATGAAAGCTTTTGCAAATACACTTTGATTCAGAAGTACATCTGGTTCACTTGTTAGTCATAGCAGTTTTTAGGATTGTCAGGTGGATCTTTTCTGCCCCCTTCAGTCTACTAGCTGTACTGCATTGGAAATGCCGACTAGTGCCAAGGTCTTGCAGGTGATTCTGGAGTACATCTACACAGATGAATCTCCCACTATAAGAGGTATTTAGGCTGTGGAAATTTAAGGACTGATTTTAATGGTCATATGTATCATTAACTATAATGCATCTGTTTGTGCTGCAGAGTCTTTGAGTGTGGAGTTTGTGTGCAGCGTCCTGGTGGTGGCTGATCAACTGCTTATCACTCGGTTGAAGGAGATATGTGAAGTGGTCATCACTGAAAATCGTGAGTCTGCGATGTCTTTACCTTTTCAAGTCATTTTGTGTGCTTACAATCTCAAGATTTCCATGCATCCCTGAGAAAATGTGAAAACCTGGAAATTTTTAGACTAGTCTTATTTGGATAAAATTGAAAAAATGTGACGTGGGCTGTTAAGGCCACTGTGATAACTTACCTTAGAACACTTTCTCCTCAGCTGAAATGGCAAACATTTAAACTCATTGTAGTAAATTGGTCACGTTACTAATGTTAAATGAGCGAACCAGAAAACTCTGATAGATTGAACATACACTTAATCTACAGGACAGGTGGAACAGACTGAAGTACGTCAGCCGCCTCCCCTCTAATTTACAAATGTCAAGGTTGTGTTTGAATAAGTGTTTAACTTTATTGCTGTGAAACACTTATGTTAGTTATTCTGGAAAGAAACAGTCAGGTATAGACAGGATCAACCTTATGATATAGTTTGCTTTCTTTTGCCCCACAGTGAATAAAACACACATCCTCTTTTATTTTATACCCAATTCAGCTGTGGTCTGCCAAAATAATTACATTTTAAACATGGGTACAAATGCAATTGGTGGTCAGGATTAGAAACTTTGCTGTAGGTTGTATCTTTGATACCTCTGATCTAGATTCACCTAGCAGAGCCAGTCTTCATATATTTTATTTTTATTTATTTATTTATTTATTTTTGCAGAATCTCAATGGGACTCGATATCAGTTGCAAAGTTGTGATTAGATTTTTAAAGGCTTTTTTTTTTTACATCAAATTAATTAGTGAAATTCTCTTATTTCAAACTAACAGCCACTGGTCCCAAAATGGTGACTGTATACTTATTTTTTGTTTGTTGGTTTTATTCATATTTTGATATTGTGAATGTGAACAGATGAAAATCACTCATCCAGGAGCAACTGCTGTCCTACATACAGGACCTGGGAAATGATTTCATAAAATTCTGAACACTAAATATGCATCCTGTCAGTTACAGTAGTGATGTATGTTTCTGTGTAGTGACTCTGAAGAACTCTGCAGAGCTGCTGGAGTTTGCCGTGATGTACAATGCTGAACAGCTTAAACTCTCCTGCCTGCAGTTTATTGTTCTCAACATAACTGCCTTGCTAGAGTCCAAGTGAGTAGTTTTTCCCCCTTTGGATTTGAAGTCAAAATAACTATTTTTTTTTTCCTTCTTTCCATTACATTACAGGAAGGAAATAAATGTTTCCAGCCATGTAGTGGGTTTCAAATATGTTTTTCTAACCCAGTAGTTGTAAAAGTGATTTGTTGAATGATCCTTGACTAAGCCAAGACTTGGCATTCCCAGTGTTTATTTTAGACAGCCTTGTACAATAAAAAAAAATATATTAAACTTTTATTTGTCCCAGGGCCCTGGAGATCTTGAGTGATGATGTGTTATTGGAGCTGTCTGAAGCATATAGAAAAACGGTGAGTTTATATCAACAAGGACAGATCTAAAGTACTGGACTGGTTTAAAACTCTTGTATTGTGTTGTGATTTCCTCAGATTCCAGCCATGCAGAGACGACATATCACTCCTTATCTCAGTGCCCCTGATCTGAGTTCCTATGAAGACATGAGCCTGGATTCAACCAGCAGCTGTAAAAACAGCTTTGAGCAGGAGCAGTCCTACAAGTATGTCTGTCACAGCTCACTATGGTGTAAGAACAGACCTATGCATGTATGGCAGTTTTGTGACCTTGCTTTGATTCATGTTTAGTGATGGTCTGTTGAAGAAAACCAAGGTAAAGTCTAAGAAGAAACCACGTCGCCGCTTAGATAGCTCAGGAGGGTACAACCTATCTGATATCATCCAGAGTTCACCCACTGATATCATTCAGAGTCCACCCTCTTTAGGTGAGCCTGCATGTAGTAAAGTTTGCTGTATATACATTATATCTAAAGATCATGCTGGATTCCATTACTTTATTTAGATTTACAGTTATTCATTTGTTGGATGCCTTTAATATGACTTAGGCAGGATAGAACGGCAAATAAAAATAGTTTTTAATCATTCCAAGGTTTGGTAGGCTCAAGGAAAGCTTGCTCGGTGGAATCTCTGCATGAGCTGATCACATCTGATTCTGAGGGCAGTTATATTGGAGTGGGCAGCCCTCGAGACCTTCAGTCACCAGTCTTTCAGGACAGACCTTATGTACAAGTAATGTTACAACACTCCTCCATATTTACACACGTACTAATCGAAATTTGCTAATTATTTGGAAGAAACAATTATTTGCATTTTTAGGAAGAAAAGCCAAGGCAGGTCAATTGGAAGACTTCTCCCAGCACTACAACCTGGAGTACAGGATCTTTGCCTGTTAAGTGCTCCACACCTGAACCCATCCCTAAGGTTAAGGCAAGGTGAGCTCTATTTATTACCATTATACCTTATCAAGGATGGCTGTTATTTCTACATACCTTTGGGTTACTTAGAATCTTTACATACTAGAACTGATGCATTTTGTTATTTAAGAATGCTTTTTGTAATGTAAACTAAAAATAAAATGTTTTGAGGATATATTTATATATACACACATACACACATACATACATACATACATACATACATACATACATACATATATATATATATATATAAGGTACAATACTGATGTTAACATTTATGTCACTAATATATGATTCTGACATTTTCAGTCCATCTCGCCCGGCACCTGTTCTGGATCTCAGGGCCATTATGGAAATGGAGGCCAACTCTCTGAACCTTGGAGCCACTCCGAAAAGCCCTAGCTCGTAGGCGTTGCTACTTCTGTACTATTGACACTAAAACCACGATTAGTATCACGGAATAGATTCTATTATTTTGAGTTCAAACGGTTGAAATGTTACACAGTTTCCTCCTCCTCCCTCTTATGTGATTTATAGGTCTGGAAACAGCAGTAAAGCTTCAGTTATCCCCACTAAACTGTCTCAGAAGCAGAGGAAGATGATGGCTATGGCTACTAGAGAGGCCAGTGTTGATGGAGCGTCTGCCAAATCTCCTCCTGGAATTGTTTCAGTTAAGCCTGCAAAGAGCTGGTGAGTATCTGACCACTTTGTACTTTATCTTTTTTCTTTGTAATAAACATTACTTTTCCCAACCAGCTCTGACACTGTAAGACAATGTAAGACTGTATCCCTGCATACCCAGGGCTACAGCGGTACAGTCTCCTCCATCGTCACTCTCTTTTCGGGATTTGTTAATGGAAGCGGAGCAGCGCGATAAATCATCAGCAACTGCTGCCATAGCTGCTGGGAGTCCAGTGATTGCTGTTGGCAAGGCCACTTGTGCCAAAAGAGTGACCTTTAAGTGTGCTGAGCCTGGCAATGCTGGCAAACATGCAGGGTAAGAAAGACGGCATTTCATTCAACTCTATAGTAACAGAATTTGGCAGACAGACATCTCTATGATCAACCATCAGTTAATGACTAGCTCTTGTCACAGTACTGAATTGTGATGCCTGCCTTTGAGTCCCTTGGTTTCCTCCAGGTGGCACTCTTTCACACGATTTCCGTATGAATTTGGTTTTCTGCATTACCAGACCTCAAGTTACAAGTAATATCTGAAGGTTATCTGCTGTTTCTTTGCTGTGACCTCAGATTCAACCATTCTAAGGGAGTTTCAGCCAAGACTGAAATTATGTACTAACCTTTGGGTTAATTGATGATTGATGTATAGTCTTAAGGAGCATCCACCTTCATGCCTATTATCACACTTACTTATATCTTGGATATCCATCTGCATAGGCTAGAATCGTTGTGTATGGGTATTTAGTACGCTGCATGTCCTCTTAGACAATGTTAGCAGTCTAAAAAAAATTGTTTTAGAATCTTGATGTCAGAAATTATGTAATATGTGCTCTGGTAACCTGCTCTTTCACTTCTGTGCTGTGGCAAGCTATTAAGAGTCTTAGCTATATAGCACATAGGTTACTTTTTTCACTTGTCTTATTAGAATGTAGAAGGCTTTGTCATTGCATTTATTTAATTTCCTAATAAATAATTAAATAATTTTTTCAGTTGTAAATGATAAACTAAATGGTAAGATTCATTTTCTCATTAGGCCATGGGTACTTGGACAAGTGGGCAGCCCACCAACTGCTGCTACAGTCAATTTTGCATCTATCATTGAAGAGGAGAAGCAGCAAGAAGCTGCACTCATCCGCAGTCGAGAAAAACCTCTAGCATTGATACAGGTAACTGTGGGTGTTTGAAACGTACAACTACACATGATGCTGGACAGCAGGATGATACAGGCAGAATTACATGGATAAGCAGATGTATTTTGTGTGACTTAGCATTAGCTACACACTTAGTGTATGTATGAAACTGGTGCATGTGTATTAGATTCAGCTAGGTGTTTTCAACAGTGTGTACGGTTACTGGCCACTTTATTTCTCCCATGTATCCTGGTAGTCCACAATGTACAGTTAAATTCTACATTTTCTACTTTTTTCCTCCCTCTCTTCTCCCCACTATGAGCAATTTGTGTGAATCACCACTTTTGACTGCTAATTCCTGACAGCAGGACTTGCATGTACACACTTATTTAGTGGATTTCCAACCAAGCAGTGAGGCCGAGGGGTTCTTGACCCATAACTTGTCAGCAGTGATCCTGTGGTAGGCTATCCTGTTTTTGTTGCTGGATAAATTGGGGTTGAGAACTTGCCTATAGGCCACAGTCTGTAACTGTATACCTTAAGAAAACTTAATTCTCTATCCACTTGTGTGCTGACTCTACTTTATAGAGAAGAAATTGAAATTCAGAGGAAACTAAATCTAGGGCTATTACAACTGAATGTGTGAGGAAGACACACATCTATAAGATGTTTGTCTCTCATCTCTTTTTGTTCTATCTGTACGATTTGTTGTAGATCGAGGAGCGAGCAATTCAAGACTTGCTGGTTTACTACAGGGCTTTCAATAACCCGGATGAGCTCATCATGGTGGAAAGATCCCCTCAAGGTCCTATTGCCGTCCCTACCTGGAACAAACATTGAGATTAACACACGTGTCTTTTAGATGTCTACTACATACCTTTGTATATTCCAGTCACCGTTAACGTGTCCCTTGGCTGTGTACATTTGCTGTGTTACTACAGGGATTTTTTTTTTCTTCCTTTCCTTATGAAATTTTCAACGCTTCATATATTTGCTATTAATTATTGAATCATAAGACGTGGACATGGAATTCTAGACTATACTTTTGGAGAAAGAAAACTCCATATTTCACTGTTCACAATGCTATTGTGTATTTGGGTTAGTAGAATTTTTATTTTTTAATTTAGATTAGACATTTTTGCTTATGACTTACAGCAGTTTAAGCCTGTCCAAGTCCAAAGGAGTTACAAGACAGAGTGAATGTTAACTGAAGCCTTTATAGAGTCTTTTTGTGTGTGCGCGTGAGCAATGATCATTATGGGGCAGATTATTCTGGAAGTGGCATGCAATAAATAAAGAACACCTGCACTAATACTTTACATAATATCTTCATTTAAATGAAATTCAGTACACATAATTTAAATGAGTTGATTAAGTTTAGTTCACCTGAAAATTGTACATATTATTAAATTGGTCTGCGGTTTTGTAGAAGTGGAGTTCGTACTGTTTGCCATTTAGGCATTTGAATGACTCCACCATGACCAGGATAAAGTGGTTATTCAAAGTGAATGAGTGTTCAGGCATAATTAGAAAAAACCTAAGATTCCACATGACATTTTACTGAACTTTTTATGATGTGTAACCTTTCACAAAGTAGGTAGCACAGTTTTCTAGAACGCCTTTGTATACTGTAACTTTACAGCTTCCCTTTACTAGAACTAAGAGGCCCAAAACTGATCACGCATGACATTGCACTGGTGCACAGGGTGACGCCTAGAAAAACATAATTTGGTAAGTTTGATGTGAAATAATTCAAATAGCCTAAACAGAGCCTTGACCTCAACCCCACTGAACACATTTAGAGTGAATTGTATAGCAGACTGTGCCTCAGGCCTTCAGGCCAAGATCACTGCCTGGTCTGACTAATTTCCAAAAAAACTTAAATAAAAGCCTTCCAAGGAGAGTGCAGGTTATTCACAGTACAGTGGAGACTAGCTGGAATGGGATGTTCAGAAGGCGCAAACATCTATGATGGTCAGGTGTCCACAAACTTTTAGCCATAAAGTCAAAGCTTTGAGTCTGTTGTTGATAAAGAAAAAAAACATCAAAATGGTTGTTAATTAGAATATTTTATCAACAGTCATTGTAAGGTTTGGGATTTTGTCAGTTTTAAATCATTAATGAGTTATTCCACACCTATTAATAACAAATAGTTGTGTTAATGAAAAGTGATGATGTCTCCAATATGAACCAGATGAGTCTATCAATTTATTTTCCACAGCATCACCCTTACTCATATAACATATTCATTGATGCACTCCTTTTGATTTCATATTGATGAATTCGATGCTTATATTCAATCAGGCGTATGATTCCTCTCTAAGAGATCTCTCCCCTTGCATTCTGGTGGTTCATTATGCCATTAAATAGGTGTGATTTTGAAAGCAGACTGGATGACATCTTCATAAAAAAGTGCATTGTGATTAAGGAGGGTAATAGGCCATAATTACTGACACGGTGCCATTTAGTCATTCGACATGTGCCCTGTGAAATGAATACCAATTATTCATTTGACTCAGTTAGTTAGAGAGCAGATGTTGTATGGGGCTGGCAAAAAACACTGGAAGGTCGCTAAGACATCTTAACATGCATGCACACCAAAGCATATTTCTTCATTAGGAGAATTATTCCTTATGAATGAAACTGATTTTAGTTCCATGGGAACCTGACTGAAGGGAGTCATAGCATAACTGTAAGGAGTAGGATATTTATGGCACTGAAGAAAAATCACCATTCTCCCGTGCAACATTCGCACCATTTGCAACATTCGTTATATTGCATTGCTTTAGGCTCCAAATGCAGAATGTGCTGCCAATATTTTGTGGTTGTCGTCTAGTCGTATACATGCACATTCCAGAAATGTGAAATATTTACATACAATTTGCCACTATAATTCTAATGTAATTAACTTGCGTATATTGTACTTAGCACCGTTTAGTCTAACGCTTTGTCAAGGAAAAAATTGAGGAAGTACTAAGAAACATCAAGAACATATGTGTTTGAGATTACACAATATCCAGTACATGATCCAAATCTTCACTAAAAGTTATTTTAAACATTGCAAGTTATTAGATGTATTTCGTAAGTCTACTTCAGAACATTTTTTTGTATTAAAAGTGGGATTTTTTTCTGCTCATTACCAAAGAAGAAAAACAATTTCTGTAGAATACACAACAGTTCGAATTGTTGCATCATGGAAAGTTGCCTAAATATGCTGAAGTAAATTTGGTTGCCTAATCAGTTATGACAATTCTTTTCATAGTTTTAGACATCTAGTCTCTGAATTATGTTTGGCAAATACAATGGCCATCAATCTATTATATCTAGCAGACAGTAGTAATAGCATGGTGCTTAATTTGACAGTGTCTTCTTTCACTGTTCAGAAGAGATAGACAGATGTTTGAAAATGTTCTTTACTGACTGGTAAAAAGCTTTCCCACCTGTCACATGGAGAAGCCATCTGGAAACCCTCCAGCTATCCAACATATCTCAGTGTGTTTATAGCAAGACTGTGAGGGGAAAAGACAGAATATTCACTGAGTGAATTCCTTTTTCACGCCCAGCCTGTTCTGAAGGCAACACCAGAGACTGTGCTTACATGCATTAAAGATCCTTCAACCATTTCACAGCTGATCTGGTCCAGTGCTAGATGTTCTAGTGTGTGAATTTCATATGCTTGGAATAATGGATGAAGAAACTGAGCCCAGATTCATGGTTATATTTGTAGCAAAAATGACACTCGATCATCAATCCTAGAACCAGTCCTTAAGGGTTCCAAGTAGACGAATTGGGGATTATTTTATCCTCTAATATACAGTGAGAATTTAGATAAAACTAGACATTTTAATGAACAAATATTACATTTAACATATATGTTAAAATACATATAACATTTTTAAGAAACAAAATGTGTAACTGCACTGTACCTTTTTCATGATTTCATAGATTAGTGATTCTCACAGTGGGATCTATAAAGCTTTTTAAAAAATTATTTCATTATTCAGTGGTAGAACCAACCCAATATAATAAAACCTATCACGATTATTCATAGGTCCTTATCATTATTAGCTGGCCCCTTTAATTGAAAATAAATATTTGGACCACATGACATTTTTGTACATTGAAAATTTGAAATTGAAATAAATAGCTATAACAAATAAGACAATTATTACTTTGCACATTTGAGCAATTTTCATTAAAAAAAATTGTGTTGAGGTTTCCAATGGAATGTAAAGTGGGAATAGGGGACCCTGCTTACTAAAGATTAACGGAAGATTTGCTAAAGTAGCAAATATCTATTTAACATTGGAGTGTGCCTTTCTCTGCAGACTATTCATTTCACTTCTCTATGCTGGTCACCTTAGTCAGAAAGTGGCAGAATGACCAAGCAAATGAACAAACTAATGTTTGAGGAAGTTAGACATGCTAGATAAAGTTTATCAGTGTATTTTCAAGCAAGCTAAGATGCACTTTTCACAGTCTGGACTACATTTCTATTGTATGTTACAGCAAAGAGTAAAATAAGTAAAAGTGAGGGGGCATTAAGCCAAGATTTTTTTTTTCTGCAGTCCTGAAAAGTCCTTTTTCCCTTTGTTTTAACTGCTTAGTCTCTCTGCCTGTATATCTAAGAACTCAACCAGGCCAGCCTTCCTAATCTTATTTGGCTGTCATGGAGCCATTAAGCATGGATTATGAGCGTGCTCTTCATTAGACCCCAGCTTTAAATGATTAAGACTACAGGTTGGAGAGGATCCTCATCATGCTCGCTATACTGGGTGATGTCAGTGATCTCCTTTAACTGTGGCGTAGTAAACTCTTGCACTGCATGCCAATGGGCACGTTCTGGCACACTGCCAGTAAGCACTCTTTATGAGGAGCGTTGCTCAGGACAGGGATTTAAAGACTGTTGCTAGGAAGGACTAGAGTATGAGTAGATAAAGGAGTTTACCAATATCTTGTTAATTGCCAAAGCTAATAAAGAGGACATATATTTGATTAAAAGTAATAACCTGACAGATTTTGTTTCTCATTTACTGGTATATTAACTATTCAGAACATTTGAAGGTCTTTCTAATGGATTAAAAAGATGGGAGTTTGTTACTGAGGACAGAAAGCAGATCTGTTCTACACATCATCAGCTCAAGTTCTTTAGCAGTAGTATGCTCTGCTTGAAGCCAGGTCTCTGGAAAAAAAAAACTATCATAATCAAATTGATTCAATCTCCCAGATGAGTACAAGATCTCAAGTTCCTCAATCTATCGATTGTCCTGAGATAAGACCACATGTAATATCATGATTCATCTCTCTGTACAACTCAATAAGCATCAAGTATGGATTTTCTCTGTGGTTCACCATTTGTAACATTATAGCTTAAAGAAAGGATGGAAACACCATCAGCAGCTCTTAACAAAATGAGCTGCATTTCACCTTCTGAATGAGACTTCTTGAAACAAACAAGAACAAAAACTATAAATAAATAAATAAATAAAAGCAGAATGCAGTAGTTTGATGTCATAAGGTTGCTTGGATTGATCCAGTTTTTTAAGCAAGGAATATGTAACCAAATATTAAGTTTTTTTTACTTTAAGACTGTTCGTTACAATACCTATGGATGCATCTAAAAAATAGTGTCTGCCACCAGGTTGGCATATTTTAATTATAATTATCCTGGAAATATCATTAAATAAAAGCTGAAATTCTGATTGCTATGTGTTTTCTGATTTCTACAACAAATCCAATGATGAACAATTATGACAGCCAAATGAACTTTCAGGTTAAATAGGACACTGCATTTTATTTTTTGTGGCCATGAATCCCCTGTCTTGCCAGTTCATTGGTGTCCCTAGTTTATCATTCTGTGACAATCTCTTTTGAGAAATTCAAATATGAGAAGCAGTTTGAAGATTTCTCCAACTTAACACTATCTCAGGTTAGAATCAGGTTTAGTAGGTGTACTAGAGTATGAACACCTGCAACCTTTGCTGGATTCTAGTCCTACAGGACCGGATATTAGTGTAGGTGTACAATCCCTCCTGTCTAGGCTAAGACTGTGTTAGAGTAAATGGGATAAACTGGAATTAAAGCGATGCAGGCCATGTGTCTTAATGGATCCTGACAGCTGCTGCACCCTGACACTGCAGTGTAGCTCTGACTCCTCCGTTGGGCCTAGACAGCATCTGCGTAGCAGCTTATCTCCCGCCGTCACTTTCTGACGTACGTGTCTAAGAGTGTTCTTGTCATGAGATGCTCTTTAATGCAATGTGGCGTGTATATTTTTAGAGAGAAAAATATTACACTCTTTGAATAAACATGCTTGAAAGCTGCTCTCCAAGAAGTACTGACAGGTTGCCTCATATACGGCTTAATTAATGTAGCAGAACAAGCATGTACGACTTGAAAACAATAATGATGACTTTGTATCATCGCTGACTAGAGAAGCTTAGATGTTGCTTTTGGTTCAGAGCATAACAGAGACTTTGGGACAAAACAAAATTTCAAAATCTAAAATTACAGTTTCATTGACTAATATGGGTTTGGTAGGACACTGGTAAAATAAATATTGTCTCCTTTTTTTATGAGATGAAGGTTTAATAAAAATTTATACTGGGTTAAGACCTGTAAGCATCCTTGATTCATTACCCCAGCCTACTCCTTAAGACATGATATCAAGGGCTCAAGTTTAGCTCAGGGTTTCAATCCTATGCTACACTCCTGCTATTCCAATACTAAGATTTGGACACATCTGGTCATACTTTTTTTAGAATAATAATAAAGGCATTAACAATTTAATAATAGTTCATTTTGTTTTTAAACCAAGTTGTTAAAAACGGTTAAAACGTCTAATTCGAAAAAGGGTATTTAAATGGGCATCAATTCAAAATCCAATCTAACCAAAGTGTCCAACGTTTAAACCTAATTATAATTTGTATTATACTTTGTTGAGGTGTGCTGAGTGCACACGTTCCAGTCCTCCTTTAGAGGGCAGTATACAAACACCAAAATAAGGGAACTAGCAAACTAGAATTATTTAGAGAAATATAATTATAAATATACTATAGACATAGTGTTCACACGTGCTCTAATCTGTGAATATGGTATATCTTAGGTAACTATGAAGGATTTCTAAATGCAGACTAAACTTCTTGCAAGACTGCAAAACATCTGGCTATTTTTCTGAAGCTTTTCAGGACGTAGGTCTGTATTATATTGATGTGTCTCTTCCCAGCTGACTATTAACCATGATGCACTGGTGTGATTGACAGTGCTCATTAGCAGCAGGACACAGGTGGTGAATAGAGCTGTCACTCAGAATGCCCAGCACTGGTGTGAGTAAGGAGATTGTAGCTCATTTGGCACGAGAGATGCTGAACCTTAAGGACACACTGGGTCAGCAGAGAAGCCTATTAGATGTATGTAGCACTTTATAATAGTAATAATGATGAGGATGGATATTGTGAGGAAAACGTCGGTAATGCACAGTGCATACGAGGTATTGTAAAGTTTGTTTGAATCTTGATTTCTCAAAAGGAAAAAAAAAACGAAGAAAACGCGTGCATCTACTCGCCTGATGAGCTGCTGGGCCTGAAGCTTGTGCCAATAGAATGTTGATGTAAAGTGATAGGCGTGACCTGCAGCCATGGCGCAACTGTACAGCGCGTCCTTCTGTACAAACACTCAGCCGACTGCCAGCAGCGCGACTCAACTCATGCTCTAGAAAGCGCCAGATTACAAACCGTTAAAGCAACGGATACAGAACACAAGAGGACTGAAAATAACAGGAAATTGCCTGAACAGACTGAGTCGATTCTTCTTTTTGGAGAGATAAAAGATACGGGGAAATTAGGAATGCAAATAAATCAGGGTAGATCCGTGTAAAGAATCGGGATAATCAGGGTTGTGCTTGTTCCGATGACGGCAGGTTCTCTTTTCCACTAAAACACTATTAAAACAAGCTCTAGAGTTAGAGTTCTCCGGGCTGAGCACTCTCTCTCTCTCTCTCTCTCTCTCTCTCTCTCTCTCTCTCTCTCTCTGTCGCGCGCGCTCTTGCTTTGCCGTGATGGCTGAGGAGGACGGTGCCATGGCGAGTCCGGCGAAGTGCAGCTCTCCGAACAGCAGCAGCAGCTTCAGCGTGCTCAGCTGGGAGCAGGTGCAACGGCTGGACAACATACTGACCGAGACTATCCCGATCCACGGCCGGGGAAACTTCCCCACGCTGGAGATGCAGCCGAGGCAGATTGTGAAGGCGGTGCGGAGTCGCCTGGAGCAAAGCGAGATCCGAGTGCGCGACGTGCGCCTTAACGGCTCAGCGGCCAGCCACGTGCTGCACGAGGACAGCGGGCTCGGGTACAAGGACCTGGACCTGATCTTCTGTGCCGAGCTTAAGGGCGAGAGCGAGTTCCAGACTGTCAAGGACATAGTGCTAGACTGTCTATTGGACTTCCTTCCCGAAGGAGTCAACAAAGAGAAAATTACACCCTTGACCTTAAAGGTAAGTATCCGTACAAATACTAAACTTAATAATAATAATAACAATTATTATTATATATATTATATATATATATATAAAATAATAATAACAACTACAATAATAATAATAATAATTATTATTATTATTATTGTAGTTGTTTTGTTGTTGTTATAATAATAATAATAATAATAAGAAGAAGAAGAAGAAGAAGAAGAAGAAGAAGAAGGAGAAATATATGATAATTGAGATTTGCCACTATTTGGATGTTATTAACCATCGATTATAATAAATCAATATTATTTAATAAAACTAATTATTTACAGCAACTGAAGTGTGTGTGGTGTTAACTTTAGGTGAGCAACTACATTTTATTTTAAGAAGACAACTTTACTAATAGGTAAACCTCTGGTTTGGGAATGCTAAGAGGATTGTACTAAACCAGTGTAAAGCTGATCCTGCATTCTCAGCTCCTTTGGTCTTCCACACAGAGAGCTGAGCTGTATTCTTCCTTAAAATGTACAAAAGTACAAAATGCATCCAGATGTGATATTTGTCTAAAAGTTCAAAGCTTCAATAGCGTTATGAAGCAAAAATTATTTTATAAACATCAAAGATTAATTTAAAATACATATGAACGTTATGAAGCAAAAATTATTTTATAAACAGCAAAGATTAATTTAAAATACATATCTATCATTCAATATCTTTTTTTTTTCACAGGAAGCTTATGTTCAGAAGATGGTGAAAGTATGCAATGACTCAGATCGCTGGAGCCTCATCTCACTCTCTAACAACAGAGGAAAGAACGTGGAGCTCAAGTTTGTTGACTCATTGCGAAGGCAGTTTGAGTTCAGTGTGGACTCATTTCAGATCAAGCTAGACTCCCTGCTTCTGTTTTATGAATGCTCTGAGAACCCAATGGCCAAAACATTTCACCCAAGCATCATTGGTGAGAGTGTGTATGGAGATTTCAGTATGGCTCTGGAACACCTGCGCAACAAGCTGATCTGCACAAGGAACCCAGAAGAGATCCGTGGTGGTGGTCTGCTAAAGTACTGCCATCTACTGGTGAGGGGCTTCCGAGCGGACTCTGAGAGTGAGATGAAGTCTCTGCAACGCTACATGTGCTCACGTTTCTTCATTGACTTCCCTGACATCAACGAGCAACAGCGCAAACTGGAATCCTACCTCCAGAACCATTTTGTGGGCTTGGAGGATCGCAAATATGACTATCTGATGACGCTGCACGGGGTGGTAAATGAAAGCACTGTGTGCCTGATGGGACATGAGAGGCGGCAGACATTAGGGCTCATTGCCATGCTGGCTGTTCGTGTGTTGGCTGAGCAGAATGTTATACCCAATGTGGCAAACGTCACCTGCTACTACCAGCCTGCCCCATATGTAGCCGATGCCAACTTCAGCAATTACTATATTGCGCAGGTGCAGCCAGTGTTTGCATGCCAGCAGCACACATACTCAACCTGGTTACCCTGCAACTGATCGCATGGTGCATTGTAGAATAAGAGGGAAAAAGGTTGTATTTTCGTAATTTGTCCAGAGCATTTCAGAGAAGCCAGAGCAAAATGACTGCGCTTTTCTGCTCTGAATTAATAGCCCCATGATTTCCAGAGTGAATATTAAAGGAAAATTTGCATTACAAGAGGAAATGAGTCAGCTGACAGTATTCTTGTTCTGATTGTTATTTTGACCAGCTTTGCTAACAGATGTCAGGGGCATTCTGCGTGGCCCTATCATGCCCAATTCCGGAAGGATCTTTTAGATTGCTTCAGAAGAAGCTCTAATGTCATAGAGAATGCAACAAATGGACAGTTGTTAAACACCTGGAATCAGTCTGACTGACGTGCATCAAAGACTGGCTTCATTAGTGCTGATTTATGGAAAGCTTCCATGCTGACCATGCGACATCCAGCAGCCTTTCTTCATGTGGTCTGCAAAGGTAGAGAGGACCAAAAATAGAGCTGGGAGTCTTCTATAAGCTCTTACTTTTGATCTGACACAAAAAGGTGAGGGCACAACTTATTTAAAATGACAAAAATAAGTTAGAAATAGAAAGAGGTCATATTCTTGATAAATGTTTACAAAACCAAAGATTTTATGATTGTCTCTTTTTATTGCCCAAATTTGAAGGTAGTTCTGTCTATATTTGTATATGTGAAATAAGCATTCTAAGTGCCTAATGCAGAATGTTAAGGGAATTATGCTGAACATTCTGCTCTTGTGAATTAACTAACCATGTCCATGATCATCGTAAACAACAAAAGGACTCAAAGATTGTGAATGTATGGCCAATTAGCGTGTAATTTCTGAAAGTCAATATAGGTTCAACATGAACTTATATTGAAAAATGATATTTTTTCTTCAATTCATAGATGTGAGAATAAGACAGAACATATCAATATTTGTGGTGCTCTATTTTTGAAACACTGCGTCAAAACTTAAGAAAATTAGTTAGCCAAATAATCTATCTCTTAATTTATTGTTACTTGTAATACGAATAGGAGTCAAACTGAAATGACTTCCTTAATACATTTGTTACTGTATGTATCATAATTAACAAGGATAGATTTTTCATTGCTTAAGCTTTGTATGTTTGGCGAAATTCAGTCTTGCAGCATGACCTGTACATTTTGGTTCTCATCAACTGTCGCTCTTGGCTTATAAAAGACTTATTTGGCAAAATCCCTGTGTAAGGTGAGAAAAGAAAGTCAAAGGCATGGTGCACTAGAAAACAAAGAGCCATGTTATTTATCAAAGTGAGGGGAGTGCGCTTTCCCACTGCCATGAGGGAACATATTTGTTGAGGCACTTCTGAAGGTGGGACACTATTTGATGTAACACCCTAGCAGGGAATTCCTCAGTCGCCGCTGAAGCGCTGAGACTAAAACCGACTGTGTTCATGCTTCCTCTCTCGGGTTCATTCTGTGTGTTTCTTAGCCCAGCATTCAGCTTCTGTGAGCAGAACATAACCTGTTCTTGATTAATAGCGACAAGAGGAAGCATGTCTGGATGGCTGAGACATGTAAATTTGAGATGGAGAAGGCAGGGAATGAGAGAATGTTTGAAAGCGCACATAGGAGAGCTGAGGAGGCGCAGGAGAGGGAGTGAGAGCTGGGGAGATGGGTGCAGCTGGTGAAGGGGTTCATCTCCTTTTCCATATAACTTTTAATAAGAAGCGCCTGTTATGGCTCTAAATGATGTCGCTTTGAGACTCAGAGACTTAACAAGAAAAATGTTGACCCAATATACTCAAATATAGTTTATTTAAGTGTAACACAAACATACTTTCTTTATCATGAGCATTTAAAAACAGAGTGATCAGGAAGGACCAGGAAACATTTGATGGTATTTAGTTAGGGTAAATAAACAGATTCAGCAACTGATTTAAGATTTGTCCCTGTCTTCTCCATTCTACCAGGTTTGGATTGATTGAGGTTAGTTGTATAGTAGGACAGTGCAGTGATGCTGAGAGGAACTTGGGCAGACTATGATGTGTGTCTACTGCTATATCAAGCAGAATCTTAAATGTTCTTTTTTTATATCCTGCTATTTTAGATGCTCATTTGTCATTTTGTGATTCACATGCAACCTTGTTTTTAGGGAATATTTTGATCATATTTGTTTTTGGAGTCCTGTGGATGACACAGGAGAATTTGCCCCATGAATACACTGAATACATTGAGTTTAGTGTTGCTTAGCCGACAACCAAAAAAAGTTCATAAAAATACAAAATAAGTAGCAGACAATCCCCTGTTGCACAGTGATCGAAACTGCTTTAACAATTTTAAAAAGGAGACATTCAGTTTTCTGTCTTTTTATCATTCTTGTTTTGAATAAATGCATTATATGCCATAATTGTCAATCTGCTTTGAAATGTGTGATCAAGCTGCTAAATGTTTTTTTTTTAATCGCTCTTTTGAACATATTATTGATGTGTCCAATGGGTCGAACATTTAAATGTTTCTTTTTTTCCTCAATAAAAAGTGAAAAACACAAGTAATCTCATTCTTGCCTTTTCATTGCTTGAACTACACTGCCCTTGCACTGTCATAAAGAAAAATGCTTTTAGCATTTAAGCTTTAAATCTTAAATTTAATATGCTCTTCCTATTACTGGAACTGAGACAATCTAAACCATCTGCACATAAGGAATCTAATTAGCATAGCTTTTCATATCGCTTAATTAAGAGAAATGAGAAAATTCGGGGGCAAAATTTTACACACACACACACACACACACACAAACACACACTTTACAGGGTATAATTGTACATTTAGTCCTACCCTTTTTTACTGTAGGAAGTCTGTGAAAAGAATATTATGACTGCTCTAAAATGTAATTATTGTCTGTTTGTTTTGGGCATAATTCTTACCAGACAAAGAAAAAAACTGGTCTGGGATTACCAGAGAACTAGGGAAAAGAGATAGAGAGAGTGCGAGAGAGAAAGCACGAGAGAGAGAGAGGGAGAGGGAGAGAGGCTACATGCCTAATGGGTCATTGGGAGGGTTTTGCAGCTTTTGGGCTGTGAATATCTTTTTATATTTTGAGACTGCTCATCAAATTCTACCAGGAATGACTCAAACTTAATCCTAGGAGCTGCAGACAGTGGGCTAACAGCACCAGTATGACATTGCAGTCACACAGAAAACCAACAAATTGTTACAAACAACATGAACAAATTATTTAAACCTCTATGGAACACATGAATTTTGACCTAGGAAAATTACATTTGGACATGAACGTGGACATGGGTGACATTTTTGGGACATAAAATGGGACACTGTTAAAGGCCCATTTCAAACATTAAAAATCTCAAATATGTTCACATTTTATATTGCATTCACTATTTCAGCATGAATTCAGTGTTTTTTTTTACCTCTTAAATTAATAAAATATATTCTTAACACTCAATTGTTTAATAGTTTAATAAAACGTAAATTCCAATTCCAAATTCTGAAAGAACAGTGGTCATTTATTTCATTGCAAGATTTATGTCACCCTAGACTTAAACTCTAAAACCATAAACCTTGGATTTTTAAGTCTAAAATCTGACTAAAAACCTTCAACTGTAAAACTTGACAAAAATGCCAAAAGACAACCAGAAACTAAACCATACTGTTGAAGCACCATTTGATTTTATTACAAATCATTAAGTCTGGCATCATCAGTATGGCCCACTTCAGGTCACCCCAGATTCTGATCTTGGCTTTGGGTAAGTCATTCAGAAAACCTTATCTTTATTTGCTTAAGCAATTCTTTTGTTGATTTGAATATACAGTATGCTGAAAGGTGAAATTCCTTTTCATTGTGGGATTGTATAAGCCACCTCAAGGTTTTGCACTAAAATCTCCCAGCCATATGAAGAATATAAGAGATTGTTGTCACATGCAGTGAGTAAACAATACTTTTCACATATTTTTTCAGCTCCCATTCAATGCTGCCATAGGTCTCCTGGCAGACTGGTAAGATTTTGTCTTGTCCCTTTACACATTTTGGAGGTCGTCCTGTTCTTGTTGGTCACCGTGTTGCACTATTTTCTCTGTTTGTTGATGTTGGCCTTTACAGTGTTCCAGGATACATTTAATATATTGGAAATTCTTTTATACCCCTCGACTAATCAAGATCTTTCAACAAGTGATATACCATGCATGCTTTGTAAGCTCTCTGCAGACCATGGATTCAGCAGCTGAATGAAACCAATAAGATATGAAGAAACTCACATCCTATCACCACATCCCCAATTACTGTATATCAGTGTGCACACTTAACCAACCAGTTTATTGTAATTAGTTTTCCCCCCTAAAATGTTTGATTGTTTTGACGTCTTGTAATTTCACATTAAGGATAGAGAAGGTTCTGCAATGTTTTACCTTGATTTCAGCTTTTTGCATCACAAGGCCTGACTTTTTAACAGGAGCATGTAGTTTATACATGTTAAATTCCGATATCATTTTTGCCTGCAAAAAATGTATTCATCATACAAGTAATTTTATTTATCTTAACCTTCTTAAAGATGCAGAAACATTTTCAAAATCTGACTTTCCATGTTACATGCAAAAACTAGCTGTTATATTACATGGTAATTTTGTACCATACCATTTTTGTACCAAAAACCTTTTGTACTTGAGGTAAAACAATTTTTGAAACGTATAAAAAAAGAGTCCATGTAACTACAAAATCAAAAGCAAATGTTACGATGAAAAAGTATGCCTGCTTTTCTTAGAGCAGCAATGCCAGCATATTATGAGAACAGCAAGTTCAAATAAGAGTCATTAACGAAATATAATTGCTGGAAAGTGTTAGCTAAGGTATAATGTACACTATTATACAGGTCATTATACCGTGTGCAAACAAAATTATATAGCATAATATTCAGTAAACAGCAGATAAAATTTGATTCTAAGGCTCTGGTGATCAAATGAAACTTTTATGAGATTGTACTTGGAGCATAGCCAACAAATGGTATGCTTAGTCAAGGGCTATAAAACAACATCCTCAAAATAGTGTGTTCGTTTATAGACTGTGGCTTTAGACTGTTTAAATGAAAGTGAGATTCATGTACAGTTTAAAATCCTGTGCACTGAGCGTGACAGGCCTTAGAATTCTCTAGTTTTCAGTATATACACAAAAGCACACTTCCAAGAGACAGTTTAAACTGGGTAGGGGCCACTGATCATGGACTTTGTTTGAATTCTATGGTGGTGATATGAGATGGATAAAGAGCATAAAGAATAGGGGATCTATGTAGCAGTGGCCCTGAGGCATCTCTTTTACAGTGCCTTGAATAAGTATTCACCCCCCTGCCTTACTTATGTTAGCTACATCATGAAGATCAAAAGAGCTAACAAAACAAGTCCAGGACCACGTCCTGGAAGAGTATCAATTGCTATTTGGTTGCATCTCAGATGACCATGACCAGCAGGACACAATGAGCAGGTAAGGAGGGCATTAGTTAGGAAAAAAAAAGACCAGAGAGGGTGTTCACAGCTACAGTAGTGAATAAAAATGCAACCACAATCTTTACACTTTTGTTCATTTAAAAATTTGCAAACTACTGTATATAGATTTTCTGCCACTACAAAATTCAGTGGGAGTATTGTAAATTACACATAAAAACCCACATCAGCAGGCACTGAGCATAAGAGCACAGGGCTGGTGAAACATGCAGTCATCTGTGGCAAGACTAATAATCAGCAGTGCAATGTCAGGAATAAGAGTTACTATCTGATAGTTGTTAGTGTGTAGGCCTTAATTTTAAGATATTGTTGCATGTGCTAGGAAAAACTCCTTTAGTGATACAAAAAACATGTTCAGCCCTGTTATTACCTGGGTTAATAATCAGTATAGGACATAATGCCCCTGCACATGTATAACCTCAAGTCAAGTCTTTTGTCCTTTCTACCCGAGTGTAATATGTGAGCAATGCCCTGTGAAAACCAAAAACATATACATTCTGAACAGAAATTTTTCAAGAAAGCGTTAGGAAAAGCAATAACAAGCTGGAACAAGAACCTTTGTAAAGTGAGGGCAACCTGCAACAAAAATTATGATCTACTGACAGTGCTCACGGCACCTAAACTATCAAATGATTCAAGGTTATTTTTGCTCAATACATATTCCACTAACTACTGTATATGCACTATATATTTTGATCATGGCAAATCACTGTCCTGCAAAGATACACTGCATCCACATCACATTTTGCAGTTAACTACTTTTATCCAGCAAGCTTTGGTCTATTTGGATGTTGTAGACAAATAGGAGATGCATATAACTATAACATAAGTGCACTTTAAGAAAAAAAAGTCTCACTCAAGTTAAGAAAAGTGTGGGAAAATGGATAGAGTGTGGTTAGAGAGCAAAGAAATGATAGTTAGCCAGTGAGTTAATAACAAAAATGAACAACAAAAAACCAACAACAAAAAACAAAAACTTTTGATTTTGGCATCATGTCTAAAAATGATACACAAAAAGTTGCTTGAAATGTTACAGATTACAAAAAATTGATTTGACAGAATATGGGAAAGCTTTAAAGAACAGAAACTGACAAAGGATAGCATCTAGTTCTTGTTAGTATTCTTGTGACTAATTTGCATGCCTCAAATACTGTTAAAAACATACTTTAACCAGACAGGAGCTATTGAAGAAAAATTATTTGACCTACAGTAGCTGTGAACATGACCCTGTTTGTAACTGATATCATTAACATATCATCCAATAAAAACCTCCAACCATTCACCTCCAACCAATACCCATTAATATGCACAATCAGAACAAAGGCACTTAAATGGGAAATTTATGGAAAGATTTATGTTACTATCTACCGCATACAGATTGTATCCTACAGAAATAAGGGCAGTGGTGGCTTAAGCTGTTACTGCTCTGGAATGTTGATTGGAGGATCGTAGTTCAAGCCCCATCACGGTTGCATTTGCTAAACTAGCTAAAAGTAGTCAAATTGTAGGTAGCTAGCTGCATTTGGAAGTGTTTGGATGTAGGATTGTATATTACTATAAGAGATGTATACGAATAAGATATGTCATAGAACATTAGCTATTTTTACTCACATTTTTACTACAGTAATAGCCTGTCCAGTAAAATTGTAGAGGTCATGTGCTGTTAAAGATTCGTCTGCACAGGTACTTGACAGCATCAGCAAAACAGAGATGTTTTACACTTAAAAGTAGGAAGTGCTAACATTATATGGAGTAGACAGTACAAAATGACAAACTTACACAATGCAGCTTAAAGCAACTTGATCATTCATAAACAATAATCAGAAAACAATACACTTAATCTTTAAGGGTCTTCTGGATTTT
Source organism: Tachysurus vachellii (assembly GCF_030014155.1). NCBI lineage: Eukaryota > Metazoa > Chordata > Actinopteri > Siluriformes > Bagridae > Tachysurus > Tachysurus vachellii. The sequence continues at coordinate 13,149,606 of NC_083464.1, read as the reverse complement.
TCTTATCTCTATATAAGTATTCTACTTGGACTAAAAGCAAAACACTATTGAAAGTTTGTATGCTTTGAAAACACTTTGAAAGTGTTTTCTATCCAATCTTCATAGAGAGTAGCTACCAAAATCTGCTGATACACTAATAATCTTACACCGACAGAATGGCTGACTTACTAATAGAATACAATTAAAAGGACCCAGATGAGTAAAAATCATAGACATCTATGACAACAAAATTTCTTTACATATGTAAAAACAAAACAGCAGGGTAAGTGCTGCAAAAGCCAGGCTGCATCTGCCTCATAAACAGCCTATCATCTTATTGTATATTTCACATTGAAATTTACTGAGGACCACTGCTGCATTAACCAATATAAACGGTTTTACTTTCTCATAACAACCAGTCTAATAGAGTGGCATGTGCTGCTCTAAGAAGCCATCTGTCAGCAGACACACTCAATAAGCAATAAATGTCCTCTTTAGTGATGTGACATTTCTATAAAGCCTAGCTGTATTGTGTCTCTGACATCAACAGTTGTCCCAGGCAACTAGTCATTTAACCAAGGCTATATTCAAATCATTTTAATCCACATTTGACTGACTTGTTTTAGGTGATACATGACATAAATGAATTATTTGCTATTGCTTGAGTCCTGTGTGTGATGCTGTAAATAGTTCAGCAACCACAAAACTATGCCTCATTATATTCATCAACAGCTGATATTTGAGCTTTTAAAAAATAAAAAGATTCAGAAGACTTCAGCCAGCTGTTCAGCTTATTTATGTAGTCAGCCACAGAGACAATGTTGGATGGCTCTTTCTGGAGAATACCATTTTCTCTCTAATTGGTTAAGAGGTAATGATATTGGCTGAGAAGTATTCTGTATGTACCCACAAAACCAGCATGTGCCTTTTCTGCTATGCTTAATGTGTTTTCCAACCATGGACCACTTTGAAAACAGCTAATTCAAGAGAGCACTAGTCTCCTTTTAATCTATGTGAAGCATTTTTTCCAGATTAAACTGAAAAAAGCAAGAGACTGGAGAGGGTGTGACATGGCCATATAGACTCCTGTCACAGCTGTAAAATTTGAGGAGCCACCTCTGAAAATTACAGTATGACTCACAGTATGTGAACACAAACTAGTAGCTTAAAAAGACAGAAGCAATGACCAGGACCCACATATTGTATATAACTACAAACCACAATAACAAATTCAGAAAAGCATCAAAGTCCAAATGTTTCTTTTTCTTTCTAAAAAAAAAGGTATATGCTAATTATGGTAAAAATTAGATTTGTTATTCTTATATTTGTATATCTTAATCATGGGGAAAATGTGTACTCATTCATACAATTGCCGTATGTGTCATACTACTGTACATAACATAATACTGCACAAAAGACAGCTATTGTTTTAAAACGGAATGTCTGTCTGTGTGTGGACACACATATTGGGAATAGTTGCAGGTGGTGGCTACAGACAATTGCTCTCTCTCCTTATCCTTTTTGACTGACTTGTCTTAAGTTTTGTGTTTTGTTAGGGTTCTAGTCACTACTTTACATGAGGCGGTTCCTGCAATATAATCAGGTTGCACAGGTAGTCCTGCTGGACGGCACATCTATACGTGCTGTCGCAAGGCGGTTTGGTGTGTCCTTCCAATACAGTTCAACAGCACAGAATATATACTGGTAGATGGGTTGTTGCATGAGGAGAGATGGATCGAGCTGACTATCGTTATGAGTTGCTGTGATCAAATTCATGCAAATTGGATCAGGCTGTAATTTCAACTTTTACTTCATTTTCTTTTTAATGATTTTTAATCCAGCTCTCAGTCGGTTGATTATTTTGGTTTCCACTGCCCATCATTTTGTTCTCAGTAAATAACAGTGTACTGTACATAAGTAAAGATTTTCCACTTGAATATTTTGTTTATCAAGATATTAATTGTGTTTTACTTTTTTAGCAGTGTGTGTGTGTGGGGGTGCGTGTGTGTGCGTGTGTACGTGTGCACGTGTGTGTGTGAGTGAGTGTGTGTATGTGTGTGTGTGTGCGTGTGTGTGCATGTGTCTGTGTGTTTATTACGGGGTGTGAGGGCAGGAAGGTGAAGATAATCTCCTTGTCTAAAGGATTAGGCTCATTGGAGTTAACAGGTCTAGGTTAGCCTATATGATATTTACAAGACACCAGAAAAAAAAGAGAAGAATGATATTGAGGCAGAGAGAAAACAAGGGAGATTGGAAAGTAAGCACATAATGGTGACATTGAGAGGTTCAATTTCACAGAGCCATGCCATTCTCACTCTCCCATTTCAGAGCATTCTTAATCTTTCAACTTCAAGTTGTGGAAAACTTGGTCTATTTTAACAATTGTTCTTTCCACAGAGGCCTTTCATTCAGGCCATCTTTTTTGCCGTACCCAATTTATTTTCATGACATGGTTATCAAGGACTTTAGAAAGCTTTCTGACTCTTGGGGAGGAGATGTGTTTTGGCAAGAGAGCTCTAATAACTAAGCAAACACCTGCATAAAGAAATGTACCTATAAATTATAAGCTGTGCCAGATATTAGCAATTTATAGTAACTAATGCTGTTAAATAATTACTTTTGGGGTATAAATTAGCTTTTTGTAAAAAAGGAAATACATTGTTATAACTAGTACTTGACAACAGTAATGCATCTCAATTCTCTGAATCATTTTCACACTCAATTCTGACTAATCATTGAAACTATGCAATCATAGATACCAGAGATATTTTCTTTGTAATATGTAAAATAAAATAAAATAAAATAAAATATAGATTGTGGAACCCCAAAAAATCATTTTCAAAGTTCACCTGTATGAAGGTAATAAAATCATAGCCAATGGTGTGGATAAAATAACAAGGCATTAATAAGGATATTTCTCAGTTGCTGAGGCAAGCCAAGATACAAGATAGTCATCACCTGGATTCAGATTCAGGCTACACTAAATATTTTTAAGGTGTGTGTGTGTTGTGGTAGCTGGGTAATGAGTGACTTAAAAGAAGTTCAAATATTAAAAAGGGTGGGACCAATTACTATGGGAATTTGCAACAACAAATACATGATGCTCACGTCACCACTGACAAACAGAAAACAGAAACCAAACAAGCACAGCCCTAACTGCATACGTGAGAAGATGTTTGTGGTCAATGACTATATACTTGGGCAATATTTTCACCATAATTAATTTTCACCAAAATGTATCTTCCATGGACTTACTCCATATAGATGTACTTTATTAATTCTAAACGTGTACAGTATTGTATAATCTTTCTTAGAGCTATTTATTCCTCAAATTTCAATAATAGAGCCAAGATGAGATTATTTATAAGGTAACTGAATTCAACTGGCCAGTCAAACAGGCTAATAACTGTAAGAACTCAATAACATAGAAAGGTCAATAACATATACAGTTTAGATACAGCAAACAATATGGGTTATAGTTTCCCTAAAAAAAAATAAATAAATAAAAAACCCACAAAAACGGACTTACTATATTTCACAGACCACAGATGATGAACATGTATTTATTCTTCGTTTAGCTTTTACTGTTATCAGTGATTTACATCTAATTTTAATGCACTTGAAAAAGGTTTAACAATAAATCTTTTCATAAAACTGCTTTACAGATAGTATATCATTGACCTATGTCACATACAGTGAAGTCTGAATAGTTCATTGCTTTCATTGTTAAGCCTTCTCTGTACAGTGAATGTATATTAAGGGGAAAACCTCTTGGAACACACTGGGGTGTTTAGAAATAGCATAGAAGAACTTATAAAGAAATCAAATGATAATATAGTACAAAGATACTAGATGGTCTTACATGCTAACTTTGTAAATTTCACCTTGGATATTTATCTATATCTGGTGAACTATAGAGGAAACCACAGCTATTTTTATATACAGTATACTGTAGGCTTTGCAGTCCAGAGGGATTAGACCTAACCCCACAACTGCATGCAATGAGCTATACTTCACTGCGTTATTATTTAGTTCTGGAACTAAACTAAACAAAACATCCTACTGTTAATTTGAAAATTTTTAAATTTGAAAGTTGCTTTCCAAAAGACAAATGTTTTGTGTGACGTAACATACATTAGTATACACTGGTAGACAGAATTTTACACAACTCATTAGTCTTCAGTAAATGCTTTATCCTGGTCATGGGACAAAGAAAGTCCACAGCCACACATGAGGGCACCTCTCTCTCTCTCTCTCTCTCTCTCTCTCTCTCTCTCTCTCTGACCATGACTATTCAACCTGAGAATATTTCACATCAGGAGTTTCATGATAGCGACACTTTGAGGCAGAATTTCTTCCCCCGGAACTGTAATTTTTAAATGACTAATGATATATACAATATATGCATTAATTTACTTCCACATATGTCAAAATACATTTTGCCATCTAATGCTTGTATATTGGCTCTGCCTTCCCCTTGCAAGAATAGGAAAGCAGACTAATGTGGATTAGTAGCCAGGGACATTGACCCAGTCCTTCAGGCTAAGCCTCATGAGGGAAACTAGGAGTGCCATCCACCGGTCAGTACATGCCACAGAAAATCACTAAACTTTGAAACATCTACAGTATATGCGTCAGATGTGTTGACATGTTGATGTGTCCCCAGTCATGTTTGTGTCCATGTGCTCACACTTTTAATTTAGTGATGATTTACTAATAATTAAGGGATAGCAAAAATATGGACAAAGAATTAACACCGTAGAGTCTACATCCATCAAACTTTATATAACCATATTTTATGTCCTGTTTATTACTTTCTTCACTATAATTCACACACACACACACACACACACACACACACACACACACACACACACGCAGCCTTAACATTAGGTAGAAGAAACCACATCTTTAGTTCTCCATTTTTAGTCTAGAAAAGAGACCAATTTGAAAGTATGTAAAAACTCACTACACATAATTTTGCAGTCGCAACTTTCAGTAACAAGATCCTTATGTGGAAATGATCATTTCTTAGGTATGCTGCTTTTCTTACAGAGCTGTAACTGTGAATCATCCACAGTAGATCCTTTACAAACAACTTGCACAAGTTGAAAGATCAGTTAAATCTGTTATATGATCAGTCCCTTTTAATAATTATAATAATGCAGTAATAAAATATTCTTTTGAGCAGACCATTGGTGAAAAAATCCGTTCTCAATTCGAATTCTCCGTTCTACATGTTGTAGAAACATTCGCAAAAACAAATGCTTCAACACAGCTGCATTGAAGCCACTGAAAGTATGCAAGTCCTTTTCTTATAAACAAGCTGAATCTGTCTGAATAAAGAGAAAGATGCTGTGTGAGCATGGTGCAAACATCTTTGCCTGGCTGTCTGTTTGGAGCTTTCGGGATGGACGGTGGTTAGGGAAGGACTCCTGGGCTAACTGCAACCAGATGCTGCAGCTGATAAAAGAGCAGGTCATTTCAGATGAGACCATCAAATGGCTGCTCCTTTCATTAGCTGCAGCCACATGGTGCTCTGCTCACTTTTTAAAGAGCTCTTAATTCTGGTTTGACTCAGTAAAGCAGCAGCCACTAACATGACCAACATGCAATTTGAACTTTGCAGCTATCGTACCAAGACTAATACGTCACAATCATTGCACAGTATAAGTATCCATAAGTATGCCAAATTAGATGTTGAAAATCTAATGTGCAGTAGCAAAGAGCAAACGTAGTAAAAAGGCATGCACTGTATTTGGATCCCACACATTTCTCCAGTTGGCCTGATGCTACACTGTAAAATTTAGAAGCCAAGATTACTCTGAAGTATGTAGGAAACTCAACTTCTAAAAACAGTTTATGCATTGTACTGACCTATTGGCACATTCATTCACTTATCTACATTATCCTTTTAAGCATCTCAGTGGATCTGGAGCCTATCCCAGGAACACAGGGTATGAGACAGAAATACACCATGAATTCACAGGAAACACCAAAACACAAAGGACACCAGATAATCACAGGGTACAATGCACACACTCAATCACACTTACTCAATCCACCTACTAGAAGGAGGTGAAAGGAAATCCGCACAAACAAGATATACTACCTGCTGTTTCACCACTGTTAATATATAAATTGTTAACATATGTTTATATATATACAAATTATTAAGGGAGAAATAAAACAGCTTTGGACAAATTTATTGATTAACTCAATTTGAGTAAAATTTCCTACACTTTGTCTTCTGCCATGGATGGATTGACTTTCTTTACTGCCAGGAATGTCATGGATGAAAAGCAGGTGCAAGTGATCAACGAAAGCAAAGAGTGGCCAATAAAACATCAGGCCAGAGGTTAAAAATGCATTTTTACGGATACCTAGGCTACATCAAAGGCTTTAATATCTGCCTAAAGATAGATGTAATAGAAAATAACTAGCTTTGATTTTCAAGGAACTGTAAAGCGAATAATTAGTGTTCATATAGTGTTTGATGTACTGTAGGTGCATTCTATGACACTGTACAGTGCTCCAGGACACTGGATGCTCTCCTATGTGTTGTTTTATCACCAGGTCTAAGAGCAGTTGCATGCGGGCACCTGTGAAACAGCGTGAACACAGTCTGGCTCTGTTCACACACTGACCCACTGTGGGACAGTTCAGATGGGGCAGACCATACTGTAGATGCTCTGTGTTTGCGGTTTAAGGCAAATTGTGTATAAAAATACACAAGGTCCTCTTTCATTGAAGATTCCTAAATACACAGGTGAATTTCCTCAGATAAACAATGTTCTAGAAGTTTCTGCTACGTGCATTAAAGCTGTCTGAGCAGATTCATTTGAGCCTTTTTAAGTTATGTGAATTTTTGTCTTCTGCAGTGTTTCCCTGTCATGTCTGGCGTACTTCAGGACTTCATTTTGCCATCGCAAATATAACTTATTTCTAAGTTTCAGAGAATTTGGGGTAAATCAGGATTTACTATAAGCCTATGTCTATGCACATTTATGTCTATGCACATTTGTTTCAGCACAGTCACAACATCCAAGTAGAGAGGAATATCTACACTCTCATGTAAGTTATGTAAACATCAAATAATAAAAAATAAAATAAAATAAAAAATATATATGTAGTTGAAAATATGTAGTTTTTCCAGGCTGCTCCACAAAAATATGCTCTTCAGCATATTTATGCTCAGAAACACAATCTTGAATAAATGACTTAAATGTCCACATCAGAGCTAGAATAATGTTCATAAGTGTACAACTGTTGCAAAACATGTAATAACAGTTTAAACATAAATGTCATGAATAAAATGCAGCCAGGATACTAAGGGCAGGAATATAAACAGATGTGTGTAAATAAAGAAACCATAGCCTTGAGTAAATATCAGGTTAAATATAAGGGACTTATAGTAACTGTTACAGTATCTGAGGAAAATATCTGAAATACCATATATTTAGAAATCTTTCACAGAATATAACCTTTTCATTGAGTGGTCTTTCTTTCATTCAGCAGTCTAGGTTCCTGCATGTGTATGTGTGTGTGTGTGTGTGTGTGTGTGTGTGTGCATGGCTGTTTGTACTTGCACAGTTCTACTGTAATCACTATCCATATACACAGTACAGTATTTCACCAGCAGACAGATGTTTTCTTTTCTCCTGCCCTCCCTTGCAGTGAGACCAGCGTTTAATTCCTCCCATGGGAACAGCTGGACTGGTGTACAAATAAAATCACTGAAGTCAGAGAAGCAGTCATCAAGAGGGGGTGCATCTGGCTTAATACAATAAAAGAACAATATTCTTATATATTCTGTATTTATTTATAGACACACTATACTTATATACACTATATATATATTTATTTATTTATTTGCACTGTTGAATTAAAGACCATCATATTTCTTTGTGTAAAATTGCTGTCTTAATCGAGCTAACTAAAATAATGTATTGCATTAAAGAATTTTATAATGCTCATAATAATCATAATAAATAGAGTTTATTATTAGAAAAAAAAATTACATACAAGTACACAGTATCACACACACACATACACTTCTATAGTAAATAAAGTGTAATTATGTCTACACCCACAATTCCCCACTTTCATTTTTTGCAGAATTTCTGTGCTGAATGATCAAAAATCTTGACATGTTGTTGGCATCACTGTCTAGAGAGAGATATGACAGAATGCTTAAGCCTGTCCAAAGTGCTCCCCAATAGTCTGATCAGGACCTGAGTGGGATTTTACCCAAATGCTGAAATAAAAGCAACAGAGTTTAGCCAGTTTTTTGGTCTCACTATTACCGCACTTCCACATCTGTAGGAGAAGTGAGATCTGGATAACCTCAGGGTCAGGACTTTAAGAGATTATGCCCCAGTGAGGAACATCACTGACAGATCACATTGTAAAACCGGACCATATGACAATGTGAACTGTAAGCCTGTAAAGCTTTCATAGAAAGCTTGCTGATGAGACTTATTCTTTGAAAGCTTGCTGATGAGACTTTATTGAAATACTGAAAAAAAAAAAATATATATATAGAGAGAGAGAGAGAGAGAGAGAGAGAATTTTATTAGACATAAAAAATTTATAATAATACAGCAAAGGGTATAATATTGCACTTTTGTTACTTGGCAAAAAGCATTTAAAATGCTCCAAAGCTCCAATTTTTGGCATGCCATTTCTACTTGGGTACTTGTTAGACTATCAGCATATGAAGCTTCATTTGCAGTTTTAGTGTGAAAGCATGACTCTGAGCCTTCATTACAATCTTCCTGTATGCAGGTCTTTCCAGCCTGAGCCTTCTGGAGTGCAACCAGAACCACTATACTTAACTCAAGGGTGATAATAATAATTATCACTTTATCATTATCATCATAAGTTTGCAGATGGAATGTAGAGAGGCACACACCTGCGGACAGGTAAGTATAACTCAGCAGATGACAGATACCTTCATAAAAATAATAGGCAGCTAGGAATGACTACATCAAGGAAAAGCATTTATTTCCAACTTTCCTCCAATTTTATAGCCATATGTATATTATCCAGTGAGGTAATATACATATGGCTATCCACACACACACACACACACACACACACACCTATCTATCTATCTATCTATCTATCTATCTATCTATCTATCTATCTATCTATCTATCTATCTATCTATCTATCTATCGTGTGTGACAGATTCCTTCATAAAAATCTATCTAGATAGATAGATAGATAGATAGATAGATAGATAGATAGATAGATAGATAGATAGATAGATAGATAGATAGATAGATAGGGGTGTGTGTGTGTACCCATCCTACAGTGATGTAACAACAAATAGACTGAATGTATTGCCACTCAACTATGCTTTACACCTCAGGTCTATTAAAACAGCAGGAAAGCAGAGGGAAAGAGTGAGACAAGATGATATATGAGATATATTAAACAGAAAAAACAATACAAGGCAGATAAATTTCTTCTGTTAAAGGTTTGGTTTGCTCATTGATAAAATAACATATCAGACAGTTTACCGCCTGTTTATAGCACCTTGAAAATTTAGGCATAATCAACCCTTTCTCTACACTTGCCAAAATACGGACATGACCTCAACCTCAGCCAAGTAATCCCAGAAAGCATCACCACAACACACATGTTTGTAACTAAGTGTTTAATGTAATCTTGGAGAAGAACAGTGCAAGCAATGAGGCAGTGATCCCACAGCTGAAACAATAAGGACGTTGATGCTATGCTGCACCATGCTGACACTAGACTTTATATGACCTTTTCCTCCCCCTTTTTGTATCTCCATGTGTTTTTGGGCTTTAGACAAGTGAGGAAATTAATTCTGTTTCTCATTAGGCATGGCTGGCTTGACCTGCTGCTGATCTTAGCTAAAAGATCAAACCTATGCAGAAGACCAGTGCTCCCAGTCAATTTACCCTACTGCCTAATATTTAGTATAAATCAAGTATAAATCAAAAAGACTGTCAAATTAGCAAGAAAGTGATACAATGAACTACTCTTTTCTGTCTTAAATAGTTTTTACCAAGATTCTCAAATGAATATTTATAATAATCTGTTGTAGAATTTTGTTTGGATCATAATACAGCTCCATTCATCTTTTTCTATTATATTATGTGATAATTTTACACATAAAATTATATGAATAAGTGAGTAAATAGTTTAATTATATATACTTATAAACAATCTATACAATGCACAGTACAGTCCACAATTATTGATAAGGTCCTAAAAATGTGTAAATGTTATTTTATAAAATAAACATTACACACAATAATTTGAGTTTTCAACTAAAGAGACTTTGTATATTTGTCTGAGCAAAGAAACATCTAATGTATTCTATACTGCATATGTTGTATACTACTCAGTATACAATATACAATACAACAAAACACAATAAAGTCAAAAATAATATACAATAGTATTTCATCTGGGCCAAACCTGACACCCCAAGAATATATGAAATAAATGTAAATAAACTGTTATTCATTAAAGATTTATACTATTTTTCATTTGTTCTCAGTCTCCAGGAACACTGTAACTACGTTAATCATGCCCTGTTGCCACAGGGTATAGAAGCTGCACACTTTGCCAATTATTGCTGGGGGAAAAAGCAACATTAAAAAAAGGCACTGAACAAATAATTTAATGAATAGAAAGAAAATATAAAGGAGGATAAAATGACATTATGATGATTTGTTATCATAAAAAAGTCATAAAACATATAACATATACTCATAAAAATGAGCAAAATGGAAATTTGCCAGACATTGTGACTATGATGTTAAACACCATTTTCATAAACAGTGCTTAGAAGTATTACAATTGCAATAAATTGTAATATTTCAGCCAAAAACATGGTTGATTTGCCAGGAGGTTTAGACTTGGCAACAGAAGGACCAAATACACTACAAAATCACCACAAAATGGTTCAAAACACTAAATCAATGTTTTCCAATAATCACCTTCCAATCATTTTCCAATAAACATTCTCCAATAAACATTCTCCAATTTGAACTTCCATGACATTTAAAAACTTGTGGATTGACTTGCAGAGGAAAGTCCAGAGGAACATTAATAGTAAGAATATTACAGTAGTAGTCCAATATGTATCTGGTTCAATGATGAAACCAGTGCCAGTGAAGTCAACAGAACCACTGATAATGATTACAATGTCTGAGTTTGAGATGGCACTAAGCAATCTACCTGGAGCAGAAACAACTAATGCTGTACATCAGTCACAAGCTCTTAGTGCAAGACTGTAAGTACAGCAGGTTCGGGTAGGAGTGTTTGGCCACCAAATGGGAATTCCTCCCCTTGGTGGGACAGGCCTTAACTCACTGTTCGGACAAAGATCTGCTCCATCAGTTCCACCACATGAAAGATGCTAACGTGCAGATCACTCGTTGTGAATGATAGGTAGGGAGTGTGTCGGATGCAGGTGTGGTGTGGTGTGGTGTATGTGAAAACATAGTATGTGGAAGGTGTGGTCGAGACCTGTTTGTGAGGATGGAGAGTGGAGCCAAAAGTAGTGAGTGGTAAGGGTCACATTAAATTATATTAATGACTATTCTCTGTTGCTTTCAGCTGTGGTAAGGACAAAAGCACACAGAGCCATATGTGTATATGCAACCTCAGAGATATAGTGAAAGTCAAGGGTACTTCAAGCAGGATCGATAGATTACGGAGGCTTTTACAATGGATCTAATGTACAAGGAAGCCTTGGATGTACCAACATGGAATATACTGTAATATCCTGGCAAGGGTCAATGTGGCCAATGCTTCAGAAGTTCATAATTTACACCATCATTAAGGGAGGGCATCCCACTGGTAGAGCAGTTGGATTTATCTGGCAGGGAACAAGCTTAGGCTCCCTATTAAGTCCATATTAGCAGGAGGGGAAGAGCAAAGGCTGCAGTACCTGAGAGAAAATCATGGCTGTGCCATGGAATTATGGCAAGAGCAGTCATTGAAAGGAATTCCTTTCCAGAACCAAAGCCCATGGAAAGGCACAGTGACATTTATTTCAGTAAGAGGTTAGAATGAGTGTTTATCCTCAGTCTGGTGGCCGAGCAGAGCAGTGACATTCAAGTAGAAACCTTGAATGTACCTAGACTCAAAAGATAACCCATTATTTTCTGGGTAACATACAGTATTATTGTGGGATTCCTTCATGTTCAGTACAAGTAAGAAAGTCTTTATGATGACAGCAACAGTTCAAGTAAAAAATGCTTCCCATGATATGTGAGTGTTTAGAGATTTCCTATTGATTAGCAATGCATTAGACTTCTTAAAAGGCTAATAAAGTATCTGGTGATTTATGATAGATGTGTTTCTCCAATGACACTACACTTTATTCTACACTTCAAATCTACATTTTTATTTAGAATTGAACATCCTTAAAAGCCTTAATGAGTGTGGCTGTCCCTATTGCCCATAAGCAACTACAGCTGGACCCTCAAGACAGGCGGCATTTTTTTTAAAACATAGTCCATTCCACTAGATCATGTCTGATGTAAAAACACACTTTGGCAGACTGCTTTTTCTGTGTAGTGATGATAAGACCTTCAGTGTGAACATAAATAATCAATTACATGTATTATCATAGTGAAAGTTAGTGACACAATCACACACACATACCAGGTTTATTCTGAAATGGTGCATTAGGCAGCTGCCCAACTCACCCTTCTAGCTGGAACAAGACTGTGCATGCTATGTGCTTGTATTTTTTACCATAGTATGTGTGCATGTATGTAGTTATTTCTTGTCCCTACAAGCAACATCTTGCCTTGCGGAAACTGCACACGCATAGCTCCAGCAATTACAACAATGTTATTCAACACAGTGAATTAGAGCGTATGCTTGCTGGCTGTCAGTGATATCAGGAAAGGAGTGGCTGGGGTTAAAAAGCCATTGCTCATATCGGGTACATAGTCCAAGATCACCAAGTTCACCAAGTCCATTTTTATAAAATGCAAAAGCTGTAAAGATGAAAAAAACGTTGCGTTGGGTTTTTTAGATTGCATATGTGACATGCAGATACACAGAAGTCTGTTTGGTAAGGTGCATTAAGGAAGTGTTATAAGTGTTATTAAGGGTTATATTTTTTGACCAAAGGGTGCAGCTGAACTCAATATAACATGTTCTTTCTCATGCATATGTGTTGGATTTAATCTACTGTACTCTAACTCAGTAATATTGAACTTTCTTAGGCCAGCAGTGAATTCTTCTCATTCACTCAAACAACTTTCCAGTGCCGGCTGTTTAAAACCGTCCACCACACTGGAACCCTTGGAACCTAATCCGCATTGAACTGCCACGCACATTTAATGGAGAATTGAATTTTATGAAGAACTGAAAACATTTCAAAGATGTTTCAACATTTAAACATGAAGTAACTTTCTTGTTTGAATCTGTTGCCTGATCCTTATGTCAAAGATATAACATGAGATAACATCCTTGATAGCTGCAGGACAGTTATGTGCAACGAAAACTGAGATCTGGAGAATATAAAATGAAAAACATTAACTAGGCATATGTTTCCATTGACACAGTGAGAGTCAACTTCTGAGTGTTTTTAATAGTGAAATTATTGGGAGAGCACATATGTTTCCAATGACACACATGTGAACTGGTGGCACTTTCTACTGTAACCACATCTCTTCAGTTTCATTTTACTCGTCACTTATTTTGAGATGTTTCCTACATGTTTAATTTTTTTCCAGTTACCAGTTACCATGTTACCAGTATTTCACAAGGTACCAGGCCAACCTGGACTGCTGAGAAGAAGGTTATGGGAAACGAATACTAAACTACATTGCCAGTTGTTTATAAAGCCTGTAAAAAAGCCCTAAATAATAAAAAGCTTGGCTTACTGGTTAACAGTGAAATGGGTGTGTCAGTATACTCTGGTTTTATTTTGACTTGTTCATAATCCTCCCACCAAATGTAATTAAAATGTGTCAACACAATACAGCATCAGTATAATGTTTAAAAAGTGAAGATATGCCTACTTGTGCATTGAGTCATTTAATATAACTTTATTTGTTTGTCTGTTAAACAGACAATGAAGTTATCACCAGGATGGATTCTGTCCTGTTGGATCTTGTAATGTATAAAAATTCATCTCTAATATTCCACATTAACATTTTCATTCTGATGACGATATGCAAATATTTAACGATTCACTTAGTCACTTAGTGATTTAGTGAAATTCACTAAATGGAATCAATGAAAGGAGGGTGTGTTGGGGAAAAAGCACCCGAATTAGGATGGACAAAAAACATTTGCTTAACCAAAGAAAGAAAGAGAGTCTTGTGCTGATGGGTGAGGCTTAATCAATATGGTGTCCCTTAAGTCCACGTACATAGTGATAGTTTATAATTATAGTTTAAATTATACACAAAAGGAACACAATCAAAAGGGCAGTATCATAACACCAGATGTGTTAACACAAGTTCATCATGTGTGGAGAGATGATTCTATGTGTGTTTACAAAGAAATGACAAACATATAGAGGAGGTTTTCTAAATAAAATTATATTCTGATAAAGTTTTGATTTTCTGTTTGTATGAAGACTTACAGAAGATTACATAGTGGACCTTAGAGCAAAGGAAGAGATAGATAGTATTATTAAAATAAACACTAGAAATAAGAGAGATCAAGAGAGAATAATCTTGAGATAGGACAAGCATCTGAAAAACAGAAGGGAAAGGCACAGTATAAGCAATCAAGCCTGAAATAGACACACTATCAGGAGAATCATAAAGGACAGAGACAGGGCAAGTTAACAAGGACAGTAATCCATGAATAAATGAATAAAGTGAGGAAAATGGGACAGACAGGGATGCAGAGTGTAGTGAAAGAATAAGGGGTGGATGTGATGACTGCAGAGCGGAAATTCTTACTACCTTCTGTCTCATTCTGCACAAGTGTGTGAAATATTCCACCTAATCTTCATCATAAGACAAATGTCTCCCACATTCTCCATCTCCCTCTCTCTCATACTCTGTCTATGTGTTGAGTGTCTATGGATAACAAAACAATATCGCAATATTCTCTTTTAGTTGTATGACTGCTTTGTGGGTATCCACTTAAAGTGATTTAGTTTTGAAGTAATTTTGGCCTTAAATATAACAGACTGTTAAAAGACTGTGTGTTATGGAAGAGTCTAGTTAAATGCTGGATTTTATAGTAAAATTTAGGAAAAACAGTGAGACAAGATTATATGCAATTTTCATTGCATATAAGTGGCAGTGGCAATTAATGCAGTCTTGAGCAGGTCAAAGAGGTAAGAAAATGTATGGGGATTCCAGAGAGCCCAGGTTTGTATGTTCTTTAAACTGTTAGAACTTGATTGTCTAAGAGATTATTTAAAAAAGCATTGGGTTCCTTGGACATCAGTAGTTTCACTGTTATGCAGATAACTTGCAACTCTATCTGCTTTTGAAACATAATGATGCAAACTCCGTGGCACCTTTGTTGACATGTCTTGAGGATATTAAAGCCTGGATGGCTTCCAACTTCTTAAAGTTTAATGATGAAAAAACTGGTCATTTTATTTTGACCTGGTGGTACCATTAATACCCCTGATGTAGATGTACCTGTGTGATGTACCCTGATGTAAAAACGTGGTATTTAATTTGGTAGTTAAATTGTGTTTTTATCAGTTAAGGCAATTATCTAAAGTCAAGTCATTTGTATATTTTACTGATTTTGAGAGGGTCATCCATGCTTTTATATCATCCCACCTGGACTATTGTAATAGTCTCTATGTAGGCATCGGTGAGGCATCTCTAACACGTTTGCAGAGGGTACAAAACGCGGCTGCACATTTATTAACGGGGACACACAAATGAGAACACATTACACCTACTGTATATTGGCTTCCCTTCATTGGATGCCTGTTCATTTTAGAATTGATTTCAAGATTTTACTTTTAGTTTTTAAATTATCAAATAACATTGCTCCTAAATATCTCTAGGGTCTAGTACAGCCATATGCTCCATCCAGAGCACTTAGGTCTGCTGGGCAACTGCTTTTAGTCTCCTCCAATGCAAGATTAAAGAGCATTGTGACCTATAAAGGTGACCTTTGCAGTAGCTACCCCGAAACTCTGGAATAATTTGCCTTTGTACATTAGGCAGGCACCTTTACTGGCTGTTTTTAAATCACATTTAAAAACATATTTGTATAGTGCAGCATACAACGCAGTATGAGAGTTACCTGTTAGGAGTTCTTTTTAAGTGTGTGTTACTAATTATTATTGTATTTATTGCATTTTTATTGTGTTTTTATTTATTATTATTATTATTATTATTATTATTATTATTATTATTATTATTATTGCTACTTTTTAGTTCTATTGTTAGTAGCACTTTGGTGAACACCTGCTGTTTTAAAAAGGTTCTCTAAAAATAAACTTTGATTTGATTTGATGTGATTTGACCAAACTAGCTTTGAATGATTTCTTTATAATCAATACTTTTCCACTATGATGTCATCTGGCAGAAGGAACAAGAATATCAGTGTCGCTTATACCCAAATCTCTAACAGCCTCTCTCATGAGGTAGTCTGACTACTCACCACAGTTTCAGAACACCCAGCTAGACTGAATACCCATGAGAACCCAACCATCACTGAACACCTACATGTTAAAATTACAGCATTTCTTCATAGACTGTATGGACTCATGGACCTTGGAGACAATGCTAATAATGTTATTATTTTGTTCTAATCTCTGATCCTGATGTTATTGGACTATACATCTGCACAGCTATGTTCACAAAAACAGAATGAGTGATATCACTTGCTTTTTTAATTAGATACATGAAGCAAAACAGAGCTGTTGGAAAAAATGCTAAAGTTTAATGTTATTTTGTGCAGAATTTGTGACCCTCACACACTAGGATGAACCGTGCTCTCTTCTTACTATGCACACATGGAAAAAAACATATCGCATAAAGAACCTGGATTTATGGCAGTAAGAAGAGGGAAATCACAAGAGCAATAACAAACACTGGTGGTTTCACTTAAAAACGCAGTTTGGTGTTGCAGATATGCCTTTCACAATCATTAAAAATAAAAGCTCAGAAAACAAGCCAAATTACAAATTTAAGTTAATTATTTGTAGATAAATTCATTAATTAATAACAAAGTATCAAATATTTTTTGCAGCCATACTAAAATTATTGTTCTGTTCTTTTGCCAAGTAAACATACACTGTCCACCACAGAAACTAATTGACAATCAGTAACTCCAAAAACACCAAGACGTGTATAGTCAGAAGACAGACTAAGGCATAAAGAGTCAGCTACTTCTGAACCAACCAATATTTATAAGTTGTGCTGATCTCACACAGTACACTGCCATGTCTATTCTTCCTCAGAAGCACTAGGACCTCTCTCACATGCCCGTGGCATTCCTGGAGTTCGTGGTCTATGTGTCACAAACTATGAACTTGGGTGACTTTTCATCCGGTGATAAACAAAGCTTTGACAGCAGCAGCAGACTTGAGGCCTCATATTGCAATGGGCTGCTGAAAATTGCTAAAGACATCTGTGGCATATGTTTATATATAGTTTGTATGCATATACTTCAATTCAGTGATGGTGACAGCTTGCTTCAGTGACCGAGTTTTGTCAGATCAGAGTTTAGAAGACAGGATAAACGGGTCAATGAGCCAAAGTGTACATTTTAAGTCACTGTCAGTCTCTCTTTTCTGGAAGTTGTTTAAGCAGAGCACCATTCAATGAGTCACTTTGTATATCTCTTTTCCATCTTGTTTTCCATCTGTTTTCTTTTTTGCCAAGTGTTCATTCTTGTGTTGCAATGAAGCAATTCTTTTTTTTTTTTTTTTTTTTTTTTTTTTTTTACAAAAGTGTCATTAAGACAGACTAGAATTAAAAGAAAAATAATCTGTGTGATATCTGAAAACCTCCAGGATTCAAATCATTTATTAATACTGATCAGTGAAGGACAATAGGGCTGCTTCAAACTGTGTGTTTGAACTGAACTAAATTAAACATTGGTATAAGCCAAGTTTATCAGGCGTGCTCAACTGTATTTGAACTTTATTGTTTATTAGTCAGCTTAGTAAATACTTATTAGAATTTACACTGATACTGGAAACCCAGAAACAGTCCTACAATTTTAGAATGCCTTAATCTTCCTTTTTGTAACTTAGATGGCAGGCCCACCTGCCAGAATGTCCTCAGTGTTGTCATTGAAAGATCCTCAGTGGTACACCAGAACCAGATGGGTTGCACAGTTGCCCAGTGTAACATCTGCATGGTATCAGTGTCCTCTAAATCATCTGGCTGCGTGTAATATCCACAGCATCTGATCAGCATGCTTAAACAATATCCAGCCTTCTCAATGTGAGCCAGGTTTCTGAACATGAGTTTGGTTTCTCTTTTGGACTACGTTTTTTCCTCAAGGTATGAGTAGTACAACAGTTGACAAACTGATACAACTTGATGAGATTTGCCAGACCTTAACGCATTATACATAAGAGGAAGTACACTATTTTAACACCATGTAACCATGTTGTTACTTTGCATAAGCAGGAGCAGCAGGCCAAATAGCAAGGTTATAACAGGTTTCTTTACAATATGAAACTGCCACCATTTAGAGAGAGAAAAAATATGACCATTTAAACATTATTACCTATAACTTAGATAATGCTTATGGCACATAAACAAATCTAGCATATACAAAATAATGGTATTTATTAAGATTAGAAGCTACTGGATACCTAAGCAATGACCATGCTGTAATGTACAAGTTTTTTTATTCATGGATATGGCCTTCAAACCTTTTAGATGTGTTAAAGGATAAAGTGAGAGGAAAAATAGCTCATGTCACACTGCGTTCTGTCCTGTTCTAAACTACACCTAAGCTACAGTCATCGGAAATTACTGTCTGTACCTTGCATCATGTCATACCGTCCCCATCCTTGAAAAAATTCTCACTAACAGAAAGGGGAAAAAAAGGCTACAAATATCCAGAAGAAAAGTCCTTCTGTCTGTCAATGCACTCTGGATGCTCAAGGCTGACTTTTGCAAGCCTCTCATAACTGTAGTCAATTCATTGTTGAAGATGATAAAAAGCAAGCTTATTCTTTTCAGACTAAAATGAGAGAGCACAACAAAGATCAATATGTAGTATTAAAATGTAAATATTTTAGATAAATGTTAAAAAAATATCTAGACACTCTAGAGAATAGGGGTTGACAACTGGTGGACTGTGGCCCAGATGCTGACTCTCTAAAGTATTTCACCAGACCTAACCTAGCAGGAACAACACTCGAAACAACACTATAGTATTTTTCAAAAAAGATTTATGAAAAAATTGCCAAGGTTTAGCAACTCCAGTTTTCTTAAAAGGCTTCAGAAAGAAAAGCACATTTATGTAAACTTTGTAAGCTAGAGGACTTTACTCCAAAAATTTCCAAATATTATTTACACATAGAAGTGTAAAAGAGATCAGTGAGAAATAACATAATTGCAAAGTTTAGGTCATGCTGCCAAGTAAATGTGATAGCCAAGTAATTACCAATGAAATTTATTATATACTGCATGGTCTGGCTTTCTAATGTTGATCGAGGCAGGCGCTGCTTTGGTTTGCCACTGAATCCAAGTGCATGACCTCCTGAACAATATGAGTGTAAATGAAAGCACATTGAATTTAGGCAAGTACAGTCACATGTTATCACTTGCCTTTGAAGCACAGCTGTGGACCAGGTTTAGGCAAGAACTGAGGACCATTTGTGGAAAGCTCTTGTTAATTCAAATGCAGAGCCACACCAGAAAGGTGGAAGGAATTTGCCTAGCAGAGGAAAATGTTTAATTATTCTACTTACTATATGTAATTGGACAGAGACACAGTTTCCTTGTTCTTTCTTGTTTTACATTCACATTTGTATTCAAATTTAAATCAATGACCATGTGGGTAATTTACAGACCTTACAGCTTTCCTTTCAAATGTATGTACATCAATATCATCTGAATATTGGAGCTGCATCCATGTGTGTTTTAATAAATCTACTGGTTATTAAAACAACAGAGTAGATTTCAACATTTATTAAAGTGCTTCTGAACGCTGAGATATTCTCATTTTAATTCAATATTTTATGGAAAATTCTTGAATTTTTTTTAGGATTCATAATTTGTTGCACCTTCATGATCGCTCCAATTTAATGACCTTTAGAACCATGTTGGCCACATATACAGGTGTTTCTTGATTTGCAGTAGATCATTAGCTTGTTAGCAGTAAACATGGTTTGTCAGTGTGTTTTGTGCTGTGTGCCTTCACAAATATTTTATTATTCTAAGCATCATTTGGTAAAGGAAAAAAATTTGGTGTTTATTTGTTTTGAAGAGGGTAAGAAAGGCTTAATTAGTAAGCAAATAGTAAAAGGTTCTTGGTAATTCATTGTTCTCCATATTTAGCTAGTTCCATATAAAGCTACAGTCAAGTTTGTTTCATTTGGTGATGTGGTGTATCTTTGACTCTACTGGCTATTGTGTGAGTCAGTCAAGGATGTCAACACGCTGACATGTTTGAAGAACACTTATAGCCTTAAGGAAGTATATCAACACTACAGCTGACAAGCTATTTCATGGGGACTCCAAAAAAACTGACTAGAGTAATTAGTACTTACAAACCAAGCTTGCAATTCACATATTAAAAGTCAATAAAGAAGAAAAAACTCTTCACATGGGAATTAAAGTGGGTCTTTGTCATTCCTCTATACAGCTTGTATACATTTGAGAGAAATGTAATTTTTCCAAGACTATGATGCCAGACTACATTAAGTGCAAATACACAGCAGTGTGAGACAAGTGCAGAACAAAAGAAAAAACAGGATAATAAGTATGCAGGAAAAGATATACCCAGAAAATTGGCTGTAAACTGTAAACTAGTGCAGCAACAACAAGTATATTGAGCCATACTGGGTAAGGTGTAATCTGAATCCCTCAGGAAAGAAACTGTTGTGGTTCTGTTATTCTGCTACTGGTACCACATATGTTCCTGTACATTTTACCAGATGTCAAAAGGATGAAGAGTCCATGGATGGGTGAGATGTTTCTTTCACAATGCTGGTGCCTTGCTGATGCAGAGGTTGTTATAATTGACATCGACGATTGGAAGAGAGACCCCGACAATATTTTCCACTGCTCTCACAATCAGCTGAAGGGTCTTGCAGTCTGTGACTGTGTAGTTCCTGTACCACACAGTGAAACTGCTCTTCAGGACACTCTGTTGTTTTTAGGACACTGGTGCATCTAAAATGTGGTGAGGATGGGAGGGAATTTGGATCTAATCAGCCTCAAGTTTTCCTGAAGTCTTCAAACATCTCTTATTAACATTAAGAGATAAATTGTTTCTACACCATGCTGGAAGCTGATTCACCTCCTCTCTGTATGCTGACTTGTTTTGCTGAAGAAGCCCAACTGTAGTGTCAACAGCAATCATGGTGAGGTGATTAAAGCCATTAAAACGGGTTAACAGCAGTGGACAGAACCTTGAGAATCAGTGTGCAGTGTACTGGTGCTGGATATAGTACTGCTAATCCTGATGGAAGGGGGTCACCCAGTGAAAACGTCCAGGAACCAGATGGATATGGGGTGAGTCAGACACAGAAAGCTCGGCTTTCTTATCAGTTGTTGAATGAGTGTATTATATTTAATTGAAAACATGAACAGCATGCTTATATAGTATATAGTACCTTATATAGTCCTTTTTGTCCAGATGAGTCAGAAAAAGTGGATAGTATCAGAAATAGCATCATCTTTTGGGTGGTTGAGGTAGAATGCTTACTGAAATGGGTTTAGTGTGGTGATAGGTGTGAGTGCAACAAGCCAGTAGTCATTTGGGTAGGGAAAATGGGAAAATCTTGAAGCATACAGGGATAATTGCTCAGCACAGGAGAATGTTGATGTTTTTAAGGAAATCTACAAGCTGAACAGCACCTTTCCTAAGGACGTGGCCCAGTGTGTTATCAGGGGCAGTAGCTTCTCGACATCCACTGCAGACAGACAAAGCATTTGGACTGTGTGAGTTGGGGTGGTCTTCCCCACTATGTGTTTCAAACTATGTTATCATTCAGTGTATCTGGGAGTGAGGCATCACCATCACAGACACATGGGAAGGAGGAAGCTTTTGTGGAAAAATGCAAGCCACTGGTATCTGGACCAAATTGGAGATAGTCCATAACTGGCCAAGTCCGTCACCTGATCTAAACCAATAAACATTTTACTTTTTAAATAAATGTGAAGACTGCAGGCACAAACATTCAGAGATTAGACATTTCTGCATTACAAGACTGGCACAGCATCTTCATGTGAACATACAGTACAGTCAGCCAGCCCATAATATAAAATAAATACTAAATGTATGTAAAGAAATATTATTTCTTTGGAATGCATCTGGAGATATACAGTAAAGAGATCTAAGGCCACATGCTAGAGGTACTTAGGAGAATACAGAACTTTAAAAAAGAACATAGAAAAGTTGACCTGTTGATGCAGTGATGCCTTTTCATTTATTGATTTATTTCATTACTCTCTGATCAATACTGCTTAAACCAAAAGTAGGCGAGCTCTTAAGGGAAAAATCTAGCAATCTCAGACAACCTCTGTTCCCTAAATGTTCCAAAAGAACATGAAAAGCAGTGTGTATTTTTTCTTATATTATCTAAGCATATGCTTTCAACCATTTTGAAATAGCTAACCAGGGTAAACACTTCATGAGTACATTTAATCATTTATTATTTGGTTTCACAATATTCTGACACCTGAATAATGCACCTAAGCAGAGTTATACAGAAACCTATAATGGACCATTATATTTAAAATCAGCACTTGATTGTGAATGAGCAACTGTGAAGACACAATTTCTGGTTTTAAAAAGCTCTATAAAAATCATAAAGTGTCATAAAATATCTTGGACTCTCAATCCCACTGTGAGCACTTCCCTTAATTCGGCCTAGGAGAAAAGGCTGCAGAAACTGCTTGCTCAGGCAGAAAGTGTTGATGGTGACAGTTTGGAGTAAGTATAACCTTATTAATTCCTCATCACAAAGCCTGTGAACAAAATATGAACTTGAATATGAACCTTTGCACTCAGAAGCCTAATATTTAGGAATTCATTCAAAATAATGAGATCATAGCTTTTCCTCAGTCTGATGTTTGATTTAAACATTAACTTAGGTTCTTGACCTGTATATGTTTAATATATACCAATATACTTCAATTTAATAATATATATAATATTATAATATATATACAATATATTATAATATATAACAAACATAAATGTATTTATTATGAGCAACCGTTAGTATTATGGCAGTACACGGATTGCCATGTATACACTTTAACTACAGAGGCAGTACACGGTTTGCCATGTATGTACACGTTTTGCCATGTATACACTTTAACTACAGAGAGAAATGCAAGACTGAAAGGACACAAATAATATATTCAGGTGGTAAAAAATCACATACATAAGGTGGAGAGGGTGTGTATGCAGGTGTTAAGATTCATAGGAACACAGCAAGCAGTTTAAAAGAAACATGATGAGCAGTTTATTAGAAACAATTCAAAACTGTGGGCTATAACAAAGTTGAGAAAGCAAATATGGCCAAGGCAAACTACAAACAGGATGACAGAGGCAAACAGAGGAAAAACAGAAAATGAGAGAGGGTCAAAATCTGAATAAAAAAATATCATTACAGAATGCTATTGTTCTTCATGACTGTGGTGAATGTACCCTGTTTTCCTGTAAGTTCAATTAAATCAGTATTATCTGCTTACTAACTTGTTAATAATACCCTGTAGAGTTGTGTTCCTTTATCTGCAAGACTCAGTGTATCGCAGTTTGATGCGTATGGGCTGTGGAGCAATGGAATATGGTGGCCTGGTCTGATGAATCAGGTTTTCTTTTATACCATGTGGACAACCCAGTACGTGTGCATTACATTCCAGCGGAGGAGACATTACCAAGATAAACTATGTGATGCTCTACGTGTGTTGACTTGCCAGTGTTCTGCAGGGAAAACCTGGGTCCTGGGATTCATGTGGATGCTACTTTGGCAAATACATCCTAATTCTCTATTACTAATGAAAGGGGGAGGCTGAAAGCTGCCTTAATGAAGTGTCTGTTTCTGTCCACTGGCCAACAATGTCTTTAATATCAGATTCTATAAAAGTGCCTGTTCATTACAGAGAACAGTAAATGAATACTATTCTGCAACATATGTGGAAAATGTGTGGCTTGTAGTAGATATCACAAAATGGCAATAGATGAAACTTTAGAGATGAACATTCATCACTGTTTCTTCTGCTTCTAAACATGCAGTCATTAGTGGGGGTTATCCATCAAAAGGGCTGGGTACTTTTTTGATAGAACCAAAACTACTACGTACTTTGCCACATACAATTATAAATAAATCCCAAAAAAGGACACAGACTGAGGCAATATAATAAGAAACTGTATATTGAGACTCCATTGCTCAGGAGATGGTGGAGGGATAAAGAAGACAGCATGACTGAGAGATGCTGTTGAGCAAGAGCAAACAAAGCATACACTACAAAATGAAACGGGGACCAGCTGTATTTAGTGACCTGTCAAACATAGTTTTCAAAGATGAAATACTGATTTCAGAGCTGGAAACACTTTGGCGCTAGTGGATAAACGGCTAACACAAAGAAATACAAATAGGCCCAGAAATATGGAGCAGGAAACAGATATAGGTGACATTTAGGAGATACAGACAAAGATGAAAGTTGCTGGTAATACAAAAAGTGAAGAAATAAAGATGCTGAATACAGCTTTAAAAACTTTATTAAGCTTTATAAAAGAGACTCTCAGATTTATTGTTGGCCTGAAAACCTCACTGTTGCAGACCACCACTGGACAATCTGGCATCTGCTTCCCCTTTTTCTCTCATCACAACAAGCTCATCCTCATCATTCTCGCTTTCTCCAGTAAGACCTTGGCCAGAGCTCTGACATGTTTAATCCTGCCTATTCAGTAACTCTCAGTGGCTCAAAGCTTTCCTACACTAACAGATGCACAGATCCTACACAGATTACTATAATTATATATATGTATATATATATATATATATATATATAGCATATAATATTATACAATCATTATTAACATTATTATACAATGAAGTACTAAGTACTAGACAAATAAATCACTTCAATCAATGTTTAGATTGCAATTTATTTATATAAGGGTGAAAGATAAAACTTTTCTGGATATTTAGACATGACAGTTTAATGTTGTTACACAAATAATTACGGTAATGTTTTTCAAAATAATGATCCACCAAACAACAGTGCAGGTGATGTTTCCTCACTTTGCAATTTATTCATGTAACCACAGACTATGAGCAGAAACATCAGTTGAAGGTTGCATTTAGCTTTTAAACAGGCTCTATAAATGCCAAGGAAAATGGCTAGTGGGACTCACCCACACTTCCCTTGCAGGCTTGCCTCAACAGAAAGCAACACAAACCCCAAACAGCTATCAAAATTTTGATATGGCTTCTACATTTCTCAGCACCAAAGCCAAGTAATACTGCCATAAAAGTGTACAGCTAATAGGACATCAAACTTACACCTACACCTACAACCTGCTAAAGCATTTATTACAAAAATATACTTAAAAAAATCCAGATAAGGTGTTGGTGCAATTAAGCAAGAGTCTGTTCGCACAAGATTTTAAAAATGTGGGAGACCACAGACATAAGGACAGTTTCAACACATTTTTAACATTATAATCCTCGGAACGCACACAGTACAAGATTTGACCAGTTCAGGATACCAGAAGAAAAACAAGTAAGCAGAACGATCATCAATGTATGTTGGCGATCCTGGCATATGGGCATATGGGAACTCAATGTGGAATGGTAAAGATCATGAGAGGGACAAGATAAATCCTTAAACACGAAACATACCATGGAATAGTGTGAAGGCCATCACACACAAGTGAAGAAAATAGGGATTAGAATAGGGAGCAGAGTGGCATCAGCAAGAACAGGATGTCCATCCAAATTGACAGATGGACAAGACAAAAACATATGATGGAGGCTTTCAAGAGACTTATGGCATTATTAAAAAGGTTAGCAAGTACTGGTCACTTCTTTCATGTGCTTTCAGAAAAAGATTATCAAAGATTTTGAAAGGCCCATTCAGAACCCAGATATAAATCCTATCAGAAACCTATGAAATGACTAGAGGAGATGACTCCTGTGCATAGCCATCAGAATTTCTATTTGTTTTTCAAATTAATTTTGTTGAATGCTATAATCACAATAAAAGTGGAAAAAGATCTTTGTATGATTTATTTTTTCAATCAAAGTCTTTAAGTTTTGTGTAGACATTTTTTATCCTGTATATTCAGAGAAAAGCCCATGCATATACTGGACAACTACTGGCCAACTACTGACACTCACTGGTACTGTAAAATAAGCTTTCCACAGGCATTGTCTCCTCCATTGTCGTCCCCCCCCCCCCAGCCTTAAATACAGAGTTTCCCAAAAGCCGCACAGAACTCTAAATATGTATTTTTGCTGTTCTAATTAGAGACTGCCTCTCCCTGTTGGGCATCAGAGCTCAACAGCAGGAAGAGCTAAATATAAGAAAACAAAACAAATGAAAATTATGAAAAAGATTCTATAACAGACTGAATAAAGCAAAGCAGAAGCAAAAACAAAATTTAAAAAAACTTTAACTTTGTTTTAACCTTTTGTACCATATATACAAAAGATCTTTGTGATTAAAACATGTCCTTATTTGTTATGTATGCTACATCCCAAAGAGATCCCCCAATTCAATTTTAATGTCATTTTCACACACACTAGTGAGACTGGACATTGAACTCCTCATTAGTGGTTTACTATCACAGACAGCCTATCACCTATTTTCTTTAGAAACACTAACTAGATGAACTATTTATTCATTTGCATCATATTAGCCATAATCTGATGTTTCTTTTTTAATAGTAGTTCCATTTGGTTTCTGCACATATCCAAGATTTGTCTAAGTATTTATAATGGCAGCCGAAAGCAAACTCATACAGGACAGCCTGTACGTGCAGCCAGTCACAATACTTGAAAGTTTACAAGACCTATTGCATTATTTCATGCCATAGAATCTTGTAACTATTATTTTCAAATGTACATTTTTTGCAGTTTCCAGAAAATTGTTGTTGTTTCTGGGTCCACTATGAACCTGGCCAGGATTATGCAGTTACTGAAGTTGAATGAATGACTGAATTTCTAGTATGTAACAATATGTATAACAGGTGAACTGTGACACAGCACAACTCAAATTAAGACTCTTCAGAGACGCTAGGCTCTTACTGTGTCCAAATGCCTGGTCCAAGAGATTCCATCTCTTCAGTGTTTGTAAATCAGTGAATGTGTATAGCAGTGAAGGAAGAAAGCTAGATCTTCACACCTTTCCCTTGATGACCTCAAATGATTAATCTCTTCACCCAGATTCCTTGGTGGCTCCTGCATCATGACTAAAGCCAGTTTTTACAGAGAGGCTGCTTAAACAGAGGTTAACTACTAACTACAGAGTTTACAAAAGCATTAAAAGTTAATGATACAAAGGTAGGCTGGTTGAAAAAAAAGCACTGTCTCATGCCTGGTCTAATGAAGTCTATGAAAACACATCTGCTTGATTGATATTTAGATGTGTTAAACAATTTAAAGCATGGCACATTTTGTCTGAACCCAAAAAAAAAGTGATCAAACATATTGAACCACATGACTGACAGGTTATTCTTGTTGGTCAGGTGTGGTCTGACAGATTGTTTAAACAATTAATGGATTTGAAGACTATTAAAATGGTGTGGAATTAGTAACACAGTCATTAGTAGCACTGTTACCAAGATGGCGCCGATGAGGCTGGCTGCCGTCACGACTGCTCCGGTTACACTTTGCCTTTTTTTGTTTATTTTATATATTAATTTATATAGATATTGTTTTATTTATAGAAGATGTTCATCATTAGATATGACAGAGCCACTCTTATATCTATTGGTGTACAATGCACTCACCTTTCGCCGTTTTTAAACCCAGACCCATGCTGGCCAAGCGAGATCCTAGCCGACGTCCGCGAGGGAAATGAGCCAGTGTCAGGAACAGGCTAAGGAACATTCGGGACTGCAACCTTCTCTGCTTCACCGAGACATGGCTTAACCCAGCGTTACCGGACCAAGCCATCCAGCCTGCCGTGTTTTTCTCGGTTTGCCGCATGGACAGAACACTGGAGTCGGGGAAGGTGGAGTGTGTCTGATGGTGAACAACCACTGGTGCGACAATGTGAGCATCGTTCATATTTCATGCTCCTGCGCACCAAATCTGGAACTACTGACCATCAAATATCGGGCCTTCTATCTACCTCGGGAATTCAGCTTGGTCATAGTCAGTGCCTTTATATTCCACCTCAAGCGGACATGGACACTGCAGTATGGGACTTACAAGAGACACTAACGCTACACCAAACACAGCATCGGGACGCTGCGCTCATTGTGGTGGGAGACTTTAACAGTGCCAACCTCAAACGCGCACTTCCAAACTTTCAGCAGCATATCATCTGCCCCACCAGGGGCGAAAGGACACTGGACCACTGCTACACACCATTTAAGAAGGCACAATCACGTCCACCATTTGGGAAATTGGACCATGCCGCCATCTTCCTCATGCCTGTTTACAAAAAAAGGCTGAAACAGGAAGCTCCGGTTCAGAGGGAGGTTGCGCGCTGGACTGACCAATTGGTGGCCGCTCTGCAGGACGATGAGGGATTCATCGAGAAACTAACGGATGATATGGTGCAGAAAACCACCATCAGAACGTTTCCCAACCAGAAGCCGTGGGTGGATAAAACCATCCTCTGAGATCCCGCTCCACTGCCTACAACACGGGGCTCACCACCAGGGACATGGTTGAGTACAAGGCTGCATCTTACAGTGTGCGCAGAGCGGTGAAGGAAGCAAAGCGGCGGTACGGGAGGAAACTAGAGTCACAGTTCCAACAGGGTTGCTCTAGGAGCCTCTGGCAGGGACCAAGGAACATCACGGACTATAGAACACCAGCTTCTAGAATGGGGAATGCAGACGCTTCTCTAGCAGACGAGCTAAACACCTTTTACACTCGCTTCGAGGCTGCAGCTAACCATGCTAGCGGTGCTAGTGGCACAAACAGCATGCACGCTGAGAGAGCTGGAGAGGTAAACATGTTCACCATCTCGGAGCATGACGTGAGGAGGGCATTCAGGAGAGTGAATACCAGGAAGGCAGCAGGACCAGACGGCATCACAGGCCGAGTACTGAAAGCCAGCTAGCACCGGTGTTCACTGAGATATTCAACCTCTCACTGGAACAGTCTGTTGTCCCCTCATGCTCCTGTGGCTCTGACCTGGACTGCAGAAAAGGGAATTATGCAAAAATGCTGTTTGTGGACTACAGTTCAGCATTTTACACCATAATTCCCTCCACGCTCACCTCTAAGCTGGAGGTCCTGGGACTCAGCCTGCCGCTGTGTCAATGGATCTCCAACTTCCTGACAGACAGACCGCAAGTCATACTAGTGGGCAAACATACCTCATCCACCCTCACCCTCAGCACTGGAGCTCCCCATGGTTGTGTTCTGAGCCCCCTGCTGTACTCACTGTACATGTATGACTGTGTGGCCACTTCCAACTCCACCACCATCATCAAGTTTGCTGAGTTTGTTGTGGTGGGCCTGATCTCCAACAACAATGAGACGGCCTACCTACAGGAGACTAAAAACCTGGAGAGATGGTGCCAGGAGAACAATCTTCTCCTGAACCTCAGCAAGACTAAAGAGTTGAAAGTGTTGACTTCAACACAAAGCCTGGGCGTTCATACCAACCGCTAAACATCAAACGGTGTTTGATGGACAGTTTATGGACAGAGAGTGGACAGTTTCCGGTACCTAGGTGTTCACATCACACAGGACCTGTCTTGGTCCTGTCACACCAACACAATGGTGAGGAAGGCCCGGCAGCATCTGTACCACCTGAAATGCTTAAGGGACTTCAAACTACCCTCTCAGGTGCTAAAGACTTTCTACACCTGCACCATTGAGAGCGTCCCAATGGGTAGCATCACTTCCTGGTTCGGGAACAGCACCATGCAGGACAGCCGAGCCCTCCAGAGGGTGGTGCAGTCAGCTGAATGTACCATCCACACCGAGCTCCCTGACCTGAAGGACACGCAGTGCTGGACCAGAGCCAGGAAGATTGTAAAGGATCTCAGGGAAATGCTTACCTTGGGTGAAGGTAACTAGTCACAGTAACTATTCAACTGTGCAGCCTTGGCTGGCTGTCAACATCACCACCTCATCAGGAAGATGTGGAGGGTGGAAAGGACCCTGTCTCCTCACCCTTTGTGAGAATTCCCCTTAGAGCAGACCACCTGCCCATTGGATCCACTCCCTTCCATTATGCTCCAGACCATCTCGCAAGACCTTCTGCCCTTCATCATCATGATAATCAATGGATCCCTAAAATATATTAATGTACCAACTACCTTCAAGAGAGCAAGGGTTATTCCTATCCTGAAGAAACCTGCTCTGGATCAATCAGACATCAATAACTACAGACCGGTATCACTTCTCTCTTTTATTTCAAAAAATCTTGAATGCATTCAACCGGCTATAATCAACAGTCTGTCTATCTCTAACAGGACAACCTCCAAGATCTCAGAGGAACTACATACATATAGCTGCTATATCAGCCAAGCTGTTATCTGTCCTGGCGCACAGTGGCTTAGTGGTTAGCACATTCGCCTCACACCTCCAGGGTTGGGGGTTCAATTCCGCCCTCCACCTTGTGTGTGTGGATTTGCATGTTCTCCCCGTGCCTCGGGGGTTTCCTCCGGGTACTCCGGTTTCCTCCCCCGGTCCAAAGACATGCATGGTAGGTTGATTGGCATTTCTGGAAAAATTGTCCGTAGTGTGTGAGTGTGTGAGTGAATGCGAGTGTGTGTGCCCTGCGATGGGTTGGCACTCCGTCCAGGGTGTATCCTGCCTTGATGCCCGATGACGCCTGAGATAGGCACAGGCTCCCCGTGACCCGAGGTAGTTCGGATAAGTGGTAGAAAATGAGAGAGAGAGTGAGAGTGTTATCTGTCCTCATCCTCCTCAACCTTTCAGCAGCCTTTTATACACACAACCACAAGACTCTTGTCCACCCTCGGGAATCTTGCAATTTGTGGATCAGCATGGGAATGGTTTGCCTCCTACCTAAAAGGTCGCTCATATCAGGCAACATGGAAGGGAGTGACATCTGCTTCACACAGACTCTCCACTGGTGTCCCACAAGGCTAGGTACTTGGTCCTCCCTTTTCTCTTTTCCTGTATACTCACTCACTTGGTAAAGTTATTTCCTCACACGGATTCTCTTAACACTGCTATGCTGATGATACTCAACTTTTTCCTTTCTGCCCTCAGATACCACAGCTTCTGTTTAGATCTAAGCATGTCTGGCAGACAGTTGAAGCTCAATCCCAGCAAAACTGAACTGCTGATTATCCCAGGTGATTCATCCCCGGGTCAATATATCTGCATAATGATGTGATCTTCCCTTCAATCACAGCTTGAAACCTTCAGGTACCTATAGACAATCAACTGTCCTTTTTCTCGCATGTCGGTTCCTTCTCTACAACATTAGAAGTATTCAGTCATTTTGTCCATACAGGCTGCTCAGGTACTTGTTCGGTCTCTTGACATCTCAAAACTGGAATACTGCAACTCACTGCTGGCAGGTTTACCTATGAACACATGTGCACAAACACAAATGATCCAAAATGCAGAACATGACTTGTTCTCAACCTGCCTAAATTCTCGCATACCACCCTGCTGTTGTGCTCTCTCCACTGGCTTCCAGTAGCTGCATGCATCAGATTCAAAACAATGATGCTTGCCTACAAAGCCAAAAATGGGCCAGCTCCCTCTTACCTCAAAGACCTCATCACTTCTTGCACTGCAGCTCTCAACCTCAGATGGTCCCACCATCTCTCAGGGTAAGAGGTACAGTAGGTATACAACAAGATTCGTTTCTGTTCTGGCACCAGGGTGATGGAATGCACTTCCCCTAGGGGTCCGGACAGCTGAGTCACTGGATATCTTCAAATGACGTTTTAAGACCTACTTCTTTATGAAATACTTGAACTAGCATGTTCTCCACTGTTTGTTGTATGTGTGTATTAAAAAAAGTTAATAAAACAGTGTTTTGAGTGTTTTAGGCTCATGGTGAACCAGAGTTAATGTAGTCAATGACAAAATTAAAAGCACTTTTGTACATTGCTCTGGATAAGGTCTTCTGTCAAATGCTGTAAATGTAATTTATGGAGAGGAGTCCTAGTGTCTTTGATAAGTCTTTTCTGAGGGGAAGAAGCTAGGACCAGAGAATTTAAAATAGGTGGCTCAATCCCTCTTAGTACCCTGTGAAGGCCAACCCTTACTATCCCAATCACAGATATAATCTAACACGTTTTTGCTTCTACCTACTGTAGTCATAATAATCACTCAAAACACACCATTAAGATGTCTACCAGGGATGGTGGTATAAACTTGCTGCTATCATTTGGCCAAACACAAATGAAAGTGATGAGGATCTCACATCCATGCTCTACAGCAGTGGTCCCCAACCTTTTTATCGCCGCGGACCGGTCAACGTTTGATAATTTTCCCGCGGCCCGCTTTTGGGTCGGATGTGGTTTGATTGTTTATATTTTAGATTGTTTTAATAATTTAAATTTAATTGGATTTAAACATGCCTTCAAAATAAAATACAGTTACACCAAAAAAATTAATATAAAGTGATTTAAAACTTTAACTCCCTAGAACGCTAAATCAATGAGAACCCTGAGCTTGTTTCTTTGCAACGAGACGGTTCCATCTGGGGTAATAGGAGACAATGACACCGAAGTGTGTTGCTTACGTCCAGTTTATTCTGTTGTTTTGTTTTGGTTGCTGTCACTGCAGAAAACCCAGCTTCACACAGATAGGATGTCGGAAATGGCAATAGGGATTTAAGTGCTGTGGTGGCAATCTCAGAGTATTCCGCCATGACTTTAATCCAGAACACCGGCAGAGTGTCTAACTTTCTAACGACGTCTGTTTCGTACTCCTTTTTGCTAATTTGTGGGTTAAATTTGAGCAAACACAATATACATGTACACCAAGCACTGTTAAACATGAGCAAGTACCGGTGAACAGAGAGAAGAGCGATACACACCTTCTCTCCACCAAAGCTACCACGCCACTGCCGCTTGCAGCCGCTCAGCTCCAGACGTCACCTAAATCCGCCCCAATATTTTGCGCATGCACGGTATTGGTGCGGCTTTAGGTAACGTCTCTCAGCTCCCGGTTAACCTCTCATCCATGGAAAGTCGCAAAAATTCCGAGAGAAATACACCACAGTAAATAAAATGGAAATAATTTAATGTTCCTTGGGCGGCCCGGTACCATTTGATCCACGGACCGGTACCGGTCCGCAGCCCAGGGGTTGGGGACCACTGCTCTATAGTACATGGATGTAATCAAGGAGTCCCAAAGTGACAGGATAAGGATAGTGGTCCTGGTTCTCAAGGCAGATAATGAAATCCAAAAGGGACATTAGCAGCTCCCCCTGACTCCCATATCTCATGAGAAGTTTAGTTGAAAATGGCCATGCATTACATCAGCCACAAGCTCTTGTTGCAACACCTTATGAGAGCAAGTAAAATACAAACAGGAAACAGTATCTGGGAATCAAGTGAGTGGTCCACACCCTCTGATACTATCTGGGATGGGACTTCACCCTCAGTTAAAAGAAATCCTTCTGGGGAAGTCAATAGCAGGGTAGATGACAACTCAGACGGATTCACGCAGTGGAGGTTTGTGGAGACAGGGGCATAGTAAACTCTCTGTTTGTAAATGTGGGGTGGAGCACTGAGAATGGGGGATTACATCTGTGGGGGATTTTGCTAATGATTATTCTATGTTTCATTGAGTGGGGTGAATAAATGCTTGAGAGACAATAATCACATGGGAGTCACTCTGTGTGTGTGTGGTGTGTGTGTGTTTGCAAATACAGAGATATAAAATCGTTGAAAAGTGAACAATTTTTTAAAAGGAATAAGAGAGCGATTTTTTGAGTTGTCCTAAGCCTGCCTCACATCTCATTATTTTCAGTAAAAATAAAAGATTGTCACAGCCTCATAGTCATCTTTTTTAAGCTCAAAAAATAATAATATAATCTTGGAGGGGACTGTAAAATATACTTTAGCTAAATGCTGAGGTATATGGATGCACTTCTAACCTTTCAGTCTTCACACTAGTTGACATCAGCTTCTGTCTGAATTCCAGCTTTCTTTAATTAATTCAATGCTTCTCATATGTGTTTAATTATCAAAAGCTGTCTAAAGAGCACAAGGCTTTTCAGTGGAAAGGATCTGTGACTGAAATGTGTCAAGGGTTTTTATAATTACTGCCACATTTACATCAATTATTCATATGCTTTGCAAATTTCAGAAAACACTTTTTACCTTAGATACTTGTCACGTAAGTGGCTATGTAAGCTGCATAATTCTACAACATTCCTTTAATGAAAGTCAGTGTCTTGGGCACATATTGTCAACATACTGTACACTTACTGTACATACACTAACTGTACACTTTATTAGGAACACCTGTACACCTGCAATCAGCCAATCATGTGGCAACAGCATAGGGCATAAAATCATGCAAATACTGGTCAAGAGCTTTACTTAATGTTCACATGAATCATCAGAACAAAGAAAAAGGAGGTTAGACATAAGGGTGCAAAGTAAAATTTAAAAAAGGTAAATGTGGAAACAGCTTGGTGATAGAGAGGTCACATTAAAATAGCCAGAATGGCTGGAGCTGCCAGGTCTGATATAGTAAATCAAATAATCTCTCTCTACAACCTTGGTGAGAAGAAAAGCATTTCAGTATGCACAATATATCAAACCTTCAGATGCATGGGCTGCAACAGCAGAAGACCACACTGGGCTCCACTCCTGTCAGTCAAGAGTATGAATTTGAATAACCGCCTCAATCAAACTGGACAGTTGAAGATTAGAAAAAAAAAATCACTTGGGCCCGAATCATCTCAAAGAGAAATACATTTCTTTCTCCTCTGTTAAATAACCTTGTAAACCTCTTAAAAGTCCTCCTCCTTACATCAAAACACTTTTTGACCATACTGTATGAGCCCTTTTAAGGGTTAATATTTTTTTTGAATAACTTTTATCTTTTCTAGGACCTTCTCTTTCAATTTAAAGGGGAAATGGCCACATTTCTAAATATTCTTGTCACTAGGAGCAATTCTTTGCTCTAAGATTTTTCATGAATACAGGCTCTGAACTTCAGTCTTCAACTTTTAAGTCTAGCCTCAGATTCCTGCTCTTGGCCAAGAGGAGTGGAACCTGATGTGGTCTTCTGTTATTGTTGCCCATCCATCTCAAGGTGTTGTGCATTCTAAAATGTATTTTTGCTCACCAGAGTTTTAAAGAGTGCTTATTTGAGTTACTGTTGACTTCCTGGCAGCTCACTCACTTTTGAACCCTCTGAACATTTGATGGTTGTTTTATTTTTCTTTTGCACCATCGTGTATTCTTCTTGAAAACATCCTAGATCAGTTTTTGAAATGCTCAAAAACCAAACCATCTTGTACTAAGAACCATGCCACAAAGTCACAGACCACACATTTTTCCTATTCTGATGCTTGATGTAAAATTACCTGAAGCCGTTGACATGTATCGGCACGATTGCATGCATCATGCTGCTGCCACTTGATTGACTCATGAATGTGCAGGTGTTCCTAATAAAGTGGATGGCGAGTTTATAATCCAGGTATACTGTAACATTTGAACAGTTTTGCCAGTGTTAGGTGAAACAGAATATTATGTGTAATATAAATTACAAAAAATTAAAGGGACATTACTTGCACCAACTTACCAGGCTAGCTGTAAGAATCATCCAAGACGGGGTGGTGTGATGCCGCCCGAGGCGAAGCAGGGGAGTCTGGTTTATTTTGTGTACGTTTTCATTTTCAAAAAGCATTGGCATTGTTCCCTCGCTTGGTACACTGTGTACATCAGAAGGATTAAAAACATACACTAAAATTGGCACATCAGAAAAATCCCTACCAGTCAAGTTTTCCAAGTCAAAATATATTAGATTTACAATTTCATGCACAGCGTTTCAAATGGTAATCGCTGACCTTACAAACAAAAGCATTTAATAATTGGTGACAAATGGTACACATGACAGACATTTCGATATGTTTGAAGGCTACAAAAGCAGTATTTAAAATTAAAACACCCTGTGTATGAGAAAACCAGTTAGTACTCACTAACGTTCTGAGATAGTAAAAAATAATTGGTTTGAGACACAGATTTAATTTGTGTACCGGGGTAGATGAACGATGAATGGATTATGGTACCACTAGCCAGACCACAGCACCACAATGGCCAACATATGCTTTGCTCAGAAGAAGTAGGAGAATGACATCTTGTTTTCTATGAGGCTTTATCACATTCCATGAAAGGCTTACACATATACACCTAATCAGCGCCACTGACGTCAGGTGTGACAGAGTTGCCCTTTCTCCAGCAGGATGGCATTTTTACATAAACAATCACTCTGTCCATCTGTCAAGCCAAATTACCTGGACTGAGAAGGTTCTTTTTCCCAATCACCTCTTAGCAACCGTTAGTTAGCAGCAAAGTCTGCTTCACACAAAGATGTGATTCAGCAAGCCACAGTTAAGAGGACATATCCAAACCAGAACTTGCAGAAAGCTCATAGCATTGCTTGCTGATCCTCAGAATGTTGGTTTTTTTTTTTTTTGCTACCCCATTTTACATAAGTAAATATGCCTAATATAGGTTCTTAAGTGTTTATGTAATGAATGTTTTAAAAAAAATCCCCATTTTGTTATTAATAATAATTCATACATCACCGAAACAACACATTAAAATACTTATTACTAAATTCAGTAAAAAGGTTTTTTTGGATTGAGCTTTTAACAGTAGACACAAGGCATCTTAACAGAAATCTGGATGTATCATTAGATCCCTAATGAGCATGTCAGACGTGACATTGCCAAGGAAAATATCCCTGATCTGACACGAGTTAGAAACCTGAAAGTGTAAGAACATCGTCCACATCCCCCCACCACCATGTCAGAGGGAGCCATCGCCAGAATACTAGACTTCCGGATAATGAGGGGTTCACTTCCAGAAGCCGCTTTCAGGTTTAAGGAAGTTTAAGCACAATGCACGTGGCTTTCTGATGCAAAGTATAGCCTTATTTTTCTAGTGTTTTATATCCATGTGTATGACTAGAGTTTCTGGATTTAGCCCTTCTCTAATAATGCTCTGTTGGCCTTACTGACTGAGTTGCCTTTTTACCTATTCTTTTGGACAACTTAATCCACAATTGATCCCGTTTGACAACTGAATAGCGGCAACAATACCTCCATCAGCAGCTGTGTTTTTACTGTGGGTGAGCATGTCACAAGTGTGCTTTATGTCATGAGAAGTCTGGCCAGCAAGTTACCAAGGTGAGCCCCTGTACCTACTTGTATAGTTTTCAATTGCCTGCATTGATTCTCCATGGTAATACTACCTACCCTGTCTCAGCCCCAATAGATTCGCTATTCATCCAATCCAATCATCCAATGTCAGCTGGTAGAGTATCTATAACTTTCCACCATCCCATATGCCATTCCTTTAAGAATTACAGTGGTGAATGACCAACCCATCAGGAACAGCCTCATCACACACCAAACTATCCCCTCACACTACAGATGGGCCTTTTTCAGACTAAGGAAATAACCTTGTTCTTCACATCCACTTAATCCAAACAAATAATACTTGGATTCCCCTGGCTTCAAGACCACAGTCCACAGATCTCTTGGCTTCACAAGGAGCTCACAAGTTGGTCATTATGCTGCTTAAGCCAATGTATCAAGTACCATCTCATGTCTTACGACATGTCTC
Organism: Tachysurus vachellii; assembly: GCF_030014155.1. Lineage (NCBI taxonomy): Eukaryota > Metazoa > Chordata > Actinopteri > Siluriformes > Bagridae > Tachysurus > Tachysurus vachellii. Next base: position 13,111,542 of record NC_083464.1, on the reverse strand, counting down.
ACTTTCATGTCATATCACATCAGTCGAGTCCCAAAACCGACAAACAAATTGCCATCTCTGGTGCTTACCATGACTTAATTGAAGTGTTCAGTAAGAAACAGGCCACCCAGCTTCCCCATCACTCATGCGATTGCACCATTATACTGCTCCCCAACACAGCTCCCCCCAAGGGCCAACTTTACCCACTCTCCACTCCTGAACAAAGGCCATGAAGGAATACATAGAGGAGGCATTAGAAGCCAGTTATATCAGGCCCTCTACCTCTCCAACCACTGCAGGATTTTTTTTTTTTTTTGAGAAAAAGGATTGAGAAAACTGCCTTCATCACCACTAGGGGAACTATGAATATCTTATGTCATATGGAATGACCAACACGCCTGCCAGATTTCAAGCATTTGTTAAGGAATTTCCTAAGGACTTAGTTCCTCTGAACCACTGTGTGATCATCTATATTGGTGACATTCTAAATAACTAGTCCCACATTGAGTCCCACAATGTAGTAATCATACTCGTCGCCATCTACCGGCAGGACTTCTGGGACCTATTCCTATACCACAGTGCCTAGTATCAGATAGGAGTAAAATTTACCTCACGAGTGTTGGAGAGGTGCCAAACTAGGTATCAACGTGAGTCCCCCCTTTAGTTATCACCCCCAATCCAATGGACAGGTAGAGCAGTTGAACCAGGAATTGGGCTGTTACCCACAAACTTACTGCAGCCATGAGCAGCACTGTAGTGAATTCCTTCCATGTGCTGAAAATGCCCTGGGAGCCACTGGTCTCACACCCTTCAAGTGCATCCTGGGTTTTCAGCCACCTCCATTCCCATCCCCGCCAAAGACAACTGTTTTCATCAAAGCCAAGAGGTTTAGGAGACTGCACATGTTTGTCTTCAAAGGGCTATCCTCAACCTGTGCCTTCAGGCAAACCATAGGAGTCACCCGCACACACAATACCAACCGGGCCAATGTGTCTGTGTAGCTACTAAGAAACTGCGATTAAAAACACCTTGCCACAAACTAAACTCCTGGTACATCAGCTAAAACAATTTAACCCAGTAACTACCTGCCAGCTATCGCATAAGCCCATTGTTTCATGCCATTTCATGATGGTTCTCAGGCATATTTGGTACATGAAATCCTTGACTCCCAGAGACATAGGAGTCACCTGCAATACTTCGTTGACTGGGAAGGATATGGCCGATGGAAGATCATGGGTCAATGCCAGCGACATCTTGGACCCCAAACTCACAGCAGAATTCCATGATCATACTATACAGTAATTGCCCTGCACCCTCTGGGTGCCAGTGGACACCCTAGAAAAAGAACACCAGGAGGTGTTCCTAGAGGGGGACCGCTGTAAGAAAATCGTCCACAAAGCCCCACCACCACGTCAGAGGGAGTCCTCACCAGAATTTTAGACTTCCGGATCTGCAACACAAGTGGCTTTCCGACACAAAAATCATCACTTACACTGCCATACCGGGTCTTATTTCTCTTATTTCCATGTGTATGACCACTGTTTCTGAAATTTTATGATTTACGTTTTTTGGATTTAGCACTTGTCTGCTGAGTTTGCCTCGCTCACATCCTTGCTGTTTTTTTTTTGTACATTTTAGCCTTTTTTGCTGACCCTGTCTCTGTTAGGTGTTTTTGAATTTGTCTCTCTGGATATTCTATGTGCTTGTTAAACTTTCCCCTTTATCTGCATCATGGACACCATTTCATTACAAAAAGGAAGCAACATAGACTCCAACGAGAGCCTATGCTAATCTGGGTGCTAACAGTGGTATTGTATAAATTGTTAGTGTATATGGTTCTCAGGACATCTGTATTTAAGCTGGCAAGTTGGTGCAGTGGGTAGAGTTGCCACCTCATAGCTCCAGGTCCAGGTCCATGGTCTAATATAGACATTGATCATAGGTTATTCTCTGTACATGTTCTCCTTGTTTCTGTCTCGTCTAGGTTCTCGTTTCCTCCCATCTCTTGAAAGCATGGTGGTAGTAGGATTGGCTATAAAAAATGTGCCTTTGTTGTGATCATATCTGTGGGCATTGTGCCATTTGATAGACTTGTCTCTCATCCAGGTTGTACTCCCACCTCACAAATTTTCCCAGCATAGTCTACACCATGACCCTGACCAGGATAAACGAACACTCTGTCTCAAAACCCTAACTTGGACAGTTAACCGTTAACAAGTGTACCAAGTTTGTAATCCAAAATTCAAACTAGCTACAGTAGTTCTAGCTGGAATGACATTCCCGTCTGACATTCTGTTGCCTTTAAGAATATGTATCATGTTTTCAAAGAATAAGAAATGCATGTATAAAAAAAGCCCCAAACTGAGTCAGGGAAATAAAAGTCAATGTTTTTGATTATTATCCTCATTCAGACACTGGTAGGGCTTTATTGTGAAGTATTTCTAAAAGGAGACTCCATTCAGAGAGCAGGATGATGACTGAGCCACTTTAGAAATAATCCAGACCAAGTTTAAATGTGCCTGGAGCCCCAGTATCCCCTGTGAATCCATGAGAAGCCTATTTGTAATATACTACAAACACTAGAATATCCCTTTCTGTAGGATGGTTTTCGCTAATGTTGGGAGATTCAAACCATTCAAAGTGTTTGGTACAAGGTTCTTTAACAAGGACATTTATGGTCAAGGTCTAAGCGAATACACGATTATTGTATAAAACAAAACAAGTATAAAACAAATGAAAGGGAAGGCATTTTCAGTGATGTAAAAATTGGCAGCCATGTATCAACCAAGTATGCTATGTACTTCCTGCCTTTAGCAACACCTAATCTAAACTGTTAAACTGATCTAATAAACAATCAGGCTGATCAAGAAGGTTTTAAAGCAAACACTGAAATAAATAGTGGAGAAATTTGTTATTGAAGTTTAAGGACAAAGAAAACACTGTACAACAGCAGAATTAATGTGTTTAATTTATTCAGAAACCTAACACCCAGAAATCAACCTGATTAAACAGAGGTAATCATAATGTAACAACAAAAAGGAACGCATTCAACCAACAAATACAATTCAAAAGCACACACTAGTTATCTGCATTTTAGTGTTCATGAATATGGTTCCATATAGTTGACCACTGAAGTTTTTGGGGTTGTTCATCATCCATACTTAGATGTCATCTGTTAGTCAACAAGGGTAGCAACCACATCTGTGATGAGTTCATCATTTCCAGATTCTAGAGAGGGAAAGCATAATAGGAAGAGTTTCATGTTGACGTGTCTAATTCTGGAGAAGTAAAGAGATGAAAAGGAGTGGGAAAAATTTGTTGATGCAAGCAAAAAATAAATAAATAAATAAATCAACATTTAAGCAGTTGATGGGAGACTTTAGAACTAGCACTGAACACAATAAAATATACTAGGGAGTACAGCAAGAAAGGGATACAAACAATGAAATGAGAATCCTTCACACATTTAATTTCTACTTAGTCTTAATCAGCTGAGATGGGTGGATTACATGACTTCTTCCCCCATCTTGGCTGTTATTTAATGGATTAAAATAGTTTGAGGGAGACTTAAACAATGGTCTCAATCTTTACAGTAAGTATTATTCATCAGGTTCTCCAAAAGAAATGTGCAAATGTCCATTTTTCAAACTTTCTTTGTATTTACACCTCACCTAGTAGTTGATCATTCGTTTGACAGCATCAAAACATTTCCATTTGTCTGGGATATAGAAGGGTTCAAGCGTGTGAGGGAAAGGTGTATCATATCCACAAACCCTGCTGATGGGTGCCTCCAGGTTTAGGAAACATTCCTCCTGCCAAGAGAACCATAAAATAATTGAGTCACAACTGCAGACATGGTGTACTTAACAGGCTGCTTAATATAAGTTGGGAATAATGCCTCCTTTTTTCACATATAATATATACCATAAACAAAAACAACCTTATACTACAGCCATGTTTTCCTTCTCATGTTCTTCATAAGTTATTGGCAGAGAGTTTAAAAACCCCAGCTAATCGTGTCCGTCTTGTATCCCATCTCACATTGGGGAGGATTCAGTCAGCATGCTCCACAGAGAAGCCAGAACAATCTAAGCCAAACTGACAAAATCCCCACAATTTTGTTAATCAAAGCCAGCCAGTGACTACTATTCCAAGCAGTGCACAAAGCAAAACTAAAATAATGTCATCATTCTCTTTAATTTTCTGATTTTCCTTAATGAGGCAGAAATTACTGGTGATAGATGCAAGATGAGCAGAGCATGATGTAACACACAGTTACATCCCAAAAATCCAAGTCAAATGCAGAACATGGGAATGCCTATGTTTTCCCCAATTTGTACTCAATAGTGTTCAAGTGTGTCTACTGCACAACAGTTACTGCTATTTTGCACTTTGCAAGTTATTGCACTTCAGATTCACATGAAGCCATCCACCAAATATTTAACTATATAGGATATTTTGTGTTATCAATATACTTAAAATAGCCCATAATGATAGCGGAAAATGTTTTCAGAAACATTTTAATTAACAGTTGAATACTGAACTCTAAAATAAAGTATTCTTAAATAAGTATTTAGACCCTTTATGCAGTACTGAAAAAGCAGCAGTTACAGCTTTCAGTCTTCATGTGCAAGTCTCTACAAGCTTTGCATACCTGGACTTGGGCAGTTTCTTCCATCCTTAGTAACCCCTTTATCCCAGTCAGAGCCACGATTCTAGAGCCTATCCTGGGAACACTGGGTGTGAATTTGGGAATATTCTGTATGGGATGTCACTATCACAGGACACCATGCACACACATACATATCTTCATTAATACTGATGGGCATCAGATTTATCAAAGTTTTGGAAGGTGGGAGGACACCGAGAACCATGAGGAACACCATGCAATCAATAGGACAACAAGTGAACGTCACACTTACAGTGTATAACCAGAGACCCTGGAACTGTTAGGTGGTACGTTACCCAATGAAACACCAAAAAAAAGCTTGTGTATTTCATAATACTGAAAAAAGCCATTTTATAAAGCCTAGGCAAGAAGCATAATCTCTCCAAAGACAGGGTGTACATTAAGACGCTGGACATAAAAGGCATACAAGCTGGAGAAAAGGACACCATGTCAAAGGAGCATGCAGGGGACCTGAAGTAGCATCACAGAGTTCAGGAATTTTTGTAAGCAGGACGTATATATTTCTGAAGAAATAAATAGAATATCTATGCACACAGGGAAATGTTCCTTTTATTCAACCATGATGTGTGCTACTCACTTGCATGTAGTGTGCAGCTCTTCTTTCCCTGCACATCAAACATTGAAGATACAGCCTCCCTTAATTCTGACTGCTTAATTATGAGTGGTTAAGCCTGATGGATTTGGGGGATTTTCGCTAAAATTTCTCAAAAAATTTTTAAGTCATTATCACACTGCATATTCAGCCTTTGAAATAATAAATGGTGTCTGTAGGAACAGTGATTCCCAACAGTATGGAGATGAAGGACATCATTAGTACTGAACTATCAATAACACCATTATTGTTTGCTATATTTTGCTTTAAACCATCTTTCTTAGTGCTGATGCTGGTTTGGAACTGCAATAAGTTTTCTTTGTTGTAGCTTTACGTCATCAAGCTCAAAACTACTGGCTGACAATAGCAATTCAATGGTTATAAATCAAACACTGAATAAATTCAACCTAACAAATTAATTAATTTTGTAAACCTAGAAATATATTTCACCTTGCTAAAAATAGATGACAAAAATACTCTAATCTAACAAACGAACAATGTTATTATTTTAATATTTAACGTCATATTTGGATTGGGGTCACATTAGTTTAAAAAAAGAATAGAAAAATTCAGCAAAGGGTTGAACAAAGCCCTGAAAGCAACCCAAAAAATGCACTGTGCATCAAATTGAATCATTTGTCATGGTCAGATGAGACCAAATTAAAATCTTTCAACAGAATCAACCCCTATAAAGGCATGGCGTTTAATCAGTGATGCACTGTTTCGCAATTGGTGGCCCAGAGGTGCTTGTTAAGATTGATGGCTTCATTAATTCTGAATATTGGCATACTGTATTAATGAATGATTGCTTGACCTGTAGAGACATGAACAGAACAGACTATGTTCAGTCTCTCATCCAACAAGAACAGTCCAAAAGGACACAGGTACATAAATGTACATCAATCAAACAGAGTAGTTTAAATGTGTAATGTGAATACAGAAATAGCAGTAGAAAATAAGATTCTGTGCAAGAACTCAAAATATCCATTCTCCATCTCTGGCCTGGGGGCCTGCATTTCCACAATACCAGCCGAGTAGCTAGAGGCCATCACTTGAAAATTGCAGGCAGATGTAATTTTATGTCATTTAGCCTCAAAGCAGAGGAGTCCACCTGCCAAGCCAGTATATGTCTGGACAACAGCTTCTCCTCAGCACTTTCATTGACTAGAGCACTTTTTTAAAAAAAATCTTTAAATAAACTTACTGGAAAGGCACAAGAAGTGTACAGTCTGGTCACAAGCCACCACATCTGGACAGTGAGCTTTAGCAGAGCTGCAGTTTTTACTAGAGTCGGTGTTTATCTATGAGAAGTGCATGATTACATGCAATATACTTTAAATATCAGTGTAAAAATAAGTCAATATGGGAGACCGACTCTAGAAAGAGTTTTGCTTTGGGACATTACATAAAAATATTTACAGTTCAATACTGCAGTCATAAATTTGGTCCATGCTACTGTCAAAAAAAAAACAACAAAAAACACTATGTCAGCAACAGCCACAGACTGGAGATTACTGAAAGTGTAGAGTGATGCGGAAATGCCAGTTTTACTAACCATACATTGCCAGAAAAGAGAATTGAGAACTGTCTCCTAGTGGAAACCAAAGTCAAATGAGGATAGCCACATTCTGGCATCCACTGTGTAACTGGTATTTCTTATCCTAGAAGATTTAGCGTTTAGTGACTCAGTGATTGTTGATTGCAAAACACATTCAATCAAATGGGGCTTAGGCTGCAATATTTCATGTTCATTGATGCTGCTGAATAAAGGCTGACTAAAGAATTGAGACAAAAAGGCAATAGAAATGTGTGAAAAATGTAAGCACATATGTACATCATTCATCTCAGATGTGAAAGAATCTGATCAACCAAATAGTGGTGCAACACAATGACACTGTTTGTATTAATGAAAGAGATTTAATTAAAAATTGTTAATTATCAATTATAAAATAATCTATCAATAAATAATATTAAATATTAAAACCCTAGAAAACAAACAACCCAATAACACAGCAAAAGTAAAACCCTCCTGTTCATGTGACTTTTACCTATATTTCAATTCCAAATCCCAAAACACTTCTCTGGTCTCAGAATCCCTGTGAACCTTACTTTAAGATAAAAAAAAATAAAGTTGCACCAACTACTCATAATTGTACTTCTATCTATTTAAAACAAATTCTCTTCATTCCAACACATAATTCCATAATTCATATTCAGTTAATACCAAATATACAATTAAACTTCCAATCCTTAAATGCTTAATATGACAATCAGCTGCATATGATTACTACAATCCAATTTTTTTTGTGTATTTACAGCATACACAAATTTGGAACAAAAATAACCAGATTAGTAGACTACAACACAAAATTCTTTTGTTCTGTGAGAACACTTCATTAACTAAAAATAAAAAGCCATGATTTTAATCGCACCCAGATCATTAACAACCAAATGTGATGAAGATTGCTCACTGAGGAGATTGTAATTTCTGAGAACACCATTGTTTTGGGTATTTGATTGCTGCAACATGCAGGAAGCAAACCATAAAGGAGCTGTTGTGTTAGCTGAGAGTGATTGACTCGTTAGGTCAGTTTCCTACATCTCAAACCAAATTATAGAGTACTTTTTAATATGTAATCAGATGATGTTTCTTTATGTATTTTTAGATAACCCACTTCTGGCAGAAGTGACTGATTAACGCTTTCTCTAATCCCAAAGGATTAGAAATAGATAGCACTATCAAACCCAATTCTTAAATGTCACTGCTGTTTGGACAGTGCTCTATCTAATCGATCTAATGGAGACTTTATGACTCCAAAAACTGCTGGAGTTTATCTTAATTATGTCCTAAAATGCATAAATACATTTATGTGAAAAGAGATCTGTATTGAAGGAATGGGAATATTTCTTTGGAAGACATCTTTGCAATATTCCTATAAAGAGATTCTTCCAGGGCTTGCACTGCAAGACATTAAGCTTATGTTAGTTTACAAACCTGCCCTTCCTCCTTAACACACACATGCAGGGTGTGAGTAGGTTACTCACTTTGATGTGCTGCTCATCGCCACAACTCAGCATTAAGAGCTCTCGCAGTTTAAGGTTTAATTCCTATTGATTCAAATTACAAGCCACTGGCCTCAACTGAAGACAATTGGGTCAGCCGACTGGGCTCTTGTAAAATGTGGTAGGTCTTCTCTAAACTGAGTGTGCAGCTATGTGTGCTTTATAGAAACAGCTGGTTATGGTAAAAGCTTAAAGAAATACTACATGTGGTTTATGTTAAATGTAAGGTAGGTAAAGATATCCTGACAAAAAGCATAAGCTATGATATTTCTGAAGTTTACTGACATAATATTTAAGGAAAGTCAGAGTATATTTTATATTTCATACCTGAGATCACATTTAATGTTTGCATGGTTCTGACATATTTGCCAAATGTGGAAGAGCATCCACAAAGGTCAATGCTTGTATATGCATATTTGTAAACTCTATGAACATTTCTACAACACATCTTTGCTATGAACAAATTCCTATAAAGGAAGCATGTAATGTGTGCTAAACAAACAATGACTGATTCTTTGTTGAACAAGAAACAGCTGAATGACAAGAAGAGCCAGAGTAGAAAAGGGTTGTAAGAAAACTGTCAGAAGACTCTTTTCACCATCCCTTTCTGGATACCCCAAAAGCCCATTCAGACAATCACATGAGCCGAGCTTTTCCTTCTTCCTCATACACACATGCACACACCTCATAATGCCAAACAATGACACATGACATAGCTTCAGTCAAGACAGGATGCTTTCATTCCCTCACAATTCCAACTGCTTTTTATGAGCAAAAGAGAGAAACAATAATCCAACTATTCCACTGAGGTGTCCAGGAATGGCAAGATCGACCTAAAAATCCCTTTGTTCCAGCCATGAATCCAGAAATAACAGGACACAGCACTCCTCTCCCATTTTCAGGGAGTCACTGAAGGGAGTGTTAGGGGAATGTCGAGAGACCAGATACCTTATTTCTGCTCTCTTTCAATTTTGTGAAGAGAGAACCTTGGGAAATAGTTTCAGATTACTGCATTAAGCCCTCTTATAGTATGTGAAAAAGAATACTGACAAGGCACTGACTTGCAGGCAAGTTTTTCAGAAAAAAAATTGTTAGTAGTCTAGCAAACCAGACTTTTAGCATTTACCAGACAGTACATTTCACTACGTAGTTCAAATAATATCACTACATGTCATACTGTATACTGTTGTGTATTGGACTAATAAAATTTAAGTTTGAATTTCATTTCATAAATGTGCCCAAAACCAACCTACTTTTATATAAAGAGGTAATGTGACTGACTTGAGAGTATTTCTCTAGCAGATTAGCTCATAATGCTTTCTTTCATAACTTTTCAAAATGGGACGCTATCAGTCCAGTTAAAATGAGTTGCAAAGAAAAACTAATCTAGCATTCGAAAGCTGCTTTGCCATTCAAACCTGGCACATAGAGATCAGACTGCAAGATTCTAAATCTCATGGCCAGGAATGTATTTATAAAGCTTTTGGAATCTCTATGGCAGTTGGGCAGAGATTCTGAGGCCAAGACCTGGTTGTTTACATGAGGTGATCAGGGGGCCAAATCGTAAGTCCAGGAACCCAAGACATGCAGATTATACATTACTGCCTGGCAAACACATGACTCAGTAGATTCATGGCTATCAGTAGAATCCCAGCCATTTGGTTTATGTTGTGTTTTTTTTTTGTTTAAGCATTTCATTTACACATAAGGCACCACATGGCAATATCTCTGAACTCATGCTCTCACTCATTTAAAATGATGAATATTTTCCACAAGAGGGAGCTTTTGGTAATTTAGTAGCTTTTAGCCTGATTTCCATCTCAGTGCCAAATAAACAGCTACTGTATGGCATCATTCCATGGCAAATGGGTTAGTTACATTTTCAGTTTTGCCTGTTATGCCATCTAGAATATCAATCAATCAAGACTAAAAGGCATCACTGGAAAATCCTAATCAAAACAAAATCTACAAGAACAAGACTGTGCTATTGTACTGAGTAGGCCAGTGACTGATCCTCCCTTTGAGAATAGAATTTATTCTATTAGAATAGAATAGAATAGAATATATCCTATGGAATATATTTTTGGAAACAGATTAAAATATTTTTTACATGAGATTTAAAAAGGTTAAAAAGTGCAAAATCAAGATGGATTGACAAATATTATTACTGCGATCTAACATTGACAGCAATGCAACAAGCCAACAAAAGTCTTAAATCTTTGGTGAAGTGCTGCCTGTTTACATTTACATTTACAGCATTTGGCAGACGCCCTTATCCAGAGCGACGTACATAAGTGCTTAAGTCTCTAACATTGAATACATTAATGCTGGCTCACTAAGTTACATACTTAAGATACCATGAGTTTAAAACATTTGTTCAAAGTTACAATGAAAGTGTCAAAGGTGTTTTTTTTTTTTTTTTTTTTTTTTTTAAAAATGCAAAAGATAATGAAGAAGTGCTAGTTGAAGTGTTTCCTGAATAAGTAGGTCTTCAACCGCCGCTTGAAAATAGCCAGTGACTCAGCTGTCCGGACCTCTAGGGGAAGTTCGTTCCACCACCTTGGTGCCAGTACAGAGAAGAGTCTTGTAGTATACTTGCCTCTTACCCTGAGAGATCTTGGAACCAGTCGAGCAGTGCTGGTAGATCGGAGGGTGCGGGGTGCAGTGCGAGGAGTTATGAGGGCTTTGAGGTAAGAGGGAGCTGGTCCATTTTTGGCTTTGTAGGCCTGTTTCTCTTGCCATTTATCTCGATTTTGTAGAACATTTAAAAATTGTGTTAAAACATTAATTGGGATGAATATAATTAATCATGAAAATCACCCAGCACTTATATACCCCTCTGTCACCCAGAAGAGCAACTTACATTTTATCTCATTTTATACAGTAATTGGTCAGGGGCCCAGCAAAGGCAGCTTGGTGGACCTGGGATTTGAACTCCTTCAATCCTTCTGATTGGTAGTCCAACACCTTGACCACTAGGCTATCACATGACTGACTGACGGACAGACAGACAGACAGACAGACAGAAAGACAGATAGATAGGAGATATTGCGCATACAGATCAACGTATAGCCATTGGAGTAACTTGAGGCCAATAAATGAATAAATTCTTTAAAATCAGCCAGCCCAACATGTCTGCATCACTATTGGGAAAAATGAAGTCTTTTATACAGTTGCTCACAGCCGTAACTGATTCAAACAGCTTTTAAGAATATGACTTGAGCCATATTCACTATGTGGTGGCGCCTGTAATAAAATGTGCTCTGTTCTGTGATAAAACACTCACAGACTTTAGCATTAAGTGAACCCAGCTCAAACAATTTCTACATGTGCTTCTAAAACTTTCTTTTGCTTTTCCAGGGAATCTGGATTTTTGTCTCACACACAGTGGTATGATCACATTACTTTATCATGATTTAGACTTTATCATTTATTCATTGAGAACTATGTGAATTTAACTGTAATTATAAAAGCCAAATTAATCGTTCTGCTGGATTGTGCACTTTTTTTCTGTTTTATTCTCACACGAGCTAAGTGAAAATGCAATGTAGTAAGTGAACCACATTAAGTATGATTTTAAAGCATTTCTCATTTCATATTTTTAAAAGGTTTAAAAATGTGTGTGGATTTGAATGCTGTTCGAAATCACAATCTTTTCTGGGAATCATGCATAATACAGATCATTAAAAAACTTTGGTGTATAATTGATTTTGGTAGATTTTATGCTTGTTTATAATCGATTGTCTATCTCTTGCTAAAAAACCTCCAAGATCCCAACGTCTGGCTTCAAAGCGGCACGTTCCACACAGACTGCCCTTTTGGCCATCACTGAGAAACTACATGCCGCTAGATCCTCCTCGAACTTTTGGCAGCATTTGACACAGTCAACCACAAGACTCTCTTGTATACTCACAGGAAACTTGGAATTCATGGAGCAGTATGGCAATGGTTTGCTTCCGATCTGGACAGTAAGTCGTATTAGGTAAAATGGAGGGGATGAACCTCTGCTCTACAAAGACTCTCCACTGGTGTCCCACATGGTTCAGTAATTGGTCCTTCCCTCAGTCCCTCTTTACTCACTCTCTTGGCAAAGTTACATCCTCACATGGGTTCTACTGCTTTGCTAATAACACTCAACTCATCTTCTTTCCTCCATCAGACACCGGGGCTTCTGTTCAGATCTCAGCATGTCTAGCAGATGCATCATCATGGATGACAGATCATGAGTTGAAACTCAAAGTGATTCAATTCAATTCAATTAAATTCAATTAATTTATATAGCACTTTTACAATTTACATAGTCTCAAAGCAGCTTTACAGAAGTACAGAAAAAGAATTTTTTTTAGATTAAATAAATTTAATCTATCTATCCATCCATCCATCCATCATGAGTAAGCTGGAGGAGACTGTGGCAAGGGAAAAACTCCCTGAGATGATATGAGGAAGAAGTCTTGAGAGGAACCAGGCTGAGAATGGAACCCATCCTCATTTGGGTTACAATGGCCAGTCCTTCCTACAACAGTTAGAAGTTGAGTGAAATTAAGCAACAAAGAGCCCCTGAGGAACTAATGGGTCAGCGCAAATTCTGAGTTCAACACAAACTCAACACTAATTCCTTCCTACCGAAGTCTTGATCAGTGATGATTACTCATCCATAAAGCTGGCTGATGCAACATTGGTTCAAAGAAGGTGCCACAGTCTCTGGGCGGCCACATCCACAGCAATTCCATGAGTCACTGGCTGTCCATGCAGATTAATCAGAACACTGGGAGCTTGGGAGTGGCATGTGTCGCTCAACAGACAGAGAGAGCTTCATCCTTTGAACAGGATCTTACGATATCCCAGCAAAACTCCCTGATCTCCCCTTCAGCCACTGCTCACAACCTTAGAGTAACCATGGCCAACCAAGTGTCCTTTTCTTCCAATGTTGCTAATGTGACATGCTCATTTTGGTTTCTTCTGCACAACATCAGAAGGATTCTGACATTTTTAACCACACAGGCTGTCTAGGTGCTTGTTCAGTTTCTTGTCATTTTAAAACTCTCTGCTTGCAGGTCTACCCCTGAATATTATTCGTCCTCTGCAAATGATCCAAAATCAACCTGCCTAAGTTCACACGCACCATACCACTAAATGAACTTCACTTAGCTGTCTGAATAGGCTGGCTGTGTTCAAACAATTGGTGAAGACCCACCTCTTCTCTCCATCACTTAAACAAGCTCTTATTTTCCTTGTTTGTTTTATGTATTATCCCAACAGAGTTTTTAGGCTGATGGTATCCTAATTCTGTGACCTAGTGAACCAATGTTGATGTATTCATTGATAGAGACTTCAAAGCACTTTTGTATGTCTCTCTAGATAAGGGCGTCTGCCAAATGCCATAAATGTAAATCAAGGAATTATGTCATAGTGTAATACAGGTTTCCATAAAAGACAAGCAGATGACAAGTGAAAAATAGTATCTGATCTTTGTGCAATTGCAGTAACATGAAGCAGTGTAAACAATTGTAAACAAGAGGTGGGTATCTAATGAATTTCTGACTTGAATTTGTGATATCCTCTGTAATATTTTTAAACTAAGAAAGGTTGGTTATTAAATTTTAGTGAGACATCTTCCAGGTAAATGTCTTATTTTTAGGGACTTTATTTATCTGCCTCAATATATACATACAATCAACCCCATCTGGCTGACTCATCAGCTCCCACCACGCAAACAGCTCTTAAGCAACGTAGCACATGCATACACTCAGGACAGTTACACACACCCTTATTCAATCAGTCAGGGTAAATAATAACTTTTGGAAGCCTTAAAAATTATCAAGCACATTTGCTTATATAATGTGCTATTTCAGCACATTAAGTACTAAAGAAATATTCAAATCTCAAGACAGAACAGTGATTGGATTTTCCTACATAATTATTAGACTAAATGTTACAGGATTGATATATTTAGAGAACATATTTAGATATGTTCAAAAAAAGAAAAGATTATCCATAAATCCCTTAAAATACTCACCAAGAATCATAGTAACAATCCAAGATGGTGCTATTTACGCTTTAAGCCCGACTTTTCATGGTACATGGACACCAGAGACAATGGTGTGCATGTATACAACTGCCAGACTTTAATACAGTACAGAACTTGTGCAACAACCAACTTGCACCATGATGTGTTGGAAAAGACTTGGCCAGGCCTCCAGTCCTCGGGGTCTCTGACCAGGTGCCGGTGACCAGGAGAGGGGACAGAAAGCAATGCGAGAAGAAGCGGAAGCATAGTAAGCGGGCGGGTGTGTGTGCTATTCTAAAAACAAATCCTAGTCAGCTGGCTCTCCCGTCCATTCTACTCTCAAATGTTTGCTACCTGGACAATAAACTGGATTACATCTAACTCGAGCGCAGTACACGGCGATAGTTTAGAAACTGCCACATTTTTGTTTTTAAGGAGATGTGGATCAGCAAAAGAGTGGACACCGCCATTCAGCTAGATGGGCTCACCTCGTTTTGAGCCGACAGAAATGCAGCTCTGTGCAGTAAGGCTCGTGGTGGTGGTGTGTGTGTTTAGAAACAAGCAGAGTTCTTACACCATTCTGTGTTGATGTAGTTACTGCTCATATTTAGTGGAGTTTGTGACTGTTAGATGCAGGCCAATATAATTACCACAGGAACAGGTGAAAACCTGGCCAGCAGGAGCCACCTCTGCTTTTGACTGCACTAACAGGATCATCTTCAGAAAGGTTGCAAACAATGGCAATTCCGTCAACCAGACTGCTACGGTGGTACAGAGAGGAGGTGCAACTGCTAACTGCCTGGTGTAGAGGCAAAAACCTGTCTCTGAATGGCGAAAAAAACTAAAGAGATGGTTGTTGACTTCAGGAGAGCACAGAGTTACCACTCTCAGCTGAGCATCAATGGATCACTTGTAGAGATTGTCAAGAGCACCAAATTCTGTGTTCATCTGGCAGAGAACCTTACCTGGTCACTCAACACCAGCTCCATAACCAAGAATGCCCAGAAGCGTCTACTTCTTACAAAGGCTGTGGAAACACATCTCCCTCCTCCCATAATGACTACAGTCTACAGAGGGACCATTGAGAGCATCCTGAGCAGCTGCATCACTGTCTGTCACTGTCTTCCCTCTATCCCAGACATTTACACCACAAGCTGCATCCGCAAAGCTAACAGCATTGTGGATGACCCAACACATTCCTCACGCACACTCTTCTCCCTCCTGCCATCCGAAAAAAAAAGGTACCAAAGCAACTGAGCCTTCATGACCAGACTGTGTTTGCACTGTTTGAACCAGGTTGCACAGATGCACTTTATGTAGCTAAGACTAACTTAATTAAATCCTTAGCTCTGTGCTGTTCTATGTAGCTCTGTCTTTGTTCTTTGTAGCACCATGTTCCTGGAGAAACGTTCTCTCATTTCACTATGTGCTGCGTCAGCTATATATGGTTGAAATGACAATAAAAAGCTTCAAGGCTTGACTTGAGAGGACAAGAGGATGAGAAAAGACTCTCCAAGACTATGCAAGCTAAAATAGCATCACAGAATTTAAAAGTTACACAAAAGTGAGTAGCGGGACAAAGTCTGTGGTTAGCAGGTCACATAAATAAATAAACCAAAATCATCCTTATTACAGAAGTCGATATACAACAGCAGTAGGAACAAACAAATGTTTCATTCTGTGAGCTATGATAGTAACCACAGCCTTGATGATACACTGGCACATGATAATTTACTAGCAAATTTAAGTTTACTGGGTTCTTCTATCATGTTTTCGGGAAGAAGACAGCCATACTGAATGCATTAATGTGAGAATTAATAAGCAGCTAATTAGTCTGCTTAAGTGAGATGATGATTTGTCTGACGTAATTAACTCTTTGCTATCTGATTAAATAAAACTTCCCGAGGACATTGTCTAACTCTCGGGCAAATAAGACACTAAAGCTGTAGGTGTGTTTTTTTTTTTTTTTACCTGAACTGTTGTGGTGATCTCGGCAGCAAAGCCACCAGTCACAGGAGCCTCATGACTGATCAGCAGCCTCCCCGTCTTCACCACCGACTACAAGAGAACAAATAAATGCACACAAGGCTTTACTTACTTATACCAATTAATAAGGCATGCTAATAAATCAATGACACTTTTGTGCATTCCTGTCGATTCAACTGCTTAGATCAATGGTAAAAAACTTTTTTATATCAGATAATAAAAAAAGAAATTAATTCATTTAAATTGAAAGATTTTGCCAAAAAACTGACAAAAATAAATAAAAGGCTTTTGACAAGGACATATCTTATATGGAAGTCATTTTGTTTTGAGAACTAGTGGACTGATTGACAGGTTAACAATTTGATTTCATTTAATAATGTGTTTTAGAATAAAACAAATTAGTATCATTAAATCTGCTTGTGAATAATCCAGACTGCCAGTAGCCGAATTTCAACATGTATTAAAACAAACGTCTCTTCGACTAAATAATTTGAATATCACGTACATGTATATGCTTAAATTAAATTAACAAGTAAAACCTTTCACATGTGACACATCCTTGTGTTAAGCATTCTCACTGTTAGTTCTAGTGAGCCCTCAGATTTGAACGGTTACTAGCTTAGACCTGCTAGTTTCTATGACAACCTCAGGCTCTGTGGAGGGCACCCACAATGCCTTATAATGACCATATGTCTATGTGTTTAAATACAGATTACAAATTCACTCAAACACACTGCAGTGCTCTTAGCCTGTTAAAAATAAACATGCAGCCGCAGCTCTGAGCCCTTGACAAAGCTGCCATAGGATTAGTCAGAACCGGAGATGTAGGAAAAGGGTCACCCTGCCACCAGTAAAACACAGCATCTGTCTGTTTACACACAGGAAGACAAGAGGTCAAACATACCTCTGTGAGCAGGTGCGGTCTTCTCAAAAAGCTTTAATTGTCAAAACAGGCATGGTTCAGTGTTTTTTTTTTAATTGCATTAATTAAAACCTGAACACAGTCTTTTCATTAGAAGGCTGCTATGTGACTCAAACTCCAGACAAGCCACATCAGTTTGCACACAAACAGGGGTGGAGAAAAAAAAAATAGGTGACACACCCCAAGTTTATTTGATAAGAAGCTAAGCCACTTCTCCATGTTGTGCCCACTGAGGATAATGATGTGATGGGAATGTAAAGTGAGGCCTGCATGATGGTATAGTCTGATGAACACAGTGATCAAGGACGGCAGGCATCTCATAAGACTGAAGCCCCACATTACTGCAGAAGGACCAGGTCCCACCCGGAACATACCACAGTGTTGAAAGCTCTCGTGTTTCACATATACTTTAAAAACCTTTCTCTTGGCTCTCCACTTTGCTTCCACACCTTCATCTATACTGCATTTTATTCTACCTATTTATCATATAGATTTGATTTTATCATATAACAAAAATGGGAGAATGGGATAAATTGCGCAAATCCAAGTGTACAAGGCTTGTTGAAACAGATCCAAGGAAATTTGCAGCTGTAATTGCTGCCAACGTGTCTGAGTACTTTTGTGAATAGGAGATATTAAGTTTATGATTTTTATCTATTTAAAATGTTTAAAAACAAGCTTCCATTTTATCACTATGCATATTTAAGTGTAAATTCAGATCCACTACACAACAAAGTGTGCAACAAGTAAAGGGGTCTGAATACTTTCTGAATTCACAAATCCATATATATGAAGACCGCTAGTCACAGCTAGTTTCCTCCATAATCTGATCTCTTTTGTGTGAAATAGGAACTAGACTACAATGATAAAGCAAATGAAGATAATGAAAGCAGACATGCCATGTGTCTGCAGTGCCGTATCTGAGAGAACACACTGAGCTGCTGCGGTATGCAGTGGTTTCTCACGAAGGCTTTTTGTGAGCAGATGTGGAGAGCTGCAGCACTGAAACAGTGTTTGGCATTTGTGGTACAAACAGTCCTTTGGACAAATTACAGACATTTACAGAAAAAGGTCTGGAAAAGCAGTTTTAACTTGCAAGCTGCAAGAGTCTTTAATAATAATAATAAATTTCATTTTAACTTAATCAAGTTAACAGATTAACATATTCGTGCAGACAATTTTTAAATAATAAATAAATAAAATATATTTATATGATATGCTTGTACTTCCATAGAAAAGGTTGGTAAAATATTTTAAGCAAATAATTTGCATAGTTGAATTAATATTTCAAACGTTTTCCTGCAATTATTCACACGAATATGCAGTATATGGTATTTTAGAGTTTCACATGTTCTCCCACTGTGTCTGTGGGTTTCCTCTGGATTATCCGATTTCCTCCCACTGTCCCAAAACATGCAGGTATGTGCACTGGCTAAGCTCCACTGGCCCTAGTTGTGAATGAGTGTGTGCATGTGGTTTGCATGGTGCTCTGTGGTGGACTGGCATCTTATCTTGGGTGAATTATGCCACCTTTTACTCATTAAGGCTCTAGAACGTCCACAACCCTGACATGGATGAAGTTGTTTCTGAAAACTGTGATATGCAGGATTTTATATTGCACTCAATCAGCTAGGGCATAAAATACAAATAAAAACTGCACAAGTAAACCTAAGCCCTGTACACACTTACATACAGTTCTTATCTATTGTAAAGTTTTTGGAAAATGTATCCTTAACAAGAGACTAATCCCCATTTGTATATATAAAAACCTTTAACTATAATAGACAAAAAATATAATGCATAACAAGTACCAAAAGTAACAAGGTGATTATTTTCTTAAAGTTTTGCTAAGATTAATAGATAAAGCTTCTGTTTTATTAACTTGTTTTTTTGCTAGCTTTGTCAGTTTTACCTGGCTCTAAAATCTTCCTAGGGACTTTTATGTATAATCTCAAAATTCATATAGCAGGCCAAAATTTTCTTTACCACTTTAATTTAGTCACTCTTATTTTCCACTGTCCACTTTCTCTATAGTGATGGCGGCACCTGAACCGCTGCACAATCTAAACAAAAAGCTGCTATTCGCCCCGGAAAATCCACCGCTAAGAGATCGCAGCGACGATGTAGCACCATGGACAGTGCCATTCCTAAAGAGTTCCTGGACGTTCTGGAATAATCGATGGCCACCCTGGAGATCGGCCGAGACACATGAGAAGGAATTCCCCTCCGCCTCCAGCCCCTGCAACGGCCAGGAACTGGCCACCAAAAAGAAAGCGGGTCGAAAGAAGAAGGCCCGGGTGCAACAGGCATGCAAGGCTCAGCAAGAACACGACGTGGATGGCTCCTCTCTGTGTGAGTCCCAATCCTCATCTAACCCCCATCTCATCTGTGTTTCAACAAGCTACCCAGGAGAGGGGCTTTGAGAGGTAACAGAAAGAGGATGACTGGCTGAAGCATTGTTGGGCCCAGGTGCTGCAAGTAAAAAGAAAAAGGACCGACCCCACACCAGCCTCCTACTTCCAGGTAAAAAAACAGCCTACTTTACCATCACACAGACCGGAGGGGAGTGCCCTGTGACTTGCTGGTAATTACTCGACGCACACCTGGCCCACACACACCCAATGGGGAGACACCTCGGCCCAAAGAACACTGTCGAAAAGCTAGGCCAAAGTTTTATTTTATGCCAAAGTGCTGGCCTTCTGTCAGGCCTGTGCCCAATCAGGTCTTACATTGCCCTCCCCATCATTGGCATGCTGTTCTGAAGAATTGGCATGGACCTCGTCAGGCCGCTTCCGAAGCTTATATTGGGTCCTGGAAGCCCGCAGTCACGTTATAGAGGACGATGTGAAATGAATGTTAAAAGATGGGGTCATCGAAGAGTCCTCCAGCCCATGGTCTAGCCCCACTGTGGTGGTGCCTAAGCCCGACGGGAGAATCCGCCTCTGCAACAACTTCCGGAGGCTCAACTAGATCTCGGAATTTGACAGCTACCCCCTCCCCCGAGTGGATGATCTAGTGGAGCACCTGGGGAAGGCAAGGTTTATTTTCACCCTCAACCTGACAAAAGGCAATTGGCAGGTGGCTCTTGCTCTAGACGCAAAGCCAAAGACCGCATTCAACACCCCAATTGCCATTGGCAGTAGAGGATCCTTCCTTTTGGCCTACATGTAGTGCTCACCATGTTCTAGCACCTCATGAATATCTGCCCCCACCCGGCCTTTGGGACTGTGTTATCTGGACGATGTTGTCATCCATTTGTCCACCTGGGTCGACCACCTATTCTATCTGAGGGAGGTTTTGGGGGCACACCAAAAGGCCAGGCTTACAGCTAACCCCCACAAGTGCCATCTGGGGCTGTCTGAGGCATAGTACCTGAGCTTCTGCATTGGTCAGGGCCTTCTCAAGCCCTTAAGAGAGGAAAATAGGGGCTGTCAAGGAGTACCCCAACCCACAACAAAGAAGCAGGTACACGCCTTTCTGGGTGTGGTGGGATATTATCGGTGGTTCGTTCTGAACTTCTCCTCTTTAGCCTCCCCCTCTCAGATCTTACCAAAAAGGACCAGGACCAGCCGGACCAGGTGCAGTGGATAACCGATACGGAGCAAGCATTCCTAAAGAAAACCCTTATTTAACCATCCCGTCCGGAGGAACCCCGACCTCTCCTTCACCCTCCAGACAGATGTGTCGAAAACTGGCTTGGGAGAGGTCCTCTCCTAAGAGTTCAAAGAGGAAGCACCAAGTCAGACTCAGCAGCCACTGGGAGGTAAGGAGGTGACCGAGATGAAGGACAACGTTTGCCGTGCCTGCGCCAAGCTCCTGGGTCCATTGCTATCCCTGCACCGCCACTGAGACTTCACTGCCCTCCCCTCAAGGTTGGGACCTTCTCCCTGGGATCCTTACCAAAGCCTGAGCCAGCATGCAAGTTCTTGGGTTAGGGTTATAATGCCACTTCTACACTGCACTGTGTTAACAAATAAAAACTCTTGTGATTCATCTCTGTGCTGTGCTTCCGTGTCCATCTAATCAGAGTGCCCTACACTATGTATTTCCCATACATGATTTAATGCAGCTCACGCAAAGTAAGCAGATGTTTAAGTGAAAATCAAAGGCAAAAATTCTTTTAACACACTTTTTGCAGACAGCCTCTGGTGTGTAGCAATGTTGTTATAATGACCTGTGCAGATGGAGAAAGTCTAGGTGCTGGAAGCTGGGCAAATCGGTCCCCCACATGGTGCTCTACTATGAGGACACACAGCCAAATCCACAGGCACATGGAAGCTAGGAATGCAAATCACCCTGCAGGTTCCATTTGCAATCTGATATCATCTCACAGCCCTCTCCCCTTTCCACACACTACTGTGCTAATATCAAAATAAACCTCTTGAGGTTTAAGAGCTGCCAGAGTATTGGGAGTGATCCTCAAGGCTCAGATAATAAATTGTTTTCTATTGACAAAGACAAACTGATGACTGGGCGTGTTAGTTAGATTAGGAGACTATTTGTACACTAATTAAAATACAGCAACTCAGTGTGAAAGAGAGGGGGTTTTGGACAACAAATATAAAGTTATAATGGTGACAAATTGTTTAGTTATAATAAAAACAGGATTAGTTACAGAAAGAAGGAGCCATTATCTTATTATAAGTATGAAAATGCCTAATAAGTTAGTCTGGGATGAAAGAACCGATATGAAGCAAAATACTTTTTTCAGTTATTTATGAGAGATATATTCATAGATACAGTAGCTCCCCAGTTTAGGGGCAATAAGCAATGGACCAAATGGCCATAAGTGGGAAAAACTGCCATATATTGTACTCTGCAAATACTGTTGCATCAGGGGTTTCAGCTTTTTAACACAAAATCTTCACAAGAGTCTGGGTATATTCCCTAACTATTCATGTCAGTCATATAAACAAATTGCAGTTTGCAAGATGGTTGACTAATTTCTGTTTTTTTCTTCAATAAATGAAGTTCAATTCAACTAGAGATATGGCTGGGCCCTAAAATACTCGATTAGTATGTTTCACATTACTGTTTTGCTGCATGTGAGTCAAGCGTTTGGCTGACTCTGTGTGGTTATGATTCTTCGGTAAAATTAAGAACTCGTCCTGCTGCTGCCGACAGCAGTCACATCATAAATAACAGTATGGTAGACAGTTCCAATGGCAGCTATCTTTGTCCATGCCATCCTGATGATGAGGTGGTAAGCTATGGATAATGATCAGTTCCTTGTTTTCTCCACACTTTCCTCTTTACAGCTCTGTGGTACTGGAATGTATTCATCTCATCGGTCCACGTGACTTCGTAGCAAACTGTAACCTAACCTTACTGTGCTTGAGGCTCACGAAAGGCTTCTATCTTGTGGTGAACCATCTTAGGTCATGCCGGTATATTTTGCTCATTTTAGCCCTGACACATACATACCTATATTTTGGATATGCTTCTTGCTTTGTTGAACAGTTCATCCTTTTTGGACACATGTATGATCCTCAGTGGCCGACTGTTTAATTACTTACAAAATCCTACCCGACTACTCCATTGACATTTAAAGTTACAAATAGAGATTTCTGCTATGGAGATGGGACCCTTATGTTTCCTTCTTTTGTGTCACTGGAGTCTGGAGAAAGGAAGAGACTCCAGTGACATCCTGACTGACAACTAGGGCCCCAGGTTCATCAGAGCAATCCAAACACATTCATTAAGTTCCCTTTGACATAAAGAATCCAGGATTGTAAATGCAATATTGTGGTACATAAATCAACCCTTGATACTGTAGCAATCAACACTTGACTGATAGAATCAGGTCAAAATCCAGTTGAAGGTTTTGTGATGATTTCTAATACTAATGCAGTGTTGTAGAAAATTGGGTTCTAAAAAATTACCATGGATCATGAACTGCATAGTTGGACTGTTAACAAGGCACGATTCAGCCCATCTACCAAACACACAGCTGCTATTTTTGTCACCAAATATGCTTCTTAATCTTTTCATCATTGAAATGTTTTATCCTGAAATGTAAAATGAAAAAATAAAACCACATACTTGGTGTTTATATTTAAGACTGGACAATATTAGTATATTTTGGACAAATGCACAAAATCTGAACAAATGACTCGCTTATAAATGTGGTTCAGTATATATGTGGAGGTGGCTTAATTAAGCTAATAGTTAACTATAGTATCACATTGCAGCACAGCCACCACAACTGTCAAATCCATTGCTTAGTTTGTTGAGTTATGCCTCATCGTCAGTAAGACCTGCCAGAAACAGGAAAGATTTGTGTTACTAGAGATACTTCAGATGTCTGAAACGTATATCCTGCTCACTCTGACTGAAATGACGCTCAAACTGTGTTGTGAGTAATCACAGACAATGCTTCAGACAATGGGAAACATTCAAACATGTGCTGAGCATTATGAGCAGCATTTCTCTCCACTTCCCAACACTCCATATATTTGCATCTGGTCTATGTGCATAGAGTGCAGTGTTTATTGCAAGGAAGAAATCAGCAGCCAGTGCTGTTAGCCAAGAGTTTATTTACTTCTGGCCTCTTGACACTACTGCTGTCCAACTTACTCACTTTAGTGACAGTCTCACCCAAGAGACTCTGGATGATGAATACAGAGAGGTGGGGTTTTTTGGATTACTGCTACCATACATTTTCTCCCCTTTCAAGATGACACATACTTCTGGTTGTGATCCTATGATTTTGTAAAGAGATTTTAGCAGTAGGGTTAGCACTAAACATACGAATTGTGGGCAGTTCTTTAAATCTGTTGGTGCTGCAATGGGAGTAGAGTTTTAATAAGCAGGGATTAGTGTATGGTTAGTAGACTTTTTTATACTCTTAAGAAGTGGCCTCTCAAGTAGGGACTACTTGGGCACATCATAATGTAAAATGACCATAGATACTATAAGAGAGAGTCACCAGTAACTAGTCAATGGAAAGCAGTTGATGTTTGGAAGCAGTTCATAGTTGCTATGTACATAGAGACTGTTTGCATCTAAAAATAAACCACATGAGTTAATGTACACAGAGAGGAATGACAACTAAAAGACTACAGCAAACTTGTGTTAATAAGGTGTTGAGCTACAACAAGCCATGTAAAATTCACAGCTGTGCATTGAGTGCATATATAAGTGTTTTACAGTAAGCATCAGGTGGCTTTGGAGGAAGAAAAAATATTTTATTTAAGAAAGAAATAATGTGAGCATGTAAACCTTTGTCTTTGCAGAAAACAAGATTAAGTGAAGTGGTTAATAATTTTCAGAGTCTAGTGCTTACTGTAGAATTCTGTATAGATGTACATTCTAGTTTCAACCACCACAGGCTTGATCATTACACACAAAATGTATAAAATCTTTCAGGTCTACCGATTGTTAACAATAGCGCACTGATCAATGTCAGAGTGTGATCTTTTCAAGCTGACCTGTTTCTTTGTTGAAACATTCTTGCAAAAATTTGGAGAGGTGTGTAAATGGGGGGACACTAAAGATAGGTCAGCATGAGTTAGAGATTTAGAAAGAAGAAAGAGAATAGAGAGTTGTTGGAGGTTAGTATGAGTGGTCAGTGGGGTTAATAAGGGGTTAATGTCCTCTGTGCCCTCCTTTACTGTGCCAGAAGTGGTGGCTTCCCTTTACTGCTCACTGGGTTACAGGGCTGTGATTAAACTAGGCCGCTTGCACAAGGGGAATGTCATGTTTACAGCCATTCCCACACACACCCAACATAATGAGAGTCACTCACTGCCTACGCTTGCCACAGCACTATGCCAGGAGAGGCGGCAGACGTTCAATGGCTCGGTATGTGTGTACACACACACACACAGAGATATATATATATATATATATATACATACATACACAAACACATATACACACACACACACACACACACACACACGTACGTTACTCAAACCACAGCCTAAACAGCACCAGGTCAGAACAGGGACAATGCTTGCTCAATACGTATGACAAAACATACTCATACTGCTTATAATGTTACTCATAATGGTAAGCTCTAATCACATAATACTGCCTCTAATGCACCTTGAGCAAGTTATATCTGGGCAGTGAAGCATCATCATCAATCCTGACTTCAAGCACTGAACTTCACCATATATTCAGGGCCTTATCCACAGTGCCATTCATCAAAACCATGACAGGAAACGAACACTGAAAAATACTGCCGCCTGGACGGAGTCAACTTAGCCGCAGAACATTGTCTAGAAGAGGCCTATGTGTCTTTAATTGAAGAGACACTGTGTGGTCATAACTCACATGGCACTATGTGATCTCCATGACAAACACAGTCCCAGTGTGACCCAACATCTTATGCAGCCCTTTCAAGTGGGAGGGCTTGCTTAGTGCTGAGAGTGAGAGGCCAAATAACTCAAAGCATAGCATGCACAGGCTTGCTCTTGCCATTATGCACACACATGAAAACACACCCAAACAGAGGCACATTTCCTGTCCTGGGCCAAGAGATAGATCTTCATGCTAGGAAGCCTGATTGACAGAAGATATCTCAGAAAGGAATAACTCCAATCACATCCCATGAAATCAATCAAAGGCCATTAAAGACATGACCCATCTTTAGCACTAACCCACACCACACCAGTTGAATGATATTGGCGTGAAACGCAACCTTTAAATATACACTATAAAGCCTTCCCCGGTCCACGGCAGGAGCAACAATGGGAAGTTTCCCTTCTTGCTTTTTTTCTGAACACTTTTTGTAATATTTGGCAAAGATCTCTTCAGATTCTGGCAGCTTCAATAAAATATCTGCCAAGAGGAAACACTCCGGTCACTGTGGTGCCCAAGGTCCTGTAAATTGTACAAAAAAAAAAGATGTGGAGAGGAAGCTGTCTCTATTCACCTTTTGTCAGTTTGAAAAAAAAATCGCTACTTTCTACATCAGCACTAGGACTATTGAGGCAGGTGTTTCAGTTGTGTGACTTTCAAATTTTCAGCAAAAGTTTCAGTTTGCTAGCTTCAGTTAATTGCTAACACATCACTAAAAGAGTTTAGCGCTGAACGTGCCACCACACACTAGCCTACACTGGGAGTTGCTTTTTGTGCTTTTGTCGACCATTTTATTCATTAATAGCTGCTATAAAGTGTGGAGTCTAGTTAGGAAGGTAGAAAAACCGTGAGGCGACAGTCTGGACATTAAGCCAAGTCAAATGTACAACAGGACACTGGGAATATTATTATTTATTTATTTATTTATTTATTTATTTATTTTTAAAGGGAGCGGTAACTTGTTTTAATGGACTGTTAACACTTGAAAGTAGTGGAGTTATGTACATGAGACTGTTGTCTTTTAAACCACGTTATTGCATTTTATCTCATAAAATATAAGTATGATCCTTGTACTGGGATGTAAGTGAATTCTGCTTATACCAGCACCATGTGAAAGAGTGCTTTCTGTGCCATACAGACAACCTGATCGGCTAATATTTTGTTCTAAGCTGTGTGTTGAGCTGCCAGCTTGCTGTAACGAGTTGAATTATGAACTGATGCAGCTTTAAATAGCATAATATGATAAAAGCTGTATTATGCACATTTATTTCACAGATTTATTTACTTTAATATTTACATTGTAGCCTAAAAATTACTAAAAATGGAAATGTAGCCAGTGCGGGGCTGTTAAATAAGGTTCAACACATAGTTTGCTTAAGAAAATACCCTAAAAATAAAAACACTGGTCCTGAAACAGTGGTTGCTTTATTCTAGAAAAAGCTGTCTAGTTTACTATATTGTTGAATTACAGATCTAAATGTATCCAATGTCAGTAAGGCCCATTTAAAATGTTATGAGAAAGTCATCCTAACTACTAGCCTGTACCTGTGAATTCAACCCATTTACCCACTGCCTCAGATATTGCTTCTGTCAGTAGTTTTGGGGTAAACCGTTATGGCATCTGTCTCTATGAGTGCGCACTCAGTAGAAGAAAAGAAGAATAATTTATAGTGATTTCTCTACTGTGCTGTTTCTTCCTGCCATTTTCTTTAAGTGATTTACAGCATTCTGGGAAACATCAGCTAACAACTGGATCTGCTTTGTCTCTCAGGAGCAAGTGAAGGCAGTTTAAGTAAAGCGTGGAACACACACACACACTCCTCAGATGCTACCTCCAGAGGGTTTGGATGGTGTCCATAAAGGATACTTTTAGCTCTGGGTTCTGATGCATGACCTGGAGCACAGTTCAGTCAGCCCATGATTACACCAGTGCACGTCCAAGCCAGTAGGACCAACACAGGGTGCACTCTATTCACCATAGCTAAAATGGAACCTCTCTAAAATGAGACCCAAACATCCCCCATGCATAATACTCATTACACAGCTTGGATTAAGCTTTCAGTGAAGTGCTAATGGATCACGTCACCACAAATATAATAGACTCCAGGCTTTCCAGAAGGACCCTGCTATCTGCCTCAATGGTGACCTCGATGATCTCAATCTGCCCAAAACACTGTCCAAAACTCCAACCGCCATGAGTGGAAAACAGTTTTAAAAAAGAAAAAAACCCACTCATATACGCAACAGCCACACAAAAAAAGTGTCCAGATTTTGTCTGTCACTCTTGTCCATGAACACACATGCATACATACAAACCTGATAAGAAGACTTGGCTATTTCTAATTATTTATTTCGATTTATGTTGTTCTACTCTTGTCAGCTCTGCTAGTTCATGAAGGAAAGAATGGTTCCAAGAAATTGCCTGATCACAAAGCGTGTGTGTGCATTTCAATGCGCACATGTTGGAGTAACTGATAGCAATACAAAGCACCCAATAGGTGGGCACAGGGGTCAGTGAGGCTTTGAAGAAAACAACAAAATAAGTAAGCACTTTTCTCCTTTATGAGTATGTGTGAACCATCTGCACACTTCCAACTGGTGACACAGAGACAGAGAAAAATTCTAGAAATCTCACGAGTGCTGAACAGAGGAATGCGACTACTGGCCGAAGCTGCAGGAGAGAATGGAAAAGCAGATCTGATGAGAGGAATGAGGGAGGGAGAAAAAGAACAGGAGAATTCTCAAAGCATGTGAGCTTATTGTGAAAGTAAGTGCACAGAGGACCGATGCAAGTGAGTAATGGGAAACAAAATACAGAGGAAAAGGATGAGAATTGAAAACTAACAATCATTACTATTATTATTTCTAAAAAATCCATTATCTTCATCAGGCACGTCAGTGTAATAAATCAGGAATTTACAAAGCAATGAGAACAGTTTAAAATACAAATTAAATACAAGACCAAATCTAGAGCTAGGTAAATAAAGCTGACATTCATTAATTAATAAATAATATGATAGAAATATACCTTCTAACAGTTGTAGTTTGACAATTAAGTAATTTAAAAACTGGGGTTATGTGATCCTTTAGTTTGGGTCATGGAAGGTTTGTGGCAGTATAGATTAGTGTAAATTAGCAAGAGTGCCATTTTCTAGGCCAGAAAAG
Source organism: Tachysurus vachellii (assembly GCF_030014155.1). Classification (NCBI taxonomy): domain Eukaryota; kingdom Metazoa; phylum Chordata; class Actinopteri; order Siluriformes; family Bagridae; genus Tachysurus; species Tachysurus vachellii. The sequence goes on along the minus strand of NC_083464.1, from coordinate 13,082,831 downwards.
AGCACATAACGTTCCTCACAAATTGTCACAAAAGGAAGAAGGTTTATTATTGTCAGTAATAAAAATAGTATAAAGTACAGAGAGTGCTGACTGTCAAAATTTACTCCAAGATTTTTTAAGATGTCGGAGCTTCACAGACGAGAAGACGCATTTGTATTGTATTTAATAACATACACACACACACACAATTTTATGCAATTTTTGTGCAAGGATTTCTAAATTCTGAAAAAGAACTTGTTGATTATCACAGTCCAGTGAGCTTGTAGGTATCATGTGGACAAAATTGTTTTCCAGAAGAGCAATTTATTAGCAAGTCCAATTAAAGATGTTTGTGTACACCCTGTCAATTTTACTGACAAATGTGACCAGTTGGTATGGTTTTCTTGCATCGACCCATGTGGTTCAGCACTTTGCTTGTTTGGGAGCTTATGACTGACCTCTTATGAAGTCAGGCTGTCTGCTTTTTTTTTAACTTCTAGTGGCAAAAAAACCACAAAGCTCTTAGGATTCACTAAGCAGGTCTTAGTTGGGATTTAGAATTATTTGTGTGAACCACATAAAAAAACATACACACTTATTGCAATATTTTCAGGCCAAGTGTCAGGTTACTTTGTAGCCCAAGAGTGGAGTTGATGCCTGGATTAACCACTAAAAAACAACCATGAGTAATTTTCCACTGAGATAACCACCAAAACAATGTCACAATATAACGCATGACGTGAGTTATGACAGTCTGACCAACGATTGCTACTTCAGTGCTCAGCACATAGACATCTGCATTAATAAAGTAATTATATGCATGAGCTTCAATAATAAAACATGGAGAGGAAAAATCCAGGCTTTTATTTTTGCCACGCTCTCCTAATGTTTCCAGAGACTTTATAGCAACTCACCAAACATAATAAAAGACACGCGCGCTTGTAGTTTTTGTAACCTTATATTTTTTGTACCTAGCAGTGATTGTGTTCTGTGCCTTCATTAATACATCCAAAGAAATTGAGCATTACAGATACTTAAAAGAAAGACTTACATTTTAGTTGGTGGGAAAAAGAAAATCTTTGACTGCCTTGTAATTTATTGGATTTCTGCACTATCAATACATTGGTTGTCCAATATATAATTATCAAATGATAAGATCAGCTTTGCTGCACATGTCTACCGTATTTTCCGGACTATAAGCCGCAACTTTTTTCCTGCGCTTTGAACCTTGCGGCTTAAACAATAACGTGGCTAATATATGGATTTTTCCAGATTTTTCTTTTCTTTTCTTTTTTTTTTTTTAAACACATTCTGTGACGTGCTGTTTTTTGGCGGCATGAAGCTTTCATTAGACCAATGAAATTGCCGAACGGGTTAACTCCGACTCTGAAGGAGATGACTTCAGTGGTTTTGGTTTCAGTGCACAGGAGGAGGAAGATAGTGACCAATGACTTTCTTGGTAGGCTACTGTTTACTGCTAATTTTTTATTTTTTGTTACAAGCCGTGTTTCGTTAAAGCCTATTTATTTTTGTGACAAACCGTGCTTCGTTAAAGCCTGTGTAACGTTAAAGGTAGGCCAATGAGCAGAAAGGGGCGTGTCTTGTCAATATGGGCGGAGAGTGTTCAGTGCGCATGTGAGACATTAGCAGAAAGCGGTTTTAACATTGGCATGGAGAATAAAAACAAAGAAAGAAAAGAAAGAAAGGCTTACGATTAGGCAAGAAGTAGGACCCGTGTTAATATAGGATCAGCTTTCCAGCGCTGGAGAGAACTGAAGGAGCGGGAAGTTGGCCGCATATTCACAGATTCGAGTTTCCCCGAGTCAATAACTCCTGAGCTAAAGCTGTTACTACACAAATAACACCTCTTTTCTATCGTAGTAATGTAGAGAGGCAGCTACAACAGCGTTTTGTGTAGTAACCGCATTTAGCGTTTCTTCGCTTTCTTTCTGTGTTTTTATCCTACATGTCAAAGTTATAACCGCTTTCTGCTAATGTCACACATGCGCACTGAACACTCTCCGCCGCATATTGACAAGACCCGACGCTTTCTGCTCATTGGCTACACGTTTGTTTCGATTTTTGTTTTGATTTTTAGTTTGTCGTTCCGACTCAGTTTTCTGAAGCATTTCTCAAAAATCGGAGGCCCTACCTTTTAATGTTTTAATTTGTTTCAATGTACCTGTAGGCACCTGCGGCTTATAGACATGTGTCGCTTATTTATGTTCAAAATAATTTTTTTTTTTAAGTTCAGTGGGTGAGGCTTATATTCAGGTGTGCTCAGTCCGGAAATTACGGTACATACTTGAGCTAACCCCTTTTGTGGTATCACTTATAAACACTTAATTACACTTACTGCAAGGTAGTGGACAAACACAGTACCAATTCATCATTTAAACATGATAAGTACAGTATGTTCTAGGAAAATCAGAATTTAAATTAAATCACATCTTGGGGTCTTATCACTGTTGCTACATTTGGTACAGTGAGAGAGAGTGATTAAAAAAACGAATGGTCTTGCTGTGATATATGACGTAAAAATAAATAAATTCAATTAAATTCAAATTAAATACCATATCTCAATGTATGGCATTTATCAAGCATAAACTCTGTCACAAGCATAAACTCTGAAATAAAATGGCTGGCGCACACAGCCATTTTGTTTTGGATCAGGAAATCATTCCGGATATTCCTAACACCTAATCACCATTTGAGCATTTCCTCATGTTGAAGAATTCAACATAATATAACAGGAGACAGAGTAAGAGATGACCCTATGTCATAAATAAGTATAATTTAAAAATCCTGAAGCTGCTTAAGTTGAAGCCAGAATTGTTTTGCTTTGTTCGGAAATATGTATCTGTATCTAAATGAAACGGTTTTGAATACTGACATTATAAAATAACGAATGAGCAACAATAAACAAAACAAAATTAAATTAGAACTTTTAATCCAATTTATAATCTTTGAGAGCCTCATAACAGAATGCAGGTAAACAACTTTCTGTATTTTATTTTACAAAAAAGGTAAATGAATATTAATGTTAAACCACTAACCAAAACACTGAGTGACAACATCAGAATCAGGTTTATTGGCCAAGTGTGTTGACACACACAAGGAATTTGGTTCCAGCTGTTTGAGACTCAAAAGTACAGACATAAATAACACTATACTATACATTTAGCTTAGACTATACAAGACAATACAGACAATTTGAGACAATTTAGACTGTACGATTATTAAATAGTGATAAAGAATACAGACTTAAGGTCTACAGTAACTATTTTTGTGTGTTTGAACAAATATAAAAGAATGTGTTTTGGAAGATTTTACAGATGAACAACACTACAGACACATCCATCAGAAACAGAGTATTGGATTTCACACTTAGTATTGATGGTCTTACTGCAGTGAGCAAAAGTGATGTTGACAGAGAGAACACAGATCCTTTATATAAAAACTGGTTTAAAGTTGCTTTAACATTTACATTTATGGCATTTGGCAGACGCCTTTATCTGGAGCGACTTAGATTCAGTCACATTTTATATAACTGGTCAAATGAGGGTTAAGGGCCTTTCTCAAGGGCCCCAGCTGCAGCAGCTTGGAAATTAAGCTACACCCTTCTGAGAGTCCATCTGAAGCATGAATTCTTAAAAATAAGCTAAACATACTCATAAGTAAAGGACACTAATCCTCCATAAGTTTCTGAAATAAGGTAACAAACTATTTTCTCTGTTATATAGCAACTTTTAGAATCACAACATCTTCATTAAGCTTAAAGTCCTGCCATCGTCATTACTGCACTGTACCGCTGAGGTCAATAAAACACATCATACTGAATAGATCAAAAATGGACTATCTTTGTCAGAGCTTTACACTTACCAATTTGTTCTTCCATAATCATATCTGTTTTGTTAAGAAGTGCTTTGCAGATATCCAGGTGTTACATAAGAACATACAAAAAAGAAAAACACCTGAAGCTGTTGCAGTGTGTTGTGACTACTGTAAATTGGGGAAACCTTGATGAACGATCGGTTTCCATTCTGTCCAGCCAGAGCAGAGCTTATATAAAAGTGTAAAGCACATCTAATACCAAGGGAGAGGGCAGAAAGATGCTTCCATTAAATAATATAACAGATGGTTGTGTGTAAATTGTCATGATCCAAGTGAAAAAAAAAAATCACAAATTTGGGTTTTTCCCCCATGCAAGAACCTCAAGCCTATCATTAAAACATAACCCTTCCTTTTAATATGGTTTCATATTACTACCACCTGGCTTCCTGTCAAATAAACAAGTCTGAACTCTGAAATATATGTGCATCATGGACACTCAGTAAAGCTGATAAGGCAAGCTTTAAGTAAACAGTACAAAGAAGGTGGGACTGGCACAGACTCAGCTGTCTCTATTCCTAGAATCACAACTCCAGGAGACATAAACTGACACACACACCATTCATCTCTACCCATCCCTATTCCACTCTGCACTTCAGTGCATCATGCATACCTGAGCATTTTCTCAAGTGAGGTTTTAAATGATGTGTCACTTCTTACTCTTACAAACCCAGTAAAATGTATTGCATCAATACATACAATTAGCTCCAGTTTCCCTCCTTTCACACTCCAACATGAAGGGTCTCAAACAGCTGAAATTTATTTGTACAGCACTTTTAACAATGGAGCATATTAAAAATTTAGAAATTCACCCCTAATAAGCAAGGCAGAGGTGACAGTGGCAAGGAAAAAATTCCTTGGGACATTACAGGAACAAACCCGACTGAACATTAGAGGAACCCGACTGAAAAGGAAACCCATCCTAAGCTGGGTGATTATAGTTTCATTTCATTAGCCATATGGTCATAAAGTGCAATTAAGCAACCAGCAAATTTATCCTAGGTTTTATCTTGTTTATTTTGTTCAAATTATCAGCTGTTCACTGATGGAGTCTTGAGTGCAAAACTGGTTGTGGTAATTGCAGTCCTAAAGCTACACAGCCAAAGCAAAGAAGAAAAAAGCTACATAAACAACGCTGAGGATGACAAATAAGCAAAAGATCAATAACAGCAATAACGTGCACAGAGTCAAAGTCACCCCACACGTTCAAGTTTCTGCAAAAATCTTGAAACACTAATTTATAGAAACGTTTTAACATCCAACTGAGAAGCACAGCTTGCTTCATCTTGATCAGGTTAACCAGGCAAAGAGAGAACTGGAAGATCTACTTTATTGGTGTGACTTACAAAAAAAATAGAGCAGGCTAAAGATGGAAACCAGACTCTCACTATAGCAAGACTAACACGCTTCCAAGTCTTACTGCCAGCTGGCATTTATTCTGTACAGGAAACGTCACCCCTAACAGAAAATAAATGGACAGACAGTAAATGACTGGATCAAAGATTCCACCACAAAGGGAAAAAAAATAAAACAAATAAACACACACACGTGTGAAAAATTGTTCAAGCCCTTTCTGATTTATTTATTTTTTTTGCATGTTTGTCACACTTTAATCTTTCAGATCATCAAACAAATTAAAATATTAGTCAAAGATAACACTTGTAAACACAACATGCAGTTTTAAATAAAGGTCTTTATTATTAAGGGAAAACAAAATCCCTGTGTGAAAAAGTGTTTGTGAGCAAAAAGAACATATAGGGTCATCTCAGATTTGCCAGAAAACATCTTCATGATCCAAAAGACTTTTGGGAAAATACTCTGTGAACTGACAAGACAAAAGTTTAACTTTTTGGAAGGTGTGTGTCCCATTACATCTGGCGTAAAAGTAACACTGCATTTCAGAAAAAGTACATTACAGTAAAAAATTGTGGTGGTAGTGTGATGGTTTGGGGCTGTTTTGCTGCTTGTAAGACTTGCTGTGATAAACAGACCCATGAATTCTGCTGTCTGTCTATCAAAAATTCCTGAAGGACAATGTGCGGCCATCTGTACATGACCTCAAGCTGAAGCGAACTTGGGTTCTGCAGCAGGACAAGGATCCAAAACACACCAGCAAGTCCACCTCTGAATGTCAAAATGAAGACTTTGGAGTGGCCTGAATCCTACTGAGATGCTGTGGCATGACCTTAAAAAGGCAGTTCATGCTCGAAAACCCTCCGATGTGGCTGAATTACAACAATTCTGCAAGGTGACTGGACCAAAATTCCTCCACAGCGCTGTAACAGTGACTCATTGCAAGTTATCGCAAACGCTTGATTGGAGTGCTAAGGGTGGCCCAACCAGTTATTAGGTGTAGGGGCAAGCACTTTTTCACACAGGGCCATGTAAGTTTTTTATTTTAATAATAAAAACCTGGGGGGCACGGTGGCTTAGTGGTTAGCACGTTCGCCTCACACCTCCAGGGTTGGGGGTTCGATTCCCGCCTCCACCTTGTGTGTGTGGAGTTTGCATGTTCTCCCCGTGCCTCGGGGGTTTCTTCCGGGTACTCCGGTTTCCTCCCCCGGTCCAAAGACATGCATGGTAGGTTGATTGGCATCTCTGGAAAATTGTCCGTAGTGTGTGATTGTGTGAGTGAATGAGAGAGTGTGTGTGTGCCCTGTGATGGGTTGGCACTCCGTCCAGGGTGTATCCTGCCTTGATGCCCGATGACGCACAGGCTCCCCGTGACCCGCGGTAGTTCGGATAAGCGGTAGAAAATGAATGAATGAATGAATAATAAAAACCTTCATTTAAAAACTGCATGGTGTGTTTACTTGTGTTATCTTTGACTAATATTTAAAGTTTGATGATCTGAAACATTAATGTGTGACAAACATGCAAAAAAAAAAAAAAAAAAAAAAAAAAAAACACACACACAAAGGGGCCAACACTTTTTCACACCACTGTCTGTGTGTGTGTATATATATATATATATATATATATATATATATATATATATATATATATATATATACAGTCTGTGTTGTGTGTGTGTATATATATATATATACACACACACACACACACACACACACACACAGTGCTCAGCGTAAATGAGTAAACCCCCTTCGAAAAGTAACATTTTACACAATATCTCAATGAACACAAAACAATTGTCCAAAATGTTGACAAGACTAAGTTTAATATAACATCTGTATAACTTATAACATGAAAGTAATGTTAATAATTTTATTTAAAATACACATTTTTCAGTATAACTCAAATTAGGGTGATGCAAAAATGAGTACACTCCACAACAAGTAGACTACATCTAGTATTTTGTATGGCCTCCATGATTGTTAATGACAGCACCGTCCTCTAGGCATGGAATGGACAAGCTGGCGACATTTAAAATGTTACTTTTTAAAGGGGGTGTACTCATTTATGCTGAGCACTATACATATATGTATATATGTATATATATATATATATATATATATATATATATATATATATATATATATATATATATATATATTAGTCGCTGTCGGGCGGAAACCTCGTATGTCCAAATTTGGTCAATTTCATATTTTTTCACATATCAATGCTATTGGTCAGTCCCCATGTGGGTCTGTTATTTTTACAGTTATTAACCAATCTAAAGTCTTGAAAATAGCTTGAGCACAAATCTCATAACTCCATTGGACACTTCAACTGTCCACCTCTTCTTCACTCCACGGGAGAGCTTCGCGGTATATTTCTCCTCAAGAAGAGTTGCAACGAATTAAAACACTGGGCTAAAAGGAAAAAAAAAATCTTGACCCCCGCTAGTTCTGGTGCTCGTCTGAGGACAGGAATTTAGCGCAAGACAATCCACTGCTACGCGGACTACACCCTGTGCACTGCAGATAAGGTACGGCGGTTTTTTAAATTTCCTGAAAAATAATGGTTTTGGAGATACGAGGATTCCGCCCGACAGTGACACTATATCTATCTATCTATCTATCTATCTATCTATCTATCTATCTATCTATCTATATCTATATCTATATATATATATATATATATATATATATATATATATATATATATAGATATAAATATATAGATATAGATAGATAGATATAGTGTCACTGTCGGGCTTCCGCCCGACAGTGACACTATATCTATCTATCTATCTATCTATCTATCTATCTATCTATCTATCTATCTATCTATATATATATATATATATATATATATATATATATATATATATATATATATATATATAGATAGATAGATAGATAGATAGATAGATAGATATAGTGTCACTGTCGGGCGGAATCCTCGTATCTCCAAAACCATTATTTTTCAGGAAATTTAAAAAAATTGTGTGTGTGTGTGTGTATATATATATATATATGACCAAGTGTCATGTATGTCATGTATATATATATATATACACACACACACACACAAATTACTGATCTCATTATTTTCTAACCTTACATTTTCATTCCCCTACAGTCAGGTCAATGTATTGTTCCATGTAATGAAAAATGAAATTTTGACTTGCGTTTCACTCGTCAAGATTATACAAAACAATTCAGACATATTCACAGCCCAAAGACAATATAACACCAAGCCAACATTTAACCACAAGAGACATCACATTTCCATAGAGTATCCACAAAAGACATACTGCTTTGAAGGAGGTTAACACTTGGTCATACATGGATATTTCAACAAGATAATAACAACAATCAAACATCCAAATAAGCACAAAGATGTCTGTGGGAACATAAAATCAAGCTTCTGTAATGACTGACTCGGCCTCTAGATTTGAACCCTGACAGCTTGTGGTCTGAATTGAAGAGGGCAGTCCACATGTACAAAACTAAGAATAAAATGAAGTTGGAAATGCTTTGCAGAGAAAACAGTCCAATATCCTACTACAACTGATGTCTAGGATTACAGGAAAAGGCCTAAATTAGAATTACGTTGGGAGTGCTTGGTGAGGAGTAAATACCAGAATTGTGCACATCACAAATCCAACCTTCAATCTAACTACAGACTTGCAGAAAACAGAGCTGCATCTCATTTCAAATCAATGCTGGTTTGCTCGTTTTAACTCAAGTGAAGAACAGCATTAAGTTCAGCACTAATGTCTGATAATTTATTATGAACACTACATTTCCCCTGAAACATATTGAGTAAATATGCATAAATAATTTGGAATGGCAGAAAATTTCAATTTTGAATATATTAATCTGAATTAATATTGTAGAGCCATTGAACAAGAATACGGTTAGTATAATTCAAGAACTATGAGAGACAAAGTGTCTTCAACATTAAAGGAGTGTATAAACTACAGATTTACATGCATGACTAAACATAAACCTAAAATAAACATGTTGTTAGCTCAATGATTTCATATAGTTAAAAATCAATCAATACATCCAGTGGCTGTCCATTGGAACTTTGTGTATTATGCTGTTTCAGTACATGGTTTGTTCGTTCATCCATCCATTTTCAATAACCACATTACCCTTGTAAGATCAAGGTCGACCCAGAGCCAATGCCAGTAGCATAGCAAACCCAGTTCATGTTTTGAACCCAGAGGAAACCCATGCAACAGTCTAAGCTCAGGATTAAAACCAGGACCTGGAAGCTGTGAAGCATTGCTCTGTGTATGCAATAAGGTAATAAGAAAGAAAAATAGAATAATGAAAAAGGAAAAATATATCCACGTCATGCCATCTAAATTGCTGGTCTGGCATGAAAAAACTGGGCATTTTGTTGATTTTTTAAATGAATGACTATTATATTTACAGAGCAGTTCCAGACACCAGAAAAGGGAAAAAGATTTCTCAGTTTTACTGCAATTCAGCTGATTCTTTTTGTCAACCAATGATGTGTATGCAAAGTTGTTGAATACCAGTCCTGTAAATCATCCAGAGAAAGCAACAGGAAACCAGAAACATGATGTTCCAATGCAGTCATGCTTTAATGAGCGGGATGCTGCTGCATAGACGAAACCCACACCTCCATACATGCAGAGGACACCAAACAGGACATATGAGTAGCTTCTGACTCATTCTGAGCTTGCAGTCAGTTGGACACAATTCAGGTCCAACATCTGCAACTAGTTCTTTATGCTACAACTAATGAACTCTAGCCAGGTCATTAGATTTAGTTTATCATCTGCATGGAATTGTAAGCTGGCCGACTTGCATATTCAAATGTGACCATCAATTTCTGATGTTTGAATTTGCCCAGATTTCAGGGCTAACTTTGAAAAGTACAAAGCTTTCTCAAAACCACTTTTCCAGATGGAAATGCCTATATCTGAAGAAACATCTCTAAGCACAAAATGACCATGAGCCTCTCAGTGTATTGAGAGAACATTGTTTCTATCAGACCTGTCACTATCCATCCAGGAATAACAATTGTAGAATAAAGCCTCAGTTTCCAAAATCCTCAGTTTCCAAAAGCCAGCACTTTATGCAAGATTTAAGTGATTCTTTTCTCCTCCACACTATTACCTTAACATGAATCTAGATACAAAATGCATGTGTGGCTTCTTGTTTCTTCAAAAATGCATTAATTTTCTTACAGATAATTATTACATTAAAGATTCTATTAAAGAAAAAACATGGACACATTAAAGACATCTTTGTATAAACTTTGCATAAAAAGTACATTATCACAAGCACAAGGAAAGGAAAACTTTTATAGGTGATATCACTATTTTGCCTAGAACAACAAAGTGTATGACATTCCAGTTGAACTGTGCTTTTTAGTGCTACTACTTTGATTCATAATTTTGTTGTAACTGTAAATCTGGCAATAACAGAGAGCTCATGAAATGTTCACAATAAAATAACTAACATTATAATATAACAAAGGATTTTACAGACATTTTACAAATTGTAATTTGGTTAGTATATTTGAATAATGCACAGAGTAAATAAACTTTAGCAAGGTTTATGAAAGTTTTAGATTTTTCAAACTACTAAAGTGAATTTAAGCTCACTTTGGATGTAAACCTAAATTCAGATATTTTAAGTTGTAAAGCCTTTGTGAGTGTGTGTATGCATCCATCCGTGTGACCTACCTTGCATATTGTCTCTTTGTCCCATGGCAAAATTGTCTGCAGGTCAATAACCTCACAAGACACACCAAGCTTGTCCTGTGCCATGTCAGCAACTTCCCTCAATACATGAACCTGTAAAACAGAGAAAATGGTATTAGCATGTTACTATAGGTTGATCCACTGTGTTTCCTTAGTCTTACGGTAAATGTTCTCAATTACAAAAAGCAAACTATCGTGCCACTTAACTTTTGAGACAAGGGAGTAATCAAGGCTTTGATTCAAGCCCTGATTTCTACAATGCCAGATGCATGTTTAACATCAAATTAATGGACTGAAGCAAGCCAGTTTCCCTAATTCACTTCTTGCCTGACACCCTTTTGCTATTTGGGAAAAGATAACTTATCGAACACACAGCATGAACCCACTGAACCATGTTTTTGGATCCCCAGGGATGTTTAGAAATCATAATCCTTTTCTGCCCATACAATACGAAGGAGAACAAACATTTACCAGCAAAGCTGTTATAGTGTGTCTGCACAGAAGCAGGATGCCAGAGGTTAGCGCACCTTGTAAGCCAGCTAAGCTTTAAGATAGAAATCGTTTTAATCCATGGGTCTGCTTTTTGTTTGTAAATGACAGAAACCTGACTGGATAAATGAGAGTCTATTCAGAGCCCTGCACCTCACCACATGTGTCAGTCGTGGCCAGTTCTACTAATGTGAACATTTTTCCCTTTATGTGACCTACCTGCGTTCCCCAGGCAACCATAGTGAGGTCACTTCCCTCCTGCACAATCTCAGCCTGAGAGAGAGGGAGGAGGTATGTGTCGGTCGGTACTTGGTCCACTAGACAAACAAAAACAAGAAAGCCTTAGCATACAAAGAGGAAAAAAAAGTCAGCTCCACATACATTCCGCAAATATCAGAATAATCTTGTTTTTAATGCGGTTTTACTTTAAATATAAAGGGTCCCAAGGTTTCAACCTATCTAAATGACAGATCACAGGACAACAGGAAACGGTGTTTGAGGCCAGTACACTACCACTCCAAATTGTGTGGACAATTAATAACAGACTGTCTGGAGTCTTCAGTCATGAGGAGTCTAGGGGATTCCTCAATCCTGTTAATCATCACTGCCACGATGTCTCTAATCAGAGATGGAGGGACTTACATTAAAATAACTGAACTGACTAAAAGAAGAGCTAAACAACAAAAGGCATTAATTATGTTTATGGAAACAAATAAAAGCCTTCAGTTTTTTATCCTTTTCAGTGAAGAAAATCCAACAAAATATTTCTTTCAACAGATTTTTTTTCTGTTGATGAAAACTGGTGAAGATAAATTTAAAGAAAATCTCCAACATTTGCGACCTAATAATGAAAAATAGACATGTAAACCAGAACCGTTCCAGAAAAATCAGGCCTAACATAATTCATAAATGTTTCAATCTTCTTTTTAAATGAGGCATTTTAAGCCACACCAAGCACGAATTCACTCAGCGAAATACAGATCCGCACAAATCAAGTAACACATCAATAACAGAGTTTGCTGGCTACTGTAGCAAGACTGCGGGGCCTATTAACCCCTAGTCTCCATGATCAGCCAACTGTACGGTTGACTGCCATTTGTTCCTTTTCTTAAAGCAAGAAATACAGTGCCAAAACCATGTTTCATAATTTCCAATGATGCATGACAACATATACCTTCAAATAACTTCAAAGGGGGATTAGACGTTGGCTGCTGTGGTATTAAATCAAATTATGAGCTGACAAGCCTGGCTTGATGAGTCCATTTCTCACCACCAGATGTTTCACTTATGCTTTGTGACATTCAAAGCAGCAAGCCCAAGTTAGGTCACAAGAAATGAATTAAGAAGTTTTGGCTTTTTGGACAAAAAAAAAATTCTAAAAAGAAAAAAAAAAAAAAAGAAAATTTCTAAAAAATTTAAAAAAATAAAAAAAGAAGAAGAAGGAGGAGGAGGAAAAAAAATAGAATTCCTACTAAAGAACAAACTGAGGAATTAATATCTGCACAGACACAGCTTAAAGACTAAACATGATGCTTAGCACCCGTTTCTAGCAATGGAAGCTCTTGCACAGAATGAGTTATTCCCATTAATTTGTGAACCATGTTATTTGTTTAAATCCGTATTGCCACAACAGCCTGAGACAGTGAAGTAGGAAAACAGATCAAATGAGCCAATAAGTAGAAATGACGCCTTAACAAAAAGAATGAAAAACGGTCTGTAATTACACATCATTTAACTGTGAAGATAATTCAACATCAGAGATCAAGTACAAAACCCTTAATGAAGCATGATAGCTGTGATTGAGAAAATTGATGGTAGAAAGGTAAGTGTTGTAGTGTACAGTAGGCTCCGTGCATGGGGAGGAGAAGGTCTGCTTTTTGAAGTGTGATTCACTTGCACAAAAGAAACAGTGTCTCGAGAACTGAAATGTCTGGTCTAAAGCAGAACAAAGGCACTCTTCTACTCTTTTGGTATTTTGCATACTGCAGTCATTACAGCTTTATGGCATTGTAAGTAATACAATTCAATGCATTTATTTAGGAATGGTATTTAACTTTATGAAATTTAAATTGTTAATAGTGGAAAAATTGGACATTTTTAAACGCTGCCCACCAGAATTTTACACCAGAATTGTTCATTGCATTCAAAGACACGGTGGAGTGTGAGGGCCATCGTTTTTTTTTATTTTCTTACAGGGTCTGAAATCACAATCTATTGAGCTACTCAATTTATTATCGAGTTCTTACAGATTTTAGCCAATTTGACAGGTCACTTAAATTACAAGGCTTTCAACCAAATCTTGATTCTACACATTTAAATAATGATATGAACAGATAAATTATATATAAATTTCAACACTATTTCGTTACTTTCATTACTGTTATCGGTTTTTAATCATTTTACAGGTAACAGCTTCCTTTGTTGAGGTAGCAGGTACAAGCAGTCACCTTATTAACACATCATGTATATTCTTAACACATGTATGGCCAGCTTTGTTCAGGAAAAAAAAAAGGAAAATAAAAACTATTTCCATTCGAGTAGAACAGCCAGAGTTGTTGTTCAGCTAATAAACACACACAATTTTCTTTTCTACTTAATCTGCTTCTGCTTTTTCCAAGATACTGATTACCAATTATGGACATCTAAAAGAATTTCATGCATGAAACCTTTTCCTTCATAGTTTCATAGCAGATAATGAGGGAGTTGGCAATATTAAATGTGTGTATGGATTTAAGGAGTGAACATAAGGCTATAATGTTCTGAACGTATATGAGCATTTCTACTGTTCTATCCTGAAGATGTCAGTCATTACTTTTATCCTTTTCCTGACGGACAAAAAGATAATTGGTACATAAAGAAGAACACGATGCCTCGTGACAGTAATCATGCAAAGTACTGCCATGTAGTTGGTCTGCCAACGGTGGAAAACAAACTGAGAACCACATCAGGGTATGCCACAGTCACTGATGTGCCATTTTAAATAATGTGTTCTCCAAAAACCAAAGCAAATCTGCTCAAACTCTTAAAAAGTGATATAGGTCTGTCATAGCACAACTGTAGCCAAGTGTCTTGGTTTCAATAAATGAGATTTACAATTCTCATTAAAAACACACTTTAAATCATCATGATTTGCTGATGGAAGTAACTTATTGAAACAGACAGAAGCCTAGAAGACTTTGTGGTTTTCAATATACATCAATAAGTTTACTACATATCTACTTCCCCCTGGAAGCTGATGATATAAATACATGCTTCACAAAGCTCCTTGGCAACTCTCCATACTATATTTAAGGCAGTTTGCAACAAGGGCAATAAACTGACTAGTGAAGTTACTGAAAATTCATTCATGGGTTGTAAAAGCGGTGACATTGTTTGTCCTCCCCTTCCACTGCATAAATTTGCATTGTTCCTTTTGAAACTAAAAGGAAAATGTGAAAATCCGTGTCCGCGGCACTTTGCACTTCTGTTTATAAACCTGTTTATGTCATTGCAATAACTCCCAAATGTAAATCAAGATGCATATTTAAGGCAGAACACATTCCAGATCATCCTGTTATTTGAGAAGAATGCATGCCACCCAAGAGAATTATTTTTATAAGTGTAAACGATATAATTTGTAAACGATTATGTTTTACAATGTATTAATGAATGACACATCACATATTACTGATTTGTAGTTAACACTTAATGTTGTTGAACACCAAAGACAAGTTCGTTCCTGTTCTCACCAAAGTTATTACTACAATAAACAGTCCTTCTCTCATCAGTCAGTCTCTCTATCTCTCTCGCTCGCTCTCTCTCTCTCTCATAGAAATCTATGATCAACAAAGTTGAGAAAAGTTTAACTTCATGTAAATATGGAACAACTCTGTGCAATGGCTACCAATGGGACTAAAGACAGTTGAGCGCATGTGGTTCGTGGCAGAATGCACACACTACTTCTACTTCTACTTGTATAATGACAAAGGGAGTTTTTACACCTGGTCACTTCATGCGTTTTCTCTGATCCGATAGCTATCTGATTTGTTAAAACTGTTCCATTTACATTAGGCCACATAAATGCGTCTTGGCGAATCGGATATCAATCCGATCTTTCTACTCCCGCCCAATATGCAAATATATTTTCCCTCATTTCCGGGGTAACTGAAATGGAACACGCTTTGGTGTAAGCGGTTGCTACAAAAAACAGCATTTGCTGTTTGCTGCATTTTCGCTGGCAGCAGCAGTGCATTTTAAGACCCAATGAGACACCTGGGTGAAAGATCGGAGCCAGCACTGGTGGGAAAACATTTGTTTCTGGCGCGATGCACGATTCGCGAGTCACCTGCGAGAGACGTACTTCCGTTTGGGAGGAGTATAGCACTGACGTATGTGGCTTGAACAACCACATGCATTTTCACCTGTCCAGTTTCATCTGAAATGCGTCCCAGACCACCTCCTGAAGTGGTTTGTGCGATCGGATTTATATCCGTCTCGAAACCGTTTCGGAGGGCATTTACACCTGGTCTTTTTACAATCGGATAGCTATCGGATCACAGAAAATGCATGAAGTGACCAGGTGTAAAAACCCCCCAAGATGCATATAGACACTGGAGATATTTATATAAAAACATCAAATCTCCTTCCGGAATGTTTCATTTTAGAGGCAGGAAAACCGATTTTGTCATCAAATGTGGAATGCTAGCTGCATCACCTGCTGATTATTAACCAGTAGTAGGCACAACTACTGGCAACTTAGTAGTAGAGAGACTGGCAAACATGCTGTATGTGTGAAAACGGCAGCATACGACTAAAGGTTCTTAGACAACAGCACATTTTTAAAACCATTTCGCTAGTTCTTTTGTGGAATTTATAACATACCTGCAAGTCCCTGTGTTTGAGCTGTTTCTATAGAAACAATCATTTATTAAAACAAGTGCATTAAAATTAATCTAGTCTTCATGTTACAGCTGGATAGTCTTTTTCGAGACATGCTGTTTTATAAAAAATAAGCAGTTCAAGCATTTAATTACACTGTTGTATAATTCCTCACAACGCATGTTAAAAGAGTAATTTACCCTTTGAGTAATTTATGTAATTGAATGTATTAAGGCAGATTCAAAATCAACACTTCTGAGAAGTGAGACTCAGGACATTGATGAAAACTTACCTGCTGCTCTGTAAAGGATCTTGGGCTCGAAGAAGATGCAGGGGTTCTCATCAGCAATGCAGGACAGGAGCAGTCCTTTAGCTTGGACTGGCCCTCGTGGCACAACCACCTAAGAAAAAGTAATCATATGTCATTTTTTTCTATTAAAATAAGCACAGAGCAGACAAAAACAAAAAGCCATGAGTCACATATTTATGATTTTGGAGTGATTCGTTTCAGTTACCTTTTTAGACCACAGAATGTCAAAAAATGTTTAGCACACGGTCAGTGGTATAATAGGACAAAGATGGAGGCACTGGGAACTATATTGTGTGCAACGAACACCACTGGTTTTACTTGTCCAACACTTTACAGGTGCTGGTCATAGAATTAGAATATCATCAAAAGGTTGATTTATTTCACTAAATCCATTCAAAAAGTGAAACTTGTATATTATATTCATTCATTACACACAGATATATTTCAAATGTTTATTTCTTTTAATTTTGATGATTATAACTGACAACTAAGGAAAATCCCAAATTCAGTATCTCAGAAAATTAGAATATTACTTAAGACCAATACAAAGAAAGGATTTTTAGAAATCTGGGCCAACTGAAAAGTATGAACATGAAAAGTATGAGCATGTACAGCACTCAATACTTAGTTGGGGCTCCTTTTGCCTGAATTACTGCAGCAATGCGGCGTGGCATGGAGTCGATCAGTCTGTGGCACTGCTCAGGTGTGTGAGAGCCCAGGTTGCTCTGATAGTGGCCTTCAGATCTTCTGCATTGTTGGGTCTGGCATATCGCATCTTCCTCTTCACAATACCCCATAGATTTTCTATGGGGTTAAGGTCAGGCGAGTTTGCTGGCCAATTATGAACAGGGATACCATGGTCCTTAAACCAGGTACTGGTAGCTTTGGCACTGTGTGCAGGTGACAAGTCCTGGTGGAAAATGAAATCTGCATCTCCATAATATTGGTCAGCAGCAGGAAGCATGAAGTGCTCTAAAAATTCCTGGTATATGGCTGCGTTGACCTTGGACCTCAGAAAACACAGTGGACCAACACCAGCAGATGACATGGCAACCCAAACCATCACTGACTGTGGAAACTTTACACTGGACCTCAAGCAACGTGGATTGTGTGCCTCTCCTCTCTTCCTCCAGACTCTGGGACCCTGATTTCCAAAGGAAATGCAAAATTTACTTTCATCAGAGAACATAACTTTGGACCACTCAGCAGCAGTCCAGTCCTTTTTGTCTTTAGCCCAGGCGAGACGCTTCAGATGCTGTCTATGCACTTCATGCTTCCTGCTGCTGACCAACTTTATGGAGATGCAGATTTCATTTTCCCACAGGACTTGGTAACTGCACACAGTGCCAAAGCTACCAGTACCGGCTTTAAGGACCATGGTATCACTGTTCTTAATGGCAGACCCAACAATGCAGAAGAGCTGAAGGCCACTACACTGTGTGTAATGAACGAATATGATATACAAGTTTCACTTTTTGAATGGAATTAGTGAAATAAATCAACCTTTTTGATGATATTCTAATTATATGACCAGCACCTGTATATTCTGGACAATTCTTAAATTGCAAGGAAATCACTTCAACTGATAGTTCTGGGATAAAAGCTGTCTCAAGTGAAGGTTACTGAAAGATATTGACCAACATATTTGAGAACACTATTTTACAGTGTAGGAGGAACGTTACGAATAAAGATATTTGTGAGGCAGGCCAGAAAAAACAACTCACATAATGTATCTAGATCTGAAACAGTCTAAAATGCTGAAAAATTGAGCTCAGTCTTTCGTTTGACAATGCTACCACATTTTACCATAATGTTGCATTTGTTTTTAACTTAGGCTGCTTTCTAAATTTTCATTGGCTTTCCCCTTGCAAAATATCAGTCAGTCTAACAAACCCAGCAGCAAAAACAGGCAGTCTGCTGTATACAACCTGACTAGCTAAACAAGCTTTCATCATTATTTGATAAGGTTTTTAGATAAATACATGCCATAACAAAATGGCTAATCAAAAATTTGACTATTTTTGATTTTTGACTATCAATTCCATGTGTATCCGGATACCAAACAAACATACAAACATTTTCATACTAAACAGTTAACACTGTTGCCATTAATTCTACAAAGTCCATATTATGTTATGGTGTTTCTGTAACTCTTCTGTAATATACGTATATATTTGACAAATAAGGGCTTGTACTTTCTGAGCCACTGTACCTAATCTTCCCGTTATGTCACACAGGTTTAGACAAGGATTACTTGTGAATGCTTACCCTAAGACCCGCGCAGTGGGCAAAGAAGGCCTCAGGACTCTGGGAGTGGTAAAGGGAGCCATGTCCCACGCAGCCCGACGGTGCTCGGATAGTCAGGTTCCCACAGTCATAATGGTTTCCCGAACGGTACCGGTACTTTGCAGCTTCATTTACAATCTTTAAAAAGGTATACAAAATATACAGAGTTATGATTAAGAAAAACAAGGTTTATTTGGTATGTAAAAACAACAAATTTTGCATATATAGGTCTCCTGCTATCCTAAGAAAAAAGAACATTTAATGACCTTGAAGAAAAATGGCTTTTAGACTTAAGTGCACTGTATGCAAATATTTGTTGGGGTAAAAATGCCCTTTTAATTTGAATCGATTGAAATGATGTCCTTGTACATAATAAGGTAAATTATTATGCCTTTTACACATAATGAAGCAAAATCACCAATATGTAAGTACTGAGGGAATGAAAATTACTCAGCAAAAAACAACGTGATGGAGTGCAGAGAGGATGAGTCAGAAATCCCCTATCCCCATCCCCCCCCATTATCACATAAGATATTCAGTTGCCTTGACGAAGGAGAAGAAACGCATCCATCTTTGGTGAGGTGAGGCCATGAGGGGCCCACGTCAGCTGAACTAAATCTGCATGTTTCTCTCAGCCAGCTAATGCGTCATTCAAGGTGAAGCACTACTGCAATTTGCGACGCTCTACAGAGCTGTCACTAACACAACTGAGTTGCATTACTGTACAGCATTTCCCTAACTTTAATGTCTCTGAAAGTGCTTCAGTTTTCCAACACTATAAGCAGAATGTAATTGCACATGAAAAGCGAGTTCACGAGTCCACTGTTTAATAGTCTAATTTTCAATGCTTTAAAGGGATCACCATTAAGTTAAAAGACTCTCAGACTATTTTATTTATTTATTTTAAGTAGATTTTATATTTATTTTGTCCTTGGAGAGAGTAATTAAATCTAGACTTTGGAAGAACATTTGTGGTTTTTGCAAAACTCTCCACTAACTGTGTCAGGTTTTGCATTGATAGCACAAAGGAAACCAAAGTTACAACATCTGGAAGCATGATGTCCGTTTTCCACAAGTGTCCAAAAACCTCTCCAAACAGGTAATTTATGTTTATTTCTGCTTTATTGAGCAGAAAGAACTTGCTTATCCATTCCAAGTCTAGAGTAAAAGACAGCAATTTCAAATGGTCAAAAACAGCATTGATTTTATGTTCTTAACTCTTTGTGCTCTCAGTGTTCCACTGCTTTGGTCTAATTCATGTTGGGCTGCGCAACTGTCTCAATGGCCACATATAACCACCTGTTGATGGAAAAGTGACTCGACTACCCAACCCTTGAAAGCATTGATTACGCTGACCTTTAGATAACGCATCATGAACCCACATAGAAAATACGGTCTTAAAAACCATAGAAATTAATTTACAAAGGAAGAATCAGATTAGAGAGCCTACCTGATCAAAAGCAGGAAAGATGTAATCAGCAAACTGAATTTCTGCAATGGCCTTGGCTCCTGCAACCGCTACTCCAATGCCAAATCCCACAATGCCCTGCTCACATAGTGGAGTGTTAAATACCCGGTCTTTGCCTAGCAAGTGGAAACAAGGGGGAAAAAACGATGAGTGTAACTTCACATAGTCCATTTGAGGACCATCTTTAATAACAAACTCTAAGACTGAGGATAAAGATCCACAGAACAGACACAAATTAAAACCATCTTGAATAAAACAAGTTCCAGTATAGGCCTGTTTATTTCCACGACCATGTTCTAATACAAAATAGAGTCAATGTAATCCTAGAGACTCATCTATTGACCATAAAAACATGCTGTGTTTTCCTCATGTGTCCTAAAGCCCAATGATAAACCAGGAGAATTAAACTTGAGATATGTTCAGGTATTTCTATTTATATTCATTCCAAGTGGTCAGCTGCTCCTCTATTCTATTTGGCTGTTGGTGTTGGCCCACATACCCACTGATCACACACTGATTTCTTTTTTTTTTCAGGGGGGAAGGCTTACATAATACTACCCATATATTACACAATCATCTGAAACCAAACATTGCACATGGTCATTTATAAGAAGAAAAAAAAAAGCTGATGAATGAGGGAAGATGAATTTGATGAATGTCTCAGAATTACTTTAATCCCTAAACAGTGAGTTTCCATTTACAAAGAATTATAAATCTCTGTTGCACATTTATGGAAATGAGTGAGTAATGTGCAAAAGGTAGGTTTCATTTAGGAAGCTGATGCCTGATTTGATACAAGGTTTCCTGGCTGTTGTGTGCAATCGATTTCACAGAGAGGGAGTTTTAAAGTGGAAAGGCTTGAGGACAAATCACAACTCAAAATGTGGAATTCAGGTTGACAGCGGCAACACTGAGTAATGCTCAGAAGTGTGTGTGTGTGTGTGTGTACACGCATCGCATCTAACAAGCTGACAAAAAAATAATGATCCCTTGCAATAGGTCAACACCTCTGACGTCAACGAAAACAAAAGAGAGTGAGCGAGAGTGGACGAGAGAAGAGATTGAGCGAGGGTACGCAACTCGTGTTTATTTTAACTACAAGTTGCTAAGCAATCCATGAATCACCTAGTGTTTGTCTGCCAACGTGAATAAAATCATGGTCATGCAGGAAATATCAAATTCCCATTTATATCTAAACAGATAAGATTATAAATAGAGGATTGAAAATACATCATGGAGTAAACCTACATTAGATAATTGATTATTAAAATAAACACAATTTGCTGTGTCTTTTAAAATCATGAACAGATGCATCCGGGTGTAAATAAGTCTGGTATTACAAAAGACATTTTACAGACAAAAATATAATATGCAAAATACATTAATACACTAAATAAGATCGACTTTGATACCTTTTTTTTTTTTTTAATTTAAAAACCCTAATAATACTGTTCACATCATTATAAATAAAGTGTGCAAGAGTTTTTATGTTTTTGCTATATATTAAATGTTGTAATTGTGTGATGCAGTAAAATTTAAGCAAATTACACAAAGCACCTTTAAGAATAATTAAGTTAAATTATGGACACATCTGGAATTATGAAACATAACACTTTTGTCATTTACTGTTATAATAGTACTTTACTGACCCAATGAAGTAGGTAAACAATTTGTTTTAGAGAACAAATGAAAATAAGGTTGATTAGAAAACATTTGAAAAAAACAAAAGCAAGATTTAAAAAAAAATAAAATAAAAAATGGTCTGTACTCATTAAAATCCCACAAATAATGTGAAACAAATGTGACCAAACATTTCACATACAAGGTTTCAAAGGTTTAGAGAAAGACTAGAGGAAATAAACACAAAATTTTACCCAATATATAAATGGTTTTTCCCCCTGATTTCCCCCTTTAAAAATGGCTTGGAGAACAGATTAAAATCATAGCTGGATCGCGAAGCTGTTGCAAGGTTGCGATGTACTTTAACATAAAACATGGCAAGCAATAACTGCCAAACTGGTTGACAAATTCAACCAGTTCTAAAATCATAAACATCCAGAGATGAAAGCACAATTGATGTGTGGCTGGAATACACAGTCCATTACATATGGAGCCTTTTGTACTATTCTGTGTGTGGAGTTCAAAGTCTAGCTCTGCTCTACATCAAGTGCATAACTACTTTCTAAAAATCTTTTTCTCAAAAAAATCATGTTGACTTTTTTGATGGATGGCTTCTGAAGGTCAGCTGTTTAAATTAAAAGATATTCCCATGAGAACATAATGCTTTATTTAAAAAAAAAAAAAAACACACACAATCGAGTAAAAAAATGATGAGCTGGTAGGATTTAACATCGCTTCACACGTGGTTGTTATGAACAATAATCAGAAAGAAACAATCAGATGCCCACGTTTAGAACCTTTTTTATAAATGAGGTGGCACGTTTTTTATGCCGCTCAAAAGCAGGGCGATGCTGCCATCTAGTGTTAAAACATGGTACTCAACCAACATGGGTCTCTGAAATGAAAAAGTACTCACCATATTTGTCTCTCAGTCCAACTGTGCATCGAAACACACCACCGAAGGCAACGTCTTCCCCGAAAATTACTTTGGAACACACAGAGAAATCACAGAGCATTAACACTGAGATACCTGAGCTTGTTTTTAATGAACAGCTGTAGGTATGAATGCATACTTCAATTTTTTTCTGCTCATATTTCAACTTCCTCTCAGCATTTTTTGCAAAAGCATTTTCAATTCACATGTAAATACATTTCAAACAAATTCCAAAACAGCACTGTAAAGAACATAAACCCCTGGGGTTTTTTGTATTGTTTGTATTGTACTGGAGCATCATTGTTTAAAGTTTTCACAAAAAGTGAGGAGTATGTGATAGAAGTGTTAATACCTGCTGTGGGGTCACTGGCCATAGTGTTATCCAAAGCACTTGTTATGGACTGGAACAGGTTCATCTTTGTGGTGGGGCCTGGACACATATGTAAACAATATCACCATCATGGAAAACAAAACCCAAATGTAGTTCTGTGGTGATGACAGCATGGCAGTAGTGCTGAAACTCTTAAGCGCAAGTCACAAACATTTCTGTTGCTGGTAATTTATGCCTTAATATCTCAATTTACCATAATATCTCATTTAAAAAATGTTTACCCCAATGCATTACGCTGTAATATTAAAATACTATTTTATTTTATTTATATTTTAAACTATTCAACTTCACAACTTGTTCCAGGTTACTATTGATTTACGTCAACTTAATACTCAAACAATACAATCAATGAGACTAATTTTTTTTAATAACATTTTTATCCCATGTGCTAATTCCCAGATAACAAGACATACATTTCTTTAGAAGAATTCAGTTGGTAGAAACTCACTGAAACTGGACATCTAAAGATAAACTTTGTCTATAGAGTCTGTAGAGCGTTTGAATAATTTCATCACCAGTAACCACTTTTTATGCACTTTATTTCACAAGTTTTATTAACCAGAGCCTATTTATATTTATACACACACACACAAACACACATGCATACAAACACACATGCATACACACACACACATTATATATATATATATATATATATATATATATATATATATATATATATATATATATAAAAAACACCTTTATTTCTTATCTTATGCCGCTTCTCTATTCTTACTAACACACCAAGACAAATTCCAGTACATGTAGACTCTACAGTACCTGGACATAAATCTGACTCTGATTCAGTTGCGAGATCATGAGGTGCAAAGTGCAAAAAAAACCCTAAACTGAAGACCAGGAAAACTCAGGGCACCAGCACACTTACTCACACCTGGGGTAATTACTACAATGTTTTAGAAGGTAAAACTTGAGAGTCCAGAGGAATCCCACAAAGACAACACACCAAAGCTCTTCCATGTCACCCATTTGATAAGAATATAATTTAAAAAATGATCATTTAAATTAATGGGTTATTGTATTACAATAATGACTTACCTTTAAATAAAGTGTTAGCAAGACAAAATGATGTGATATTATGTTCTAAAGTTAAAAGTAGAAAGTATAGTTATTAGGGTTAAATGGTGTTAAAGTGCTAGTCCACTTGCAGTTTAGTGTTTTAGGTAGTGATCACAGGGGACAGAAGCACAGTCACTCTGCACAACAAGGAAAGACAGTAAATACATGCTGGTGGCAAAACAGAGCTCACAGGTATGTTACTGAAAGCGGATACAGTGACCTGCTTGGCAAAGGACAACATTGTTGATGAAGAGAGGAGAGGAGAATGCTAAAACAGTAAAAGGTACTAGTATTAATCAACACACTGGGGTTACATAACCAGCTGTGGGAACAAAAAAAAAAACATCAAACATTAAACCAATAACCTGCTTTATCTCTGATCATTTATTTTCATATTATTATTTATTTTCCAGCGAGTTTCATTCAACAACACTGGCAGTAATATGGAATTAGCGAGCTAGCTAGCTAACGACTTTGATAGCAGTAGCTGTTATTAAATGCTGCTGACTCCTAAATTGCCCCAAAACTCAGTGTATAAGTGCATAAAAGTGTAGTTAATAATGACATCTCCGTCACATGTAGTGAGGACCTGTCTGTTGACCTGTTTGTGTTTTTGCTCCAAGCACCAAGGCCATTGAACGTACCGTATTTCGTAGTGACGGGGTCAGGGTAAAAGGTGAAGTGTGCCGCATGTCTTTTTTGTGTCTTCAGCCTCAACGAGCAGCTCGGTGAAAGTCTGAGGAACGAAACTCCTGCATTACTACCGTGTACATCAGTAACAGTGGCTTTAACAGCCGCACTCCTGAGCAATAACCGCGCCGCCATTGTAGAACAGTGAGAACAGGAAAGGGAATTCTGACGTCACTCAGAATCGCTGCGCTGATTGGTTGCAAATATGGGCCGCTCTTAAACTACAATCTGTGATTTGTTTGGGTTTTAAATCATTTCCTTCAAAAAATAAAATAAAAAAATAAAGTAATAATAATACAGCGCATGCTTACTTTACTATATGTGTATCTTAGGAACATTTATGATCCGATACATTTATTGCTAGCTTGATTTTGTAAGGTAAGAGGATACCAGAGAACTTTAAGGAAACCCAGACAGACAGAGACACAGACAGACAGAGACACAGACAGACAGAGACACAGACAGACAGAGACACAGACAGACAGAGACACAGACAGACAGACAGACAGACAGAGACACACACAGACAGACATACAGACAGAGAACATGAGTAACTCCAACACACAGAGTAACTTAAGCTCAGGATCAATAAGCAATATATAAATCAACACATTTGTAAATAGAGCAACTTGCCTACTTGGAGGAAAAAATAACTGTAGTGTAGATGGCAACAAGTTAAGGCATTGTCAGAACCAGAAATCTTTCATACATTTATAAATAGATTTAAAAAAAAAAAAAAAACAACAATTTTAAATGTGCATATTAGTGTTTAAGAGCTTGTTGAAGAGTCCGCACTCTGCAAATGATTGAGCAAGTTGAAATTCTTAAGGTCAAGATGACTTGAAAGTGAACAGTGGTTTTGAGTGATCTGAGTGGAAAATAATGGCTGGAACGAGACATAGAGACACGTCCAAAAACCAAACATTGCTAGGATTCTGCTTTGCATAATATGTTAATCAGCCATGAGCAACTTGGTTTTAATGGTGGAAAAGAAAAAAATATCTACATTTCCTGCTTAATAACTCTCATTGCCCCAAATCAGATCTGACTACTTCACTATCTGTTAAATGCTGCTCTAATAGATAAAATATGACCTAGAAGATATGAATGTTTAAAATAAATAAATAAATAAATGCAATATGCTCTGCACTTACTATTTTACCATTTGTGCTCAGAATGTTGAGACCTCTAAATCTGTCACATCAAGAAATAATGAGTTTTAGAGTTTGACAGCACTGACCTGAAAGGTTATAAAATAAAAAAAAAAAAGAAACAATGCACTATGATGAATCAGAAAATCCAGGGTTAAATTAAACTACACTTCGCCAGTTACCCAGATAAAATCTAACTTTGACCCACATTCTCAGACACTGCAGTGTTTTGTTTCTTAAATTAAATTTAATTTGTATAGAGCTTTTAATAGACACTGTCAACAAATATCAATACCATGATTATTTACTGCCCCTGACAGTTAGGACAGATGAAATAGAAGCATGTTTTTAACTATTATGAAGGTGACTTTGAAGAACGTAATATACTATTGACCAAAGGTTCATGTCAAAATTCTCTTTTTCTCTTTACATACATACAGACACACTTCACTGGCTATTCTATCCAGTGCTCTCATTTCAGTCTACCCCTTTCCTTAGATACATGTTTATTTTGTTCAAATTATGTACAGCTATGACCTCTAACATTATGAATTCATATCAAAACTCTACATTTTATACAGTACCACAGAAATATCCCTTATAGTTTACTATACCATAATGGTAAGTTTATTTGTGAGACGTTTAAACATACAGAAAGAAAACACTGGCGAGAGGGAGTTAAAAAGGAGGGGGAGTTGAATTCAATATAACTCAAACTGTAGATAACTGTAGAAGGACCAAAAAACTTCAAGGTTATTCAAGAGCATATAATACAAGTCACTCAAGTCATTGTTCTTATTATTTAGGTCAACAGATGACCAAAATCTGATGTGAAATTTTCATTTTAAAGATATCCAAGTCACTAGGTTTTGTGTTGTCAAATTATCATTATTAACTATTCATGCAACTTCTACATCAGCATATTCACTTCCATGAAGTCTGACTGGAGCTCCGGACACACTCGGAAACATCCAGCTTCTTCCCGCTGTTGCACATCTTTGCTAGGTTCTGTAAATATGGGACAGAAATAGGTAGTTATGCATAAGAGGTGCAGAGGAACATAAATGCAGTATTAAAAGTGACTTTCAGTGTAGGAATACTCACACTAGCAGCTCTTGCGATGCTGTTTGGGGATTGTAAAGCAGCCAACTCATTCAGAATTCTCTTTAGGTCATTGTTGCATGGTTCCACTACAGACAAGAAAATGAGAATATTCAGAAATGATATTCAGAATTATGATAACTAATTTAAAGGATGTAATTAGTTATCATATTTAGCATACAATGCAGTATACTAATGTGTTCCTGTGTTCTATCTACATATGGCAGCTTTATGTATCGTCTTGTGTATAAAGTGAAGCACATTGGGCACCTGGCTCAGCCGGTATCTGAGGTTGCAGTTGTAAGTATGGGTGATCAACCAGTTCTGTAATCGAGATACGCTCTTTGGGATTCCGCACCAAGCATCGCTAATTAAAAGAAAAAAAATATTAATTTTTATTTAATACGATCATGTCCTTAATGTTTTCAGCCTCGTAATTGTTTAATAAATACACAGACCTTCAGTACATCTACTAGATCCTTCTCAGGAATGTCTGGAAAGTCAATCTCATGGGATGGATCAATAATAGCATGGATCTTGGTGATTTGGTTGGTGATGTTTTGGAAAGGGGTTTTTCCATAGGTCATACAATACAGTATACATCCAAGTGACCAGACGTCTCCCTTTGGACTAATCTGTGGACAGCGACAACACACATTAGGCCCTTCTGCTGAAAATCTAAAACATCATTTCTGAGTTAATGTTTCCTGTCAACAAAGCTTTGTTAAACTAGAGTTAAATTGGTAATATCTAACCTTACCTTTGACCTTGGTTTTCCACCTTTAGATGATGTGTCTTTAATAGCCTCTGGTGGCATGTAGTTTAGTGTCCCCACCTGAAGCACAAGATCAGCATTATCAACCCTCCCAACACATAGAACAAATACAACTCTGTAGCAGTCAAAATAGACCAACCTGCGAGTCCTTCATAACACTTGTCATGTCTGGCTGAATGTGGTTTGCTATGCCAAAGTCAATGAGCTTCAGTGAGGCATTGACAATGACAAAATTAGCTGGCTTTAGGTCACTGTGTACAATTCCTTAAGAAGAAAAAAAAAAAGTAAGCAGTTAAAGGAAGAATTTAGAACAATTAAAAATAAAACAGAGCTGCAATGTTTTTCTTTTAATATTGTAATATTGCATAGTCACCATGCTTATGGATAGTCTGCACTGCTTCGAGCATGTTCCTCCAGTAGAACTTTCTTTCCAGTGAGTTGACAGTCTTGCGGTTGCGAAGCCATGTGTTGAGGTCCAGGTTTCCACACTCCATTAACATATAGATGTAGCTGTCTGTGATCTCACTGAAATTAGTTATCAGAGTTATCATACATCAGACACTTATTCACTACATAATATATTAGTGGAGAGTAGAGTTAAACATTTTAGATGTTCATCCTTCACTCTTCCTAGGCCCATATTCAGCTCTGGTAGTAGAATAAAACACTCACTAGTCATACAGTTTGATAATCTGGTCACTGTACTGCTGGAGGTGGTTCAGGTGCTCGATCTCATTCTTGTAACTTTCAACTGTCTGGGCATCTGCTTCCTCGAGGTTCACATATTTTACAGCATACAGATGTTTCTTTTCATCCAGAACCTGGTACACCTAAAGTTGAGAATATGCCAGATTTTCCATCAACCCATGTGAGGTGGGACGGGTATGCAAAAATACAAGTAAGCGTTATTAAGCTATTGACACATTACCTTACTGGAACCACCTCTGCCTATCATCTTTAAAATGAAGAACTGTCTGCCTTTAATGATGATGGATTCATTAGAGATAGTACTCATAGGACCCTGCAAGTAAAGAGATCATTTATGGCAAGCAGATACAACCATAAAATTTATTTCCAAACATCTTGACAACCACAAGAGCAAAGCACTTTTCTTTTTAGTTTGCTAACACATCTGTCAAATGAAAACATTTCATATAAGGACAGTGTACACATACAACATCCAGTGACTGTTGTTCTGCATTTCTTAAATTGTGCATTTTCCCCACAACAGAAGTAACAGCAGATTTAAAAAGATAAAGCTTTGTTTCTTAAAATTAATTTACAATTTGTTTATAAAAGTCTGCTGTAACATGCATATAAGGATATCTGTTCTTTACCTGTTGGGTCTGCTGGACAAATGATATCTGACTCTGTGGGGTGCAGGGTAACTGAACATGGCCGACCCTCTGAGATGAAACAGACGCAATAGCTGGTCGCTGTTTCACTACAGGCGTAACAAAACTAGGGATAAAGTAAGATTGGTCAGCATAAAACTCTAATTGGAGCAAAAACCTATTTGAATCCATAAGGTCCTGTGGAGTCCCAACCTGTTTGCATGATAGTCTTTGTGGTTTGGTGTCTGGCAGAAACTAATTTGATTTATCCTGGAAGAAACTGAGACAGCCGAGGCAGAGGGAGTTCTGAGTGACTGAAGAGGACGTGGAGTAGGAATGAGATCTACAGCATGCTTATTTTCCTATAATGGTAAAGCAAAAGTTTGCGAGGTGAATAAATAAATGTACATATAAAAAAGATGAGAAATCAAAATGAGAAATGTATTATTAAAATAAAATTCATTAATTATTGCGACTATAAATTATTACACAAAATACTTAAGGCCACAAAAGACCATAAAGTTAGCAATAGTCACACCTCTGGAGAAGCCTGTCTGTTGACATTTGCAGGAACCTTCCATTCAGATAAACTCTCCATAGTGTACGGTTTAGGCTGTGCTTTTTTTGTGGACATTTTCAGTGGGTTCTCCTCCTCCTTAATTCCACCATCACTGAAAGCAACTGCTGAATCTGTATCATAAGAAACAAACTATCATTGATCTGTCTATCAATTCTGCACAAACTGGCATATTTTCAAAGCACATTAGTTGGTCTTCAGGAAGCCCTGTATAATTATGTGCTTATTAACATTGTCATGGCAATTTCCATTCACTTGAACTAAGAGCCCGAACATGTTCCGGCCTAATAATGCCTGCGTGCATATAACAGGGTCGAAGACATGGTTTTCCAAGGTTTGCACAACTGGAGAACAACTGAAGCTCCCTTTACAGAGCTGTGACCTCAGTCCCAGTAAACACCTTTCAAATGAATTAGGCCGCTGACTGCAACCCAGGTCTCCTCGCTTGACCTGATCTCTCCAATGCTCTTATGAGCTAAATAAGACAATTCCCACAGACATGCTCTAAAATCTAGTGGAAGCCTTCCCAAAATAGTGGAGGATATTTTAACAGCAAAGGGGACTAAATCAAGAATGGGGTGTTCCAAAAGCACAAAGCATGTGATGGTCATGTGTTCACAAACTGATAACACTTTCCCCAGAATAATTTGAAATAGTGAAATAATTGACCTGCAAATTTCTCTTTCGTTTCAGACAGGAGTTGGGTTTTTCCAGACTTTAAATTCTTCATTGCCATCTGAAGAAGTTCAACCGGTTTTGCATTTGATGTCAGGGCTTTCTGCAGAATGGAAGCACTTTTCTTTCCATTACCTGCAGGGGGGAAATATTTATAGTAAAAAAAAAAAATAAATGTATCGGACATGCACATGGCAGATGTGTATACACATAGACAGACAATCTAATATACACCAACCTTGTGAGAGCTCAAACTGAGCATGGGCGATATGAACAAAGGCAAAGGCTTTGCTGTTGGCTCTGGCAATGATGAAATTATCTTCTGCTTCATCAGGATCTTCAATTCTACAGAACAAGATCATAATGTATTATTACAATCTAAAAGTCAAACTGCCCTTTTGGGTTTTGTTAGCCAATCTGTATTCATTATATCAGGAGCATACCCTAGAAACACTAAGCACAAGGCAGGACTCACACCGAATGCGACATAAGGCCATCACAGGGCACCTTCCAAACACACACCTTCACACACTCAAGGTCAATTGTCCCAAAAAGGACCACAAGTTTATGAATACCAAGTTGTGGGACACAACTATAGTGGTTAGGTGATACGCTGCATTTAACTCATACTAATATTATTTTGGTATAAATTTTGGTATTTAATTTGGATATTTTGATGTGGTCCAATATGATTTGAAGAAAGGTCTGGATACAAATGGAGAAAATAATAAACATACTGGCATGTTTGTGGGAGGTGGGATTAATTATACTTGAATTATAGAGCTGGTAACAGGAGATTTAAGAATTCAACAGTTTGATGAATACTAACAGATATCATGTCATTGTAGACACTGGTGTTTCAGTAGATGATGAAGATGCCACTGAGGAACAGCTCATAATTAAGAGGTTCTTCAACATTTTGTCTGTATTAACAGCCAGCTAGACCCCATTGCATTGTTACATTAGACTTTTTAGCTTTAACCATTTACTCACCCCTTTAACTCTGCGTATCTGACAAGCATCCGTGCGTAGCTTTCAAGTTTGCTATACTGTGCCAGGGGAAACCTGGTGAACATTTTAGAGTAGTAACCCAACAGCCTGGAGAGAAAAGCAGCATCTGTGCGAGGGTCACTGTTTGTCTCCAGGTCTCTGAGGTACGAGTAGCAGGCCTCAGGAGAGTTTGAAACCAGTATCTGGCTAATAAAGTCAGTGGTGTCTGAAAAGCATAACATCAGAATCTCTCATCTCTCAGGAAGAGTGCAGTGCCAATTTCACAAGGTGAATAAATAGACAATCAGAAATGCAGAAAACCTGAAAAATGATGGTAGTGGTGTGTACCGCAATAAGAAAAATATTATCAGAATTGATCCCAGTGAGTCTAACAGTACCTTTCCTTTCTGGTCGTTGCAGAAGTGCTGTGGTAGAATCCACATCACCAATGTCCTCCCCAGCATGTGGCTCTGGACTAATAACAAGTGGCTATACAACAATACAGATAATCAATAGTGCAACAAGATAGCACATACTTAAATATGACTACATATAAAATAGTAAAAGATGAATGTTTAAACACCACACCTTCAGATTTAACAGACTGTAGTTATAAGAGTCTCCATCTCCAGAATTCTTCTTTGAAGATGAAAGTATGGATGCATTTGAACGATAGGTTGGCCTAAAGACAAAACAACTTTTCATTTTTCACAGATGACATGACAGATACTGTACCTTCAGCATTACAAAGACATGGAAAGTTTCTCACCTAGACAAACTACTGCTATAGCCGGGAGCCTCGGATTTGTAAACATTATCAATGTTTTCATTTTCAGGAATTGACAGTGGTACCATGGGAATCCTCCCAGGCTACAAAAGAAGGCAAAAAAAGCAGTTAACTACTACTTTTGAATGTCAAAATCTATTTTAAGACCAAAAAGCATTTTCAACCTTACCATGGCAACTGTTCTTTTGAGTTGTGAGCCAGACCTCCAGGGTGGGACTTGGTCATCTGGTGGACTGTTCCTCTGATCAGATCTATATTCCAAAGATTTGCAAAGTAGTTTTGAAATGCAATAGTTAACATCATGCAATATTTATATATAAAACATGATACATTATCTGAGCTAGTCTCCTACCCCAGAGAAAAACCACTGGCCAGATGAATGTCACCTGATCCATCAGACTTCCCAGAGTCACCTCTGGACATTAAGGGTTTTTTTATAGGTTCTTGTAGATTTTCAGAAACTGAAATAAACACATTTTTTCACATTATTCAAGAATACAACATGTCAATAAATAAGACAAATTCAAAAACATGCACATGTGCAAATAAAACAGCTAAAAAAATCTATAAAAACAATTTTGTTATTTTGCAATAATAATAGAATACACATCATATACTAAACAAAAAAAAAAATAACAAACCTGCAATATTCTCTTTATCCTCTTGGGAAAGGAGTCGACATTTACCCAATTTGAAATTCTGCACTGCAGTTTCCAGAGTTTCCCATGGCTTGGCACCCATTTCAATAGCCTGCTGAAGAATCGAGGTACATTTCTTTTCATCTCCTGTTGGTTATGAGAATGAAGGTTTAGGATGTGTTTTGTATATAAATATAATACAGACATGGCTGTGTTTATAAAGTATGGAAACCAGAGGGGGCATCTTTTCTGCTATTATGCTCACATTAATTCAGATTAAAGTATAATCTTAAACTAATATTCACCGAGTAGTTTTATACTTTTTTACATTATCTTTATCTCTTATCTACAAACTCTGAGGCATTAAAAAATATTACTGTTTTAAGCTCTTCATCAACACCAGTAACTGCATCACTTTACCTTGTAAAAGTTCAAACTGAGCACAAGCTATATGGACGAAGGCAAAATCTTTGCAGTGAGACCTTGCTATGTCAAAACTATCCCGTGCATCATTGACATCTTGGATACTGTTAAAAAATAAAAAAAGGACAAATAGTATATTCACATGTTAGCAATACTTCTTGTGCTTATTGAAAAATATAGCTGTGAAAGAACAATTATATCCGTGTCAGTCAGAGACTTACGCTTTTAGCTCTGCAAATCTGACCAGCATACGTGCATAGCTTAAATTCTGGCTGTGTTTTCCTAGTGGCATGCTTGAGAAAACCCGGGTGTAGCAATCCATTAATTTGGAGAGAAGAGTAGGATCTGACTGAGGATTGCCTTTCTTTTCTAGGTTTGTCAGAAAGGTTCGGCATGTGTCTGGTGAATTGGAACTGATGATCTGGTTAATATTGTCTGTGTCATCTATAGAAAAAGAAAAATCAGTACCAGAGTATAAAAGGTGTTTGCATAATGTTATTTCAAGAAGCTGGTCTAATTGGCAGACATAAATCTTTGTAAAAATAAATAAATAAATCACCGTCGTTGTAGTATCTCTTTATCTTCTCCAGCTTCTGACACAGCATTGCAATCTGTAACTTCCGGTCAGTGTTCTCCTCCTCATCCATCCCTAAACACAGACACACACACACACACAGACAGACAGACACACACACACAGACAGACAGACACACACACAGACAGACAGACACACACACAGACAGACAGACACACACACAGACAGACAGACACACACACAGACAGACAGACACACACACAGACAGACAGACACACACACAGACAGACAGACACACACACAGACAGACAGACACACACACAGACAGACAGACACACACACACACACAGACACACACACAGACAGACAGACACACAGACAGACACACAGACAGACAGACACACACACAGACAGACAGACACACACACACACAGACAGACACACACACACACAGACACACACACACACAGACACACACACACAGACAGACAGACACACACACACACAGACAGACACACACACAGACAGACAGACACACACACACACAGACAGACACACACACAGACAGACACACACACACACACACACAGACACACACACACAGACAGACACACACACACACACAGACAGACACACACACACACACACACACAGACACACACACACAGACAGACAGACACACACACACACACAGACACACACACAGACACAGACACACAGACACACACACAGACAGACACACACACAGACAGACACACACACAGACAGACACACACACAGACAGACACACACACAGACAGACACACACACAGACAGACACACACACACACAGACACACACACAGACAGACAGACACACACACAGACAGACAGACACACACACAGACAGACACACACACACACACAGACAGACACACACACACAGACAGACACACACACACAGACACACACACACAGACACACACACACACACAGACACACACACACACACACACACACACACACAGACAGACAGACACACACAGCTTTCACTATATCGAACTGAATACCATCACTGACACCAGTAGCATTGAGTTCAACAACGTTCTGTTGATGTTTACCCGTGAGACTGAATTGTAAACACACGTAGATTCATACATTCACCAAGCTAGCCAAGCTTTCCTCTTCGCTCTGATACAGTACTCAATCCTGACATTACATAGTAATTTCTCTTGTAATAAAAGCAGAGATACAGCAGAATTGGAATTAAAAAGCACATAGAAAAGCACATATTAAAATAACAAAGAGTAACAGTAACACGACAGGTCTTAGCTTGGAAGCTAAGCTAGCTAGCATGCGGTAACGTTGGAAACTATCATGACCGACAATTTGTCAAGACAGCAAAAAAATCCCTTAAACACTAACCTAAACGATTTAGATATATAGCTTACCGTCGCCTGTACAGCTTCACAAGAACTGTATGTATGTTGCATACGCAATATCAAGTGGAATCCTGTAACCCGTGAACGAAGCAACCGGAAACTGTTTTGTCTAACTTTCAAAATCGCCGCTTCAATCCAGCTGCGCGTTCTGATTGGTCAGTTTGTACCGAGAAGCTCCGCCTCCTGCACCGAGAGACGCCATCTTGTGGCCTGTTTACAACGAGTCCAAAAGTGAAAGGCATTTGTTTTAAAAGCAGCGAAGAGCCACACCCTGGGATTCCCCTCGCTATTACTGGGCTTTTTGTTGTGGGGGCTGATTAATGATGACGTGAAATATGATGTCATCACATCAGACGTGTAGAATTATACAGTATATTCTTCAATATTATTCAAGAAAAGAAATTCGCCACACGTATCAATTGTTTGGGGACGTTTACTTTCA
The DNA here is from genome assembly GCF_030014155.1 of Tachysurus vachellii. Lineage (NCBI taxonomy): Eukaryota > Metazoa > Chordata > Actinopteri > Siluriformes > Bagridae > Tachysurus > Tachysurus vachellii. The sequence continues at coordinate 13,046,895 of NC_083464.1, read as the reverse complement.
GGTTTACAACATCATTTGATGCGTTTGTTTCTAGGACAAATAACTTATTTAAGGACAAATTCTATATGTGCGCTCGCTCGCGCGTGCTTGTGTGTGTGTGTGTGTGTGCGCGCGCGCATATTTTATGTGATATATTTAATGCACTGCTTTCTTGCTTGTTTGTTTATTCATTTATTTATGTAGACACTGAGGCACAGTGGGTTGTTTAATTGCATAAAGCATAAACATTTGGCAAGCTCAGCAAATGTTGACAATTGTAAATTGTACATAAGGTAAAATAGTCAAACCAGGTTCTGGTTTTATAATGTCAAGATGATCTAAGCCTGACTTCAACATATTATTCAGGAGGATATGACATGATCCAGCTGGATGCAGACTTTTTGTCCTTATTTCTATGATAAAGAACTCACTGTCTGTAATTCCTAAACAGTTAAAGAATATTTTTGTTAAATCACTGTAAATCACCCGCGACCCGGCCCCGGATAAGCGGTAGAAGATGGATGGATGGCACTGTAAATGTGAAATTCTTCTTTATTTAACCACATTTTTATTGCTTAATTTCTAATCCATTGTGGTTGTGTAGATGCAAAACTACAACATTACTGTCGCTGTCCACATAACTGACCTATATACAAGTGCATCTCAAAAAATTTAAGTATCATGGAAAAGTTAAATATTTTTGCAAATTACTTCAGAAAAAAAGTGTATATATTATACTCATTACATGTAAATTAAAATGTTCCAAGTGTATTCGTGGAAATTGTGGTAGAAAAAGTGCACAAGGAGCACCAATAAAATATATTATATAAATATATTTGCTTAAATGAACACACTTTACTAAGAAGTTTAACTTTTCTGTATTATAAATCAGTTCCTGGATTACTTTATGAAATATCGTAATATTTTGAGGTACTGAATTTTTGATTTTCATGAGAAATTAAAAAAAGGCTTACATTATTTGAGTTGATGTGCAATATCTAAAATATATTAAAGTTTCAATGTTTTAATTAAAGTGTGGGAAAGAAATTAATTTTTCCTTGATATTCACCTGTATATTCAGTTGCTCAAGATAGGAAAGCAGCATTAATATCTAAACAAATACTTTTTTTGCAGATTGCAAAATATATATACACTAGATACAAGTACAATGACAGAGTATAATATTTATACTTTATTACACAAGCAAATAATTTATGTCAAATGACTGCATGCAATGAGTGCAATTCATCTATATTAAACAGTTTCAATGTCATCATAAGCTAACAATAAACATGTGTACAGCAAAACAAAAAGAAAACAAAAATGACTATTAACTTAGTGTCAAAAATGAAGCGTTATTTCACTAATCGGTTAGCTGGACTTGTTTGGGTGCCTCCAGCTTCCTCAGAGTTTCATCCCACTGGGTAAACTGTTTAGACAAAAGAAACATCTGGTCCAGTGTTAAGGAAGTGTCTTTACACATTCAAGCTTTATAGAACCAACAATCATGCAGAAATAGTTTTTAACTGAGACATTTAGATCACATGAACTGTATTAGGACAGCTTGAACCACACACGGTTTATTAATAACCTGAACATTAACACAGATCTTTGTGTAACAAAGGATACCATTTTGTTGTATTCTTCAAAGAGTCTTTTCACATCAGCAGATATCTCTTCACTTTGGTCCTATTAAGTAAAATCAGGAATGAAAAAACAAAGTTCCAATAAAGGAATATATTAATTTATTCTGTTTATAAAAAAGGCTAAGGGTAACTAAGAAAATGATGGGACAATGGATAAGACAGCTATGAAATAATAATTACTACTACTACTACTACTACTACTACTAATAATAATAATAATTCATTGTCGTCATTTTAGAGGACATATGGAGGGGTTGCACAGGAACATATACTCCTATTAATCATCACACAAAACAAGCATGGGCATCTATGAGCTGATGGATGCATTTCCTCAACAGAAAAATGCAACTGGCTCACCATCTCAGACTGGTAGCTGTTGTATGTTGGGGAAACCAAAATGGTGGTGGGAAATTGACCAATGCTAAATTTTTAGAGTAAATTAAAGTTGCAGGGGGAGAGTGCAGGTGTACACAAATTAGTGCAGATAGCCAATCAGATTACAACATTTGAGAAAAATGTACTTATAACCAATGTTTTACCTGCTGACTGATGTGAAGTTGTGACAGACGCTGCAGTTTGGTAGAAAGTTCTGGAGCAGCTGTGTTGGTCAAGCAGCAAATAAAGAAACATAATTAAACCTGATGTAAAATGTTTACAGCAAACTCAGTGCATCAGCACTATGCTTATTAACAACAGAGATTTGATCATTTAAAAGCATTACATCAAATAATGTATGATGCACATCTATACAGTCCTGCTCACCATTATTGGCACCCCTTCATGGTTTGCATAACTGAGTGAATGTCTTCAGAAATAAATGGAAATGTACCAAATTTATATCAGCAGGATCTTTTAATTGGAGGTCCAAAGTAATTTAACAAAGACAAAAGTCCAAAGGAAAAAACAGAAAACCAGCATGTGCACTAATCATGGCACCCCTCCTTAATATTTGGTTGCACACCCTTTGGCAGCGATGACAGCCACCAAAAGTTTCTTATATCCATCTATAAGCTTCTTGCACTTCTCGGGTGGTATTTTCTCCCACACTTCCTTTGCAATATGCTCGAGCTCTTCAACATTTGCAGGGTTCCTTTCTCCAATGGCAGATTTCAGCTCCCCCAAAGATTTTCAATTGGGATCAGGACTCATTGCTGGCCATTTTAAAACAGTCCATTTTTTCCCTTTCAACCATTCCTGCATGCTTTTGGAGGTGTATTTTGGGTCTTTATCTTGCTGGAGGACCCATGATCTTCGCCTCAAACCATGTTTCCTTACACTGGGCAAGACATTTCGCTCTAGAATTGCTTGATAATCTTCTGATTTCATGATACCTGTGATACAGTCAAGGCCTCCAGTACCAGATGCAGCAAAGCAGCCCCACAGCATTATGGATCCTCCACCATGCTTGACTGTTTGTATGGTGTTCTTTTCCTTAAAGGCTTCATTGCGCCGTCTGTAAACATACTGTTTGTATGCATTACCAAAAAGCTCCACTTTGGTTTCATCTGTCCATAAAACATTGTCCCAGAAGGCTTGAGGTTTGTCCAGGTTCGCGAAGATCAATCGTTCCTTTTTATGACTTTTCTTCAGCAATGGGTTATTCCTTGGCCTCCACCCATAAAGCCCCACTTTGTTTAGTGTGTGGCATATGGTACTTGTTGAAACAATTACACCAGACTGCTCCAGGTTGGTCTTCAAGTCTTTAGATGTTTGACGTGTGATTTTTTCCACCATTCGTACCAACCTTCAAAAGACTTCTGTCATCAAGTTTTCTCTTCCCCCCACGTCCAGGGAGATTCTTGACAGTTCCATGCCTGGAAAACTTCTTAACATTACACACTGTTGAAACAGGGATACCAGGGTCTTTGGAGATGGCCTTGTACCTTCTGGAGGTATTGTGCTTGCAAATAATAGCATTTCTAGTGTCCTCAGACAGCTCCTTTATCTTTACCATTGTCACACATGAAGAGGACATGACAGGTGGCTTTATAAAACACCAAAATGATCATTCATTGGCTAATTCACATCACATGGGTGGAGGCAATTCATCACAGGTGATCCTCATTTGTGATTTGTAAAATTGGGTTTCCATCAGGGGCGGTTCTAGACCTTTATAGGGTGGCTCCAGACCCCCTGTCTGTGATCTCAGCCACCATAAAACTATAAGTATAATTTTTTCTTTCAAAAATAAACAATAAAAAATGCAGGAGGTGTCGTCGATGGGAAAGAAAATTATTTATCAGTTTGATCCCAGAGCGAATTTTTTTACTTTGCTTTTAAGCACGTGCCTTGTAGTCTTTCAAAAGTGCGTCATCAGCTGTGTTTTATTAGAAAGGAGAAGCACAGGTACATGCAGCGTGCACGCGCAGTCAGAGCTGGAGGCGTTTATCTATAACGTTAATCGGCGGAAAGCCGCAAAGACGGCAACCAAAAGCAGTGACATGTCACTATTCTTATTACCAGAGTTGATAGCACAAACAAAATATTAATGCAAACAATCCATTCAATACTAAATAAAAATAAACATTTATGCCCCTTTCCTCCAAAAAGAACCGGGTGCTGGTTCAAAGTTGGTTCCACTGGCGAACCGTCTAAGAACCGGTTTGCCTTTCCACCGGCTAGAGAGCCATCACAGAGCCGAGTGTGACGTCACTGTATACGGGTCACGTTTCTCAGCAACGTTAGCGCAGCAGCGGCAAAAACAAACATCAACAATGTCGGATGTTACTTTACTGTTAATGCTCATGGCTTTGTGAACCTACATTAACATCCAAACGCGGTGAATCCAACGTGTACGTGCAGCTACATGTAATCTGTATAAACGGAGGTTGTTATCGAGAAAGTACATAACGTTATTTTATTATTAACACAGAAAAAAACTTAGCCATAGCATGTAGCTACCTACTATCGTGTGTGCTGATAATGTATCATATCGCGGTAAAGTGTATTAAACATTAGTATACTTAAGGTATACTAACGGTAGCCCCGCCCACAGCCCCTGACACAAGCGGTTCTTAAGTCTAGACCAGCAACGTTTTGGTGCTACATAAGAACCACTTTTCCTGGTTCAGAGCTGGTGCTTTGGCTGTCGAAAAAGACACGGCAAGCATTATGTTTTTCTATGTTTTCCTCATAATGTTTATCTTTTTAAATGTTCTTTATCATTTGCTGTTTTGTATCAAACACAAGCTATCTGTAGTAATATGTTGTTTCACTTGATAAATTTCCTTCAGTAGATATTCCACAATATGCACATAAACTTCATGGGTGTCAATAATGGTGAGCAGGACTGTAAGTACCACTTACAAAAAAATTTAGCAAAAATATAATGTGCACAGATAATAATAATAACAACAACAACAACAATACCTTTAATATATGGGCTATCCAGCAGAGGCTGAAGGTTATTCACCTGCTCCAGCAAGGCAGCCTGAGAGCACAGAAAGTCCTCCTCTATAATGGGAGCAAAAGGAAGTGTGGCTATGCATCAATTAGTAGTTCTTGATACTTAAACTATATAAAAACACCAACTGATATTTAGAATATGCACAATACTTTAAATATACACTGAAAATAGACCTGCAGACAATCTAACTAATATAAATTCACAATTTAACCACGGGCAGCAAGGGGAAAGGTAAATACAGTGGACAGCATTCATGCACAACTTTCACCAGGCTGATGGGGGTATTACTGCCTATAAAACAATAGCACAAACCACAATGAAATTTGACAACAGATTAAAATTATAGACTACTGACCTGCTAAAATAAACTCCAATTTCATTGCATCTGGCACGGCAATGTGGTCTGTGAATTGTGGATCTATATACTTCAGCAGATCTTCAACTGAAAAAAAAAAAAAAAAAAAAAGGTAAACAGACATATGTAGCAAGTTTGTAGTATCTATAACTGTCAAAAATCTGTCTTTGCTCACTTTTCTTGTGAAGAATCTTGACTCGTTCTCTCTTGCTGGCTGTGTTTGCGAGGGCAGAATTAATCCTTGCCAAAGACTCGACAGACTGAAACAGGGAGAAAAAAAAAAACAAACAAACTAAGAACATGTAGGGCATGTGTTAGCTTAGTGGGTACAGTGGGAGGTAAAGAGTTTGAATCCCAGGTCCACCAAGCAGCCACTGCTGGGCACCAAAGCAAGGCCCATAACCCTCCACTGCTGTCAAATAAAATGTAAGTCACTCTGGAAAACAGTGTCTGCTAAATTGCAGAAATGTAAATGTAAAAACCAGCAGCATAATCTTTTTAGGATTAATTTTAAGATTAGGCTATAGATAGGGGAAGTCGTGGCCTAATGGTTAGAGAGTCTGACTCCTAACCCTAAGGTTGTGGGTTCGAGTCTTAGGCCAGCCACGACTGAGGTGCCCTCGAGCAAGGCACCGAACCACCCAACTGCACCCCAAATGGCTGCCCACTGCTCCGGGTGTGTGTTCACTGCTGTGTGTGCACTTTGGAAGGGTTAAACGTACGGGTCACCATACTTAGTCTGTCTGTGTATGTCACGTCACGTCACTTCACTTCACTTCGATTCAACACACTCAGTCAATTTACAATGAATTCAATGAACATTTGTGAAACTATTATATAGTTATGGTTATATGTAGCTCATTAATTGTGCATAGGCAGTTGAACACTCTATAAGTTCACAATAATACAGCTGTGCCACGCCCTTAGCAACAGCATGACGGCTAACTACAGAGAGCTGAATAGCTAAACGGCTAACTACAGAGTGATGATTAGCTAAACGGCTAACTACAGAGTGATGATTAGCTAAACGGCTAACTACAGAGTGATGATTAGCTAAACGGCTAACTACAGAGTGATGATTAGCTAAACGGCTAACTACAGACAGATGAATAGCTAAACGGCTAACTACAGATGCGCAGCTAGCCAAAGATTGCTAACCACAAAACAAGTTAGCACTTAAACATTTACATTTCAAAAACCCACATTACCTTAAATGGCTTATTACTTTGCTCACGTTCTCCGTACACGCGCTTTTCCAGCTGTTGGAGCCGAGCACTCAACTCCTCAATATCGCTTCCTTCCATTTTGCCGTCTGTGGTTCTCCAACCCGGAAATGACGTAATTGTTGTCCTTGCTCATCCCCGGGTTGCCAGGTATGTTTGCCATAAACTGGTCAATTTGCTCCAATATGCTGTCCAGAACGTGTATAAAATGAATTTTAATGTAAACACAATATAACAGCGCATTACTGGATAAAATAATACATTTTGTCCCTGCAGAAAGGGGCGTGTATATAAGAGATCACTTGGAACAGTTTAGTGCACAAGTTTCCACTTATTCCATTTATCTCTGCCGCTTTGCTATGATATGTTCGAGATCCCTGTGTTGTTAAGATTGTCACATTCAAACAAAAACATGTACATGGGGTCTCTAAAATGTCTGATAAGGTCAGGATAACGCAGGAGCGCTGTGTCAGGAGTGGCGCATGCGCAGTTCGCGCGCCTCTGCCCGTGTGCACAGGAGCGCCCGGAGAACAGCGAGCACAAACGCACTGATGCAAACGTCCATTTAGGATGCTCCGTTCATACTACCAGGTTTGCTGATGATTTTTGTTTTTTGAGTATTTTCAGTTTCATTGTGTCACATTTGGATCCTTGGCATCAAACGGAAGATTTGTCGCATGACCTTGTGCTGAATGTCATTAGGACCGAATATAAGCCCATTACGGTAAGGATTACAATCATGCCAACCACGTTTATGGTCTGCATAAAGAGGCAACAGCTCAGTTTATTAATAACCCACTGTACTAGGTAGCCGGTTTATCTGCTCAGTATCTATCCAAGCCGATGAATGTGTACCAGACGAAACGACTAATTTAAGCCATCCAGGACAGACTATAATACACAACCAGCGCACACGCGAGTGTGTGTGTGTTCAGTGTGTGTGTGTGTTCAGTGTGTGTGTGCAGTGTGTGTGTTCAGTATGTGTGTGTTCTGTGTGTGTGTGTGTATGTGTGTGTGTGTGTGTTCAGTGTGCTGAACCCGTGCATGGGCAGGTGCTTCATCGCCATTTGGTGCCGCTGCTCTTGTCTCATGGATGGTGTTGCGCATGGCCCTAGTCTGGATATCCCTGGGAAATTAAATTAAATAACCAGGCACCCTGTTAATCCTGTACAGTTTATATTAATAAATAATTCCTTACTGCATGACGAATTACCAAGGAGTTTGTCAGAGGCTGCAGTTTATTAAGAAGGCGCGATGCGCTTTCGGATGTACTAGATTACAAAATGGCTTTTTCAGCTTTGGCCTCAATGTGTGACATCCGAAACCGCATCCTACAGCACTAATATGTGCTAATAAATAAACATCGCTAATCCATCATTATGATATTTCACCTATAGACCCGTTGTTTGGACATTTTTATTAGTTTAGCAGCGATTTCAGATGTAACCGCAGTCTTTGCGGCTATCAGGAGACACGTGCCGTTGTAGCTTTTGTTCTGGAAAAACAATCAGTACCTTGCGGAGAAATCTGCCAAACAGAAAAGAAACAATAGCAATCCTATCACATGGCAGATTCCTAAATTAATAAACATTTTTAAAAGATTATATTATTAAATAAACATGCAAACATTTAAAAGTAGCCTACAGAAATGCACCTGGGAATTTGACATAATGTATATCTGTATTTTAATGGATGCATTTTGGCAAAAGATAGCCAGAGATCTGACACTCCTGGCTAACCTGAAAATACCATATTGGATTATTTAGTCTGTAATATAGGGGCTCTGGCTGACATTTCTTACCGTTTTCTAGAAACTGAAACAGCAGTATTTTAGTCAAAAATTTGAATAACTGAAAATCTAAATACAACCCTGATATATGGTTAGCACTTCAATTTTAGTCTGCAAATATACAGTGAAATTTTTTATTATCTCACTATTCAGTGCCAACCACAAGACTGGTCATCTCAGGGAGTGTCCATTTACCCCTCATGCCTCTGGCTTGTTCATTTGGGTTGTCTACAGTACATCTGGATCGCTCTAATATCTGGATCCGTTTTGATAAAAGTGATATACAAATCATCTGGAATTTAACTGAATGTTAGGAAAAAAGCCACTAGCACTGGTTGTAATTATATGCATCTTTAGAGAGCACTTCACACTTATTAGCCTTGGTTTCACTACAAGATAGAATGAAAAATGAAATTTTAGAGCCTTCCCAACCTTCAATCAACAAAGATGTTCAAAATCTAGTTAGGTCAGATAGGTTCAACAGAAGAAGTACAGTTCAAGGTCTAAGCATCAAACATAATGAAATATGTGTGTGTGTTTTTTTATGCTATGTGAGTCACATCCTATGTTGAGGCATACCAATCAGTACAATTACACTAGGTTAGACTAGCTGTGTTAGTGCTATATATTTGGATTTGCATTTTTACATTGCCTTATTTTGTTCACTAAAGGACAATTAGGACCTATCCTGCAAAGATGGATATTGTAACACATTTAATCAACGACACTATCAAATTCTACAAATGGAGCCTTACCATTGCAGGTACGTACCATTTCTTCAATTTTCTTAATTCTGTATGGAGCAAGAACTGTCATTATTTCCTTAGGAACATGGATATCAGACAAAACTGTAGCAGAGCGAACTGTATATTTACTATTATTACATTTCCTCTGAGAATGAGGAATGTCAGAGAGAAAGATGATAAAAGTTATGAACTTATATCAAATATTAATATCAGAAAATAATCACAGTCAGGAGCATTCTAAAAACCTCTTATTAGTGCTTATTAGTGCTTGAGAGAGTTTGACACTAGATTAAACAATATGAAGCTGCACTATGTCTTCTAAACCTTTACAGTACACTCAGTCTGTGACAGTGATGCTTTTATCTGAACTGCACTGAATACATTTTCCTCACTTATGGCAGGAACTGAAATGGGATGCATTACAGACTTGGCAGAGCATCAATAGTTTTAATGCAAAGTATTCATATTCAAAGGCTAATTACAATCACATGCTTCCGACAAAAACATGTGAAGCCAGTCAACTTTATGTCATTTATGGCATATGACACGCCCTTATTCAGAATAACTTACACTTATCTCATTTTCACAACTGAGCTTTTCAGAGTTAAAGGCTTTACTAAAGGGGCAAGCAGCGGCGGCTTGGCAGTGTTGTGCTTTGAACTCACAACCTTCAGATCCAAGATCTTAACAGCAAAGCTACCACTGCCTTTATTTTTTTCTAAAACCTAAATTTTTCATGCTGTGTCTCAGGCTAGCGTAACAACACACATAAAAAAGCACAATCCTCTACGAGTTCAAGCTCAAAGTTAGAGTCCTTAACAAAGGAGAAAGATTCATAGATTCATAGATCCTGACCTCCCTGGCGCCCTAAGCAAAATTCTGCAAAGGGGCCCTCCTACCTGACCCATGAACCATGTAAACCATTTGCCACATATTCACACTTGCACTGGCAGCACTGCACAGCTAATTTAGCTAGTCAGATAGAGACTAGAGACAGAATCACATCAACTTAACTTAACTGTTATTTGCGCTTGCTGACATCAAACTTGAAGAGAACACAAGTTTACCTGATTGCTGTTCTCGCATTTCACTCTCATTTTGTTTCTTTTTTCTCTTTTCATGGCCAGATGGATAGCTCCGCTTCATATTGTCATCTACACAGTAAACATTAACACACGCTGTAAAATGAGGCAGGGGAGGCGGGGCCTTGCGTAATTTGCGGGGCCCTATGCAACTTGCGTTTGAGCGTATAGGGTCGATCGGCTCTGGAAAGATTCATAATGGTTTCATCAGAATTCCAGTGTTGTAAAACTGCAATCATTTGGTCACTATCAAGTTATGAACTGACAGCACTCTAAGCATTAAGCCTATCTGTTTCTGCTTGGGGGAACAAATTTTGAAAAACTTGCTGATTTTTTCATTGCTGCAGACAAGCGTGTGGAGAAATGGCCCCTGATGGACTCTCCTCTCCCCACGCTGGCTATCAGCTCCATGTATCTGCTTTTCCTCTGGCTGGGGCCAAAGTTTATGCAGAACAGGGAGCCTTTCCAGCTCAGAAAGACCCTTATTGTGTACAACTTTAGCATGGTTATCCTTAACTTTTTCATCTTCAAAGAGGTGCGTATAATTAGGATACAGTTCCAGAGCTTCAATAATTACTAATAATAAATCCAAATTTGATATAACATAGAAACTTTGTCATTCCTGATTTCCAAATGATGTTTCTCAGTGAGGCTTTTACATGACCTGTCACTGATTCTTTTTAATGGCTTTAATTTTCTATATAATAGCTGTTGTTTGTTGTTTGAATACAGCTCTTCCTTGCTGCAAGGGCAGCGAACTACAGCTACCTCTGCCAGCGAGTGGACTACTCTGATGACCCTAATGAAGTCAGGGTAAGTGTGTTCCTCAAGCAGGGCTCTGATATGATTAACTGCAGTGTTCCTATGACTGTACCAGCCCATGGAATACGAAACATGATGTAGACACTCAGCAACCCGATCCCTGCCTTTTATCTAGCCAAGGATTGTACTCAAAAAGGGTGTGTGGTGTAAGAGAATGAGGTCAATTTTAATGACGGTCCCATCAAGGCTACAAATTAGGCTGAAGGATAATTTTTTAGATAAAAATATAATTTATTCCAAGGTTCTGTAGGTAATTAACATTTGTGAATTATGTAAAAGTACAAGCACAAATAACCAAAATAATAGTCATGAAAGTCAGGAAATAATTCAATTATAAAAATAAAAAAAAGAAAACACAATTAAATAATCCAAATGGTTATAAAATGATTACTACATTGTTAAATACCCTTTCATTCCTTATTACTATTAAATGTTGGGTGTATTTCTAAACAGGTTGCAGCTGCTCTGTGGTGGTACTTTGTGTCAAAGGGGGTTGAATATCTGGACACAGTGTTTTTCATACTTCGTAAGAAGTTCAACCATGTCACCTTTTTGCACGTTTATCACCACTGCACCATGTTCACTCTGTGGTGGATCGGCATCAAGTGGGTTGCAGGTGGACAGTGTAAGTATTTAGTATCATCATGAAATGTTACTACAATGTACAGTACATGCCTTCAAGAGTTAAACCAAGTACAACAAAATGCATAACTTCTTGCATGCAACCTGAAGACATTATTATGAAAGAATTATGTTTGGAATAAAAACAACTGGGAATACTGAACATAAGTAATAATTGGGTTGTATGATATCAAGTCCATAAAACAAGTTCCTATCATGAGCTATAAAATGTTATTCCTTAAGCAGCCTTTTTTCCTCTCTGTTGATTTGATAAGACAAAATGCTACTTATCATGTGACTGAGAAGACTTTCCTTCCCATCAATGAAAATTACTTACTGTTACAAATACAATATTAGAGACTCCATCCATAAATTAATGTTAAATAAACAAGATGTTAAATAAACATCCAGTAACAGAAAACATTTAATCAGTTATACAGTTTTCTTAGGTACATAACATCACAATGGTATTGTTTTTTATTATTAGGTTTAGATTATGTCGAGTATCCACCATACAAATCCAAGAGAATGGGTTGTTAAAACAATAGTCCATGAAAATTAGAGCATTTGTATAAGTCTACCATATAAATTGCAGTCAGAGATACTGTCAGAGCTGTGCTGCTATAGAAAACTAGGCTTCAGATTTAAGAATTCAACAGCACCGGGGTATTAGCATGTTTAACGCAACAATGTGTGTAGAGATAAACTGTTCTGCATGTTATGTGATAGTTTAAAAAATAAATTGCAACAATGATTAAAAAATGTGTATGATATTTTGCTAAATTGCAGCAAGGATTAAAAAGGTGTTTGTTTTTCATTCTTACAGCATTCTTTGGTGCTCATATGAATGCAGCAATCCATGTCCTTATGTATCTTTATTATGGACTGGCAGCCTGTGGGCCAAAAATCCAGAAATACTTGTGGTGGAAGAAGTACCTGACAATTATCCAAATGGTAGTCTGACTTTAAGTTATTGTGCTATGATGATTTTACTGTCTCAGTCACTAAGCTAGAGGGTTAATTATTAATAGCAGTATTTATGGTTGTCAGAATAGCTGTACTTGGCTTGTAGTCATGCAGATTACAAATGATGGCCATTTGCCAAGAATTACTACTACAACCCACATTTAAATATCATTGAAACATTGGAATTGTTTAACATTTAACATAAATTTTTCACTTTATATGGAATTTAATCTTCCAGAATGTAATTTTGCAGTCACTAAACAACTGTTTTCCCTTTCCTCAGATCCAGTTCCACGTCACTATTGGTCACACTGCTCTTTCCCTCTACACTGACTGCCCCTTCCCTAAATGGATGCACTGGTGTCTGATTGGTTATGCCATCACCTTCATTGTCCTCTTTGGGAACTTCTACTACCAGACATATCGCCGCCAGCCACGTCGTGAAGGTCTGTCCAAGTCAGGCAAGGCACTGTCGAATGGAGCTCCTAATGGAATGACAGTCAGTAATGGAGTGAGTGGCAAGATGGTGGAGAAGCCTGTGATAGCAGAAACTGGGAGGAGGAAGAGGAAGGGCAGGGCAAAGCGTGACTAGAGAAGATGAAGTGATGAAAGGCAGAAACAGGCAGATTTGAGAAAGGATGTATAAGATTGGACATTTGTTAGGAACAAGTACATTTGTGGGATGCTTGGGATGAGGATATGCCTGTTTGGAGGAAGCTCAAAGGTTTACAGCACTATGTGGGGATTGCCACCATCAGTCAGGATGGTTGTGATTAGAATTATTTGTTAAAAACAAAATTGTGATCCTTCTCTTTACAGCATTGTTTTTGCTGATTATATGCATAAGCAACACTGTAATTAGAATAAAATATGATTGATGGTCAAGGGAGCCTAAGATCTCTATCAAAGCATACTATTATTTAAATTATCCTTTTTTTTAATAATCATTATCTTCCTGTGTGTCTACGTTTAAAGTCCTCATACTTCAGGCCAGAATTTCAGCACGTTTACATACCTCTCACTACATAATCAAGTAAAAACAAACCATCAAGCCATCTCTGCTTTTTACTTTTGTTCCATACCTAATGCCTTTAAAATATCCAGATTGAGCTCTTTCTGAAGCAGTTCTTCCTAATTTTGCATTATCTGTACTCTATCACAGCTGTTGCTTTATTCTATACATGCTTTTAATATTATTTATGAGTTGACTTTGTTGTGTCCAGGGGTAAACCCTGCTTTATTTATGTAGTTGTATAAACACCAACCAATGTTCCTTATGTTTCCACATTTTTATGTTTCATTTATTCAAAAAAGTATTAGTCATCACTTTTATTTCTTTTAAAGGATTTTAACAGCAGCAGTTTGTGATGCATAGCTCCTGTATAATTGCCTTTTCCTGAGACTGTAAGAGGGAAAATGTTTTGACGTTTCACTATTAGCAGACTGTGACCATAAAGATTTTAGAGACATAATCTTCAAGTTATAAATACAACACATGTCGATAAAAATACTCTCAGAAGCCTGTCAATGCCATTTAAAATATTCAATTGTTTCTCAACTTTGTCTTATAAAGCAGCATCTCATCATTTTGAATCACCCAAAAATGCAAAGCTGTTGTGTTTTGTCTTCTTGAATAATTGTTTTCATGTTGTATATGCTGTGCAATTTTGTACATTGTGCTTTTAAAAATAAAATGGCTATCATGAAGGGACACATCTCTGTCTGATTGCCATGACTTTTTCTTCCTTTTAATCATTTGAGTGGTTATAACCATTTTGTGTGGAAATACCATTATTTGGGCTAAAGATTATGAAAAATATGATTGCAGGTATGATAACCGTAAAACATTTTCATTTTAGCATACTTTGTTACTTCTTTGACCTTTGAGCAGATCTCATCAAAAATGAGTTTGTGTCTAAAACTGCAAGGGCATCTTTTGTAAGAAGTCATACAGATTGTAACAAATGTGCCAGCATACCACATGGGAAACAATAATAGTTTCTTCAGTTTCATGACCAATGGATTTATGATGTTTTTCCAGCTCAAAATAAATAGTACATCGCCTATAAAAAAAATACAGTTATTTATTGTATTCCAGAGCTCAATTTATTTTAAAAGTTGACCATATCACCATTGGAATAGCATAACCAGTACATCATCCCAGTCATCATATAGCAATATTACTGCTGCCTCTTAATTCCTTACATTATTATGTTTAATATGCCTTAAACATTCACACCACAGTATCTTAAAACAGCTCCTCTTGCTTCAAAAGTTAATTCCTTATTCATTCACACTCTTTTACAAACTGCTAGAAGGAAAATGCACACCAACACACCAGCTGTTCATTTTGGTCCCACCCATCCCTTATTTCTCCTTCAATCACAGATGATGAGGGTCCCTAAGGACCAATCTGAGCCCAGCCTCTCTTCCTCCTCCTGGTCAGTACAGCGATACAGACAAAAGTTCCTATGGCAACAGTACACAGTGCCTCTCCTCCCCCTCAGATGAGCTGTGATTTAGTGGGCCTCCGTTGCTGCGTTGCTGCCTAAGTGCTTCTTTTTTATGAAATATATCCAACCAATAGGCTAGATAAAGCATGTTTGTGGCATGCTTTACTGATACTACTAATACTAATACTAATACTAGCAAATGCATCTAGCCAAAAGTTATGAAATGTATGTTAGAGTTAATATTACAAGATACGGGTTGCGTGACAAATAAGAATGACTTTTGAAAGTATACATATTGTGACTGACAAAATCCAGAGGTTCAGTTGCTTAAGTTAAGCACATGCAGAACTTTATACCTGTACTATAATTTCATGAAAATGTAAATTGGAAAAGTGCATCATGGTAGCAACAATGATGGTAATGATGACGATGATGATGATGATGATGATGATGATGATGATGATGATGATGATTATAATGTAATATAATTTAATTTTGCTTTATACAAAAAGATTAACGTCTACTTCCCCAATCTCAAATGGGCATAGCACACTGAGTGTCAAGCTGGAATCAAGCCAAAATCCGAATTTTGGTTTGTTGGATTGTTATGGAGAATGAGGATGGATTGTTATGGAGAACGAGGGGGAAAAAGATTCTCTGCCATTGTGTGAGCCTGATTTCCCAATACATTGTAGCAGTGTTTTTCTGTGATTCTTATAAAACTTAGTTTTCTTCCTTTCTGATGTAAGGACAGTAGACAAAAGTATGTTAAGGGCAACATGGGGGCCTTGTGTTGCATCAGAGATGTGTTAACAGCACATATAACAGTTAACTGCCACATACATATGTGAGCCTTCTCCAAACTGTGTTTTATTTTTCCAGAAGAAGTCAAGTGACCTGGACAGATTTTAACCTGACTTCAGCTCTTAGCTGAATGATCAAATCCCCATAGCTACTCTCTAATACCTAGTGAAACATTTGCAGGAGTATGTGGATATTACAAAAACAAATGGGGACTAAATCTAGAATGGGATCAAAAATAAATGGGAGTGATGGTCAGCTCTCCACAAACCTTTTAGAAATACGATGTATATCCTATACGTTTTTATAGCTTGTAGATTCCTGGAGAACTCAGGAATATGTAAAGTGCTGACATCACTGTTGCTAGGCAGGAGTTTCTCTGTTTCAAGTATTATCAAAGTGTTTTTCCACCGTTTTACTCATTTGCTGCCCATGCCTTATGCCCACTAACAGTCAGTTCCCATTTCTTTATCATATTTACCTTTTACATCTTATATATAACATGACGATGCTCTAATGTATCTCGCCAAGAATTTACACGAGCAAATAAAGACAGTGAGTGAAGCCGGACAAATGTAACCAGGCCCTCGTTTGAGACCCGCCCGACGCTGACGTCACTGCGCACACATCTCTTTCCGGTGGATGTTGGCTGGTGGTCCTGCATCGCCGGACGGTGTGCATCTTTCCTCCAAATCGTTCATTCGTACTGGACAAAACAGGATGCTGAAACGGTAAGGGATATTTTCTAAAGCTGGATAGAGGGGGAAAGAGGCATTTCTATTTGCAAAATTTGCAACAGTTTAAGTTCAGATCTGATCATATCTATTATTTTAGTTTTAGACAGTCACCTTGTAAAGGTTATAAATAATACGACTCACTTTATTCAGGCCTAAAAGGATTGAAGGATAGCATTAAACCATTTGGATGCAAAAACACTCGCATGTTTATCAAAACTACTTGACAATAGGCTTTTTTTTGCTTTTTTTTTACTTCAGAAAAACTCGTAATATCTAAATCTAATGTCTAAATTATTACTCAGTAATGTCTGCGTCGCTACACTCTATATATCGAAAGAAAAATATAACCAGTATATGTTGTGTAAGGCTATTAATAATCCATTATTTCATCTGAGTCTTAGTTACTGAATGGTAGGGACGACTCGAAACCGATCGAGAGGCTACACATGGCTGCTGAATGGACCATTGTTTACTAAACCCAATAAAGCTTGTTTATAACCAAATCAGTCACAGGCATATTTCATGTTTTGGGGATTGGGCATGCGTGAATACGTGGCCTGTTATTCTATAATAACCAGTCGTCGACTCAAATGGTAAGGTTTGGCATGGTTGCCATTCTCAGCCTTTTTTCTCATATGTCAAATTAAATATGATTTTAGTTTGCAAATATTTTCATTGAGAGACATTGGAGTGTTTTATGGCTTCCTCTACAAGGGCCTATGCTACGTTAGCGAGCTTCATATAGGTAACACAAGGTGATATTAACGGTCAGTGCGGATAGCAGCTCCAGAGGCGCGGCCGATTTATGTCAAACATTATTTTAAAGATTATTCTTTTCATTCTATGGACAGCTAAAGGTAATGGACGATGGGCGACGTCTGATCACTAGCATACGAAGCCATGAATTCCGCCACTGGCGGCGCTGCAGATCCGCGCCAGGCAGACAATAGTACGGTGAAGCAGCAGCAACGGGCGCCCTCACCGGCCAGATTTAAAGACGCGACATCGAAAACGCCCTCGAAAACTGCCTCAGCTAAATCTGCTTCAACAAAACAAGGGGGTAAAAACAGTCGGAGCAGCTCCCCTGTGGCCGCCAGCGCGGGGAAAGACAGACAGGCGACGAAAGGTGCGGCCGCTGTCCACCCAAGCGGTGCTGAAAGTCCCACCACCAGGCGGTCGGAGAAGGCCAAGAAGATCGAGGAGCGTCATAGCTCTACGGAAGACGCGGACGATCCACCTTTAAAAGGCGATCGTGTGGTGTCCGATCAGCCGAGTTCTTCGAAATCCTCCCAGAGCAAAGGGAAGAATCAGAGAGGTAGGGAAGGGGCCGCGAGCTGCGCAAAACAACCGGCTAGCAACACCGTGGGATGCGGGCCTGGCTTCTGGAGAGAAGGGTGCTTACAGTCTGAGTTAATACAGTTTCACATGAATAAGAGCTTGAAGAAAGAGGGGGCCATGCACGCGAAGGCGGCCACCTCGCCCGGCAACGGCATGGAGCTCTCACCCGAGGCGCCCCTCAGGCCTATCGAGTCTCATATCGAGCGAGATTTGCGAGACGAAATCGAGAAACTGAATGATGAAAACGATGATCTTAAGGTAGGCCTGGATGATAGCAAACAACTAATAATGATGTCATACAAATATTCACCTAAAAATACAGCATTGATTTCAATACAGAGGTTGTGGTGTTTTTTGTGGTAGCATGAAATCGAAGAAATGCGAGCGGAGATGGAGGAGATGAGAGACACGTTTTACGAAGAAGATGCGTGCCAGTTGCAGGACATGCGGCGGGAGCTCGTTCGAGCTAATAAGAACTGCCGGATCCTCCAGTACCGCGTGCGGAAGGCGGAACGGAAGCGACTGCGATACGCAGAGACCGGGGAGATCGACGGGGAGTTACTGCGGAGTCTGGAGCAAGATTTAAAGGTACAGTGGTAATGGTTGGAGAGACTAAAACATGCGGTGTAATGGTTGTGAAAAATGTATTAGACTTGTAGGATCTTAATTAAAAATTAAGGGTATATCTTGCCTTTAGGTAAAATGTAGTGCATTCAGGTACGAATATATCTTGCATTTACATTTCTGGCATTTAGCAGACACCCTTATCCAGAGTGACTTATATTTTATTTCAATTTATACAAGTGAGCAATTGAGGGTTAAGGGCCTTGCTCAGGGGCCCAGCAGTGGCAGCTTGGTGGACGTGGGATACAAACCGATCAGTAATCCAACACCTTAGCCACTGAGCTACCACATCCCTACATATCTTCCACCTTTAAGGTACATAATTTGACCACTCCTGTAGCTTTAACGCTTTACTTTTAAGCACCTTCACAGGTCTGGCATTTTCTAAAGGTACTAAATATGCCCTCTTTGATGGTACCAAGGAGTTTTTATTTGTCACTGTCACCTATGGCTTGCCCAATTAGTGAAAATATATAAACAAATATTTAGATTTAAGATTTGTAACTTAATTTTACATATTTCTATAAAGCTGCTTTTTGATAATGTCCATTTTTAATTAATAATAATGTAATGTATATTAATATACATACTCTCTATATGAGGGTTTAGTTGTAAATTTAGAATAACCAATGAACTACACAAAAATATTGCAGGAAATCTAAAGGTGTCATCCAAATACATACATTAAGACACTTAACTGCAACCCTGTCTTTTTATATCCAGGTAGCAAAAGATGTGTCTGTGAGATTGCATAATGAACTGGAAAATGTGGAAGAGAAAAGGGCAAAAACAGAGGAAGAAAATGAAACACTGAGACAGAAGCTGATAGAAGTGGAGGTGAATAAACAAGCTTTGCAGATTGAGCTGGAGAAAACTAAAGAGGTGAGGACGTTAATAAACTAAACTTATAATAATAATAATAATTTAATGCTAAGGCACAGCACAGTTGTTAAGAGGAAACTGGAACTGGTTGTTTACCATCGTGTGATTTTGCTTTATTTATATCATACTTTTATACATCAGTCATCTCTGAAACGAAGAGGGAAGGATGGACAGAAATCAGAAAAGAGGACTCCACAGACCCCAACAGAGGTACAAACAAGGAACATGTGTGATTACATTAGAAATTACAATTGATCTAAAAAATTTACACACACCTGTTAAAATAGAGGGAAATTGTGATGTAAAAGAATTCAATAATAAATAATGTCAGAACATTTCCCAACCTTAATGTGAAATTACAATATATAAATAGTTAAGAGAAAACCAATCAGGAACCTTTTTAGGAAAAAAGGAAAAAAACAACAGCAATAACCTAGTTACAGAAGTGTGCACACTCTAAACCTAAAGCAACATTTTATAACTGTATTACATTACATTCAGTCTTTTTTTATTAGTCTATGTTTGATTAGTCAGTTTGGTTAATCTTGACTTGCCAGCGTTTTCTAACTCTTTCTTGCTCTAGATCAATGAAATTGTAACAGCATCACCTGTGTACAGTCTGCAAAGGTGAAATTCCTTTTCGTCTAGCAGACACCTGAAAGTTGCACTAACATTGACTGTGGCTATTCATTATTCTTTCCACCTTGAAAAAAGCCTCAGATTCAACTGAAGCAAAGCAATACTAAAGAATAAATTTGGGTATGGTGTTCACTGTGGGTATGGTGTTCTCTTTGTGGTTTGTGTTTTGCTCCAAACGTACCCTTCTGAATACTGAAATTGTTCTTATCAGACCGTATCATTTTTTTCTTTTAGATAAAGGGCTTCTGTCTGTTCCTACCACATAGTCTAGACATGGCAAGCATATGAGAGATTGTCATCAAATGCAAAGAGTATCAGTACTTGTCACATACAGTATTCCTGCAGCTCCTTTAATCTTACTTATCCTTTTATACATTTTTCAACTTTTTTCATTTATACAACTTTCAACAAGTTAGATACCATGAATGCTTTATAAGCTCTTTGTTGCCCATGGTCCAGGAGTTAGAATAGAATGAGATTGAAGGTGATTGGTTTATTTTGAACACAGCCACATCCACAATTATAAATTGGTGTGCACACTTATGGAACCTAGGTTAACTTTTTTCCTGTTTTTTCCTAAAATGTTCTTTACTGTTTTTTCAAAAAAAAATTATATGATGTAATTTCACATTAAGTTTGGAAAAAGTGCTGAAATTATTTATCTTGTTTTTATCTTTTTTTTTTTTACATAACAAAGACCTTGCATTTTAATAGGGATGTATAGACCTTTTATATCCATTGAATAAACCTGCAATTGCCTGTTTTTAATTGATGCTATAATATAAGACGTTCATCAAGAAGTTCTGTCTGAATATACATGACATGGCCAAAAAAATGAACTCATATGTTCTTTTTAAACATTCTATTTCTGATTTAGTCCTCCTTTGATATTATAATAACCTGCACTCTTCTAAGAAGAAGAAGATGTTGGAGTGTGGCTGTGGGGATTTACTCAGTCAGCAACAAGAACATTCGTGAGATCAGTGATCAAGTGATGTTGGGTGTGGAGGTCTGGGGTGCAGTCAGCATTCTAATTCATTCCAAAGGTGTTAAGTGCGGTTGAGGTTCTCAACATCAAATTTGCCATGTCCAAATGGGCCTTTTTTGGACACAGGGGCATTGTCATGCTGGGACAGGTTTTGGCCTGTTAGTTCAAGTAAAGGGAAATTGTAATGCTACTAAGACAACCAAAGTTGCATTTTAGCAGTAAACCAACAAAGGTCAGTTTTATAAAAAGACCACATATGAGTGTTATGACGGGGTGTCCACAAATGTTTGGCCATATAGTGTATATTTCTGAGACAGTTTAATAAATTGTACAGCTTTAACCAGGAGGAGCTGAGATGCTGTGTGCAGTAAGGAAGTTCTCAGATCCTTCTCTGGCTGCACTTAACTTACCAGCTGCTTAATATTTTACATTTACATTACAATATTACGTAATTACTGTCAGAATTTGTTCAATTCAAAATGATCTTTATAGGAGGAAAATGATGACCTTAAATGCCAGTTGGCCCTAATTAAAGAAGAAGCTGTACTGATGAGGAAGAAGATGGCCAAAATTGACAAAGAGAAGGACCGGCTTGAGCACGAGCTACAAAAGTATCGTTCCTTCTATGGTGATGTTGACAGTCCCCTCCCTAAGGGTGAGGCTGGTGGTCCCCCTACCACACGTGAGTCTGAGCTGAAGCTGCGTCTCCGCCTGGTGGAGGAGGAGGCCAACATCTTGGGACGCAAAATTGTGGAGTTAGAGGTAGAAAACCGTGGTCTGAAGGCAGAGCTTGATGACCTGCGTGGAGAGGAGCTTGCAGGGGGCACAGCAGATCCATCAACACGAGAACAAAGCGAGGTGTTATCTGAGATGCGGCAGCAATTGCAGTTAGTGGAGGATGAGGCTGAGCTGCTACGCCGCAACCTGGCTGACATGGAGGAGCAGAACAAGAGGGTGACAGTGGAGCTTAACAAGCTCAAGTATAAAGCTGGCTCGCATGAGGGTTCCCGTCATGGTGGGGCAGGGGTGGATGGGTCCAAGACTGAGGCTCTGCAGGAAGAGCTTAAAGCTGCTAGGCTACAAATCAATGAGCTGAGTGGAAAAGTGATGCAGCTGCAGTACGAAAACCGCATTCTACTGTCGAACATGCAGCGCTATGACCTGGCCTCACATCTAGGCATCCGGCCCAGCCCTCGAGACAGTGATGCCGAAAGTGATGGAGGACGCAGAGAGAGTGATGATGACTCTTCACGTCTCCCACCGCATCGCAAGCGTGAGGGCCCCATTGGTGGTGAAAGCGACTCTGAAGAAGTACGTAATATCAGATGCCTTACTCCCACTCGCTCTCTGTACTCACCAGAGACCCGTTTTTTATCCCGAAGTCTCAAGGACCGGCAGCAGATGATTGATATTCGCATGGAGGCCGAACGTCTGAGCCGGACCATTGACAGACTGATTGCTGACACGAGCACCATAATTGCGGAAGCACGAGTCTATGTGACAAATGGTGAGCTGTTCGGCCGAATGGATGAGGATGATGATGGAAGCCGAATACGTGAGCATGAGCTTCTGTTCCGCATTAATGCGCAGATGAAAACTTTCAGGAAGGATCTCCAGAGTTTTATTGACCGTTTAGATGTTCCCAAACCAGAAGATCGAGAAACCGAAGAGCCACTCTCTGTAAGTCTATGCAAGTGTTATATCAGATTAGCGCAAGTCTCACAATAACTATACTCCATATTTTGCTTTTTCTCACACTTTCAACTTATTATACATAGATTTCATATGTACATATTATTATATTATTATCTTATGAGCTGTTACACAGAAGTACATATATATATATATAAAATTCTGTATTTTTGTGTCTGAATTTTCACACTTACTCTCTTTGTTCCTTATTTCATTTACTGTTTATTTTTCATTTTGTATTCTTTTTCCACACCCACTCATACAGATGTTTCAGCCTATCATTTTGCTTATCCTCATCCTGGTTTTATTCTCATCTCTGTCATATGCCACTATATTTAAACTAGTTTTTCTTTTCACCCTTTTCTTTGTTATATAAACCCTCCTTCTTTTTCTTCGCAGCCATATTGTTTTTTTGTTTTTGTTTTGTTTGTTTTGTTGCCGTTTTCAATTGATTTTGGCCATGTCATTAAGGTTATACAAGGTACAGGAGACAATCCACCATTTTACGCATGGACTACAATTACTCAGCCAAACACAACAAAGTTTCAACTAGCAGTGACACAACATTTGCCTCTTTACTTCAGTCTATTCATATGGTAAGTGAAAATATATTTTATGACAACATAATATGTTATTATATTAATATTGACACTGAGTAATATTACCATTTTTTATTTTACTGTCCATGACATGTTGAAAATAGAAGATTATATAATGAGTTTATATAGAAATTTGAAATAAAAAAGTTTTTTTATTATATTTACATGAAAATTGTATTAAATGTTCCTTGCTGGTGTTACTGCTTTCCCAGATCTTGTTTGAGTTCTGAAAGTGATCTAAAGACCAAAATTATTGGCCTAGTAAGTGTGAAATAAATCAAACTGACAACACTTAAAGACTCACAAGATTACAGTGTTGATCACCTGCATTATTGTCAATAAAATATTTTTCATTTTGGTTCAGAAATATTTAACACATCCCTACAATTAATATCTGGTTAGTATAAAAAAATAAGAATGGCTCATAACAGTCTTTTAATAGACTATTGTGCATACATAAGGCTTGTGCTATTGCTAACAACAAAAGGGCCATAATATTAAGGCAATAATATTATTTTATCCATGTTTATTTCAATCAGCAATATATTATGACTAGTTCTGGAAAGCAATATATCATGGTCAACTCCAGAAATATTGGTATCATTCAGAAACATGGTCAGAAATGATTATATCAAAAACACAAGGTACAACCTTTCACCAAAAGACTGTAGAATTATTTTTAGAATAGTATTACCTATAGGAATAAAACAAACAAAAACCTCTACTTAACGCCAAAGAATATGTCAAATAGATACAAGCAGATTTGGATCCTTAAAAAATGTTAAATGCGGTTTATTATGCTTTAAAATGGTATAAGTCTCCAGGAACTATTGTTGCCTATGATCTATATTACTAAGGGAATAATACAAGGCTGTTGTTCCTAAATTTGAAATTTCATGTCATTTATCACCAGGTGATAAAACAAAGAACTGTCAATACAAATGATTGTTGACCTGCAGACATCATATAAAACTTAAACAGTTAGTTGCACAATAGTACATTATGCATAATAGCCCATGGGCCATAATAAAAACCTCTCAATGTTTAGAACGGATGAATGAAAAAAACTTTCAAGAAAAAAAAATCCATGGCCACAGTAAAAGAAGGATGGTGGGGAGACAAGGAAAATTACACAGTTTAGTTGATGCTTGAGGTTGTCTAGTTTCAAAATTAAAATCATCCTCCTTCACAACAAGTTGTTTGGAATGGTTAAACAAAAAAACACAAATGTGGTTCCTGAGAGTAATCCACAAACAGTCAAAACTACAATTACAAATGTGTGCTTGTGGTCAGACAAGATGAAAAAAATCTGACATTTTGGCATTGCACACCATGTGCAGGTTTGGCAAAGAAAAGGGAATTGCGTATAAGAAAAGGCATCCAAACCCACAGTAAAATATGGTGGTAGATTATTGATGCTATGTGTCTGTTTTGCGGTTGGTGGTCCAGTAATGTTTATGGAGATTGATGGCAACGGGGACTTGTCAATTTCTAGATCATGAACTTAAGATCTGTTTGCCTCTGGCAAGAAATGAACACTTTTCTGTAAAGGTATATATAACAAAATGATGACTCCATCTATCAATCTATCCATCTAAATCACATCCTATCCAGAACTTAGCTAAAATGAATAAACCATGAATAGAAAGGAATTTTAAAATGCTCTTCATTAAAACCAGGTGCCTCACGTAACCAGGCTTTGCACACTTTTTCGAAAAAAGTGTTTAAATAAACGGGGGACGTTTAAATAATAGTTTACTGAATTTAAGGACAACAATATCAACCTTTTTTTGTTGTTCATTTTCATGAACAATGCCAATAATTCTGGAAATGGCTGAATATGTTATTTAAACGATTCTTTAAAAAAAAGTTCTTTCCAAGTAAGTTAGGATAGTAGTGTGTTGTGTGAAGGAGGAGTGTGTGCTTTGAGACTCCCCCTGGAAAGTGGCGTCATAAGGCCCGTTATTACCAGATATGTGGGAAAGAGATGCGCACAAACTCGCCAACTATTCAAACCGGAAAATAAGCTTTCCACAGATGCATCTGTTGTAATCATTCAACTGCGATTTCAAACTTTTTAAAGGAGAGCAGAATGCTGCAAGGTAAGATATCTTCATCTTTTTGTTTTTGATGAGATCATGAGGATTAGACTAATGTTTGTACCCCACTAAGATACAGAAAGGCAATTAATGGGACGACATGTTTTTTTTTTTGTTTTTTTTTAAACTGTCTGCTGCTCAAACTTGAAGGGATCAAAAAAGACATGCATGGAATTCCAATACTGCATTTTATTGGAATTTAACGTTTGCTCTAATACATCTAACTTGGCCCGGTAAGGAAGGTGATCGGGATAGATACAGAGAGTATATACAGTATATTTATATATACACCAAACTCTTAGATCAGTGTATGTTGTACTTCTGCTAATCGGCATGTTAGAAGGAGCCGGTTGAAAACTAACACCAGAATGTGGGCTAAGTAAAGACAGTGAGAAATGCGCGCTGGCTGAGTAAAAAAGCTGTATGTGGGTGTGTCAGTGGACTATGACAGGCTATGACTCTGTCGCTCCTACGTTGACATGGAAAGAACAAATGCGCACGGTGCGCACACAGAGAAACATGGCCGGGTTCGGCTCATTTCTCAGAGTCAAATGAGGACTGCAAAGACAACCCTTTCAAAACACTAATGTAATCTTGTGTGCCAGCTGGAAGTGCTCAAAAGAGATGTGGAATGCGATCGGAAACGGCTCAGGTTTTTACTGTGGCGGAGGCGGTGGATACTTGTGTAAGGCGCACGGCTGGGAATTTGTGCCGTGCTCCTTGCTGGAAAGGGAAGGGGACCGAGGAGTGACCTCTACGGCCTCTGTAGGGCATTTTGCCGAGCACTCTGGACTCGGTCGTGCAGCCTCGCCCTCTGCAGACCTGCAGAGCCAACATTTACGACTCAGAAAGAGGTTCGAGGAGCTCAGGAAGCGTCACGGGCAGGAAAAAGACGCCTGGATGAAAGAGAAGGAAATGCTTTTGAGAGAAGTGGCAGACGTGCAAGTAATGCACGAATCAAGATCATCGAACCTCTTTCTGAATGATTATCACAGACTGCATATTTAATGGTTAACTTTGTTGTCATTTATGTTTTGCTTTTTTTTTTTTTACAGGGCGGAGAGAACAGACGGATATTGTTGGATCTAAAGACGTTGTTGGAGGAGGTGCAGTCTGAGGTGAAAAGGGAAGAGAGTAAACGCAGCGAACTCCAACTGCAGTATACCAAGGACCAGTGTGCATGGGAGCTGGAAAAGGCAGGGCTGAAATGCAGAATCGCACAGGTACGTGCAGCTTGACGAATTTGTGGTCTAATGAAGGTAATTTACAGTTTATTTCAGAGCAGCTCAAGATTTCAAGATATTCCACCTAAATTATTTTTATTTATCCTGGGATATACTCACAACTGCATTTATATATAGTGCACACTCTGGGATATCCTGGCATATCCTGATCTTAGGGATGCACACATCCAGGGAACATACTACAGGATCAAAGACAAATCAATCAGTCAATCAATCAATCAATCAATCAATCAATCAAAAATTCTAAAAGTAGCTCAATTGCTTAGGTGAGTAGTTAGCTTATTGTCTACTGGGCCAAAAAGTAAAGGTTGCTTTTTGAATGCAAGAAATGGTGATGTGTGCTCCCACATTCGGAAAAGCCATTTGTTACTTAGTCTGGATTTTTACAAAATGAGTGATGAAGGCAGTGGTGCTATTTTAAATGCCCATCTTTGTCTATGATGGTTTATATCTTAAAATATATATATATATCTCATTCACTGTTCCCTTTCTTAAAAAAACTCTCCCTTATTTTCTGACACCCTTATAAAGACACAGCCCAGACTGTCTAGTGTATTTATCATCTGGAGTCAGAGCAGTTATAATCCTCTCTGGTGGTTTATGCATTATCCCTAGAGTGAGTCATTGCTATGCTCTCCTAATACAGTAGTGCAGTGTACTTTCCTGCATAGAGGAGATGGAGAGGAGTAGTGCTGTGGAATTCTGGAGGGGTAGATGCACCTCAGCTAGGATATCCTGGCATATTGGATACATATTAGTCTGAGTAGTCATACTGAGCTTGATACTTGAATTAAAACGTTTCCTCAGACTTGCAGCCAATATTTTTTAAAGCTCATTTGTGGGAAAAAGTATACCAAATGTTATTGTGTTCCAAATTTGAGTGTTCAATTTAACACCCAAAAACATGTAAATAAAATATTATTAAATCACCTGAATTTGCCTGAATAAAAGACCTGACAACTAAGATCTCGTCAGCTATAGCATGATATTACATAGCTTGCTTGACATACCTCTGTCCAAAAGTCTCTATTCAAATTTAGGCAAGTGGGTAGAATGTACTCAATTTAGTCTATGGATTGACCCCAAAGAATGATCACAAGAATACTATATTTATTATTTTATAAAAACGTTACCATAATAATGACCCAGTTTACATAAAGAATGGAAGGAATTCCATGTCACTTAAATGCAGTCCTTCAAGCATCACAATTGATTGATAATTTGTCCATAAAGATTCCTACAAGACAGACATTATCTTAATTAAATGCATCCACAAAATTGGGTTCTAACAGCCTTTAAATAAAGAAAACAAATAGTGCGAATCATTTACCAGTGTTGAACAATTCACCAGCCTATTACTTCACTCACAAGGCCACTGGTGCACTTGTCTTTCCTAAAAAATGTGAAAAACAGCAATTTGGTTGCACATACTAAACTAAAGTATTAGCTGGCATTGAGAATAGATTTCAGGGAGGAGACAAATCAAAGTATAAATGCTGTTTTCACCATCTCCCACATCCTGCCGCAGCTTAGACTGTGGGCACTGAGGACGCCCCAGGTTTACCAGGCATTCATGGTTATGTTTTTGCCAGTATATTTCCTTGCATATTTTTAAAATGGAGGTGGTGAACTCTGAGTGTCCCTGCAGCACCACCCTTAGGAATGTGAGATGCTAAAGCATTGGTCTAGCTGCCTATTTATAGAGGACTGCCTCTGAGACACTCTTACCCAGAGACAGAGCTTCAGTCACACAGCCACAGCAATAATCATATTTTAAACTGAACTTTAAATCAGACAACTGTTTCCTTCAAGGCTGATCACGTGGTAGAAAATGACCAGTCACATGCCCTTGGTTTGTAAATACTCAGAGACAGTCCACCTATGGGAATATATGCAGTTAACAACTATGTCCATATTTTTTTAATACTGATCCAGTGGTTCATTGTTTATACAGGCCATGTTGTAATCTGGTTTTGTTGTTATGAAATACTGTCCTATTTTAGGAATTGTTTGTGTTTTTTGGGCACATGGTGGATCACTGAACTTTTGTTTATCAAGCAATTGCAAAAAAATAAATGGGTCCATATGAGAAATGTGTTAAAAAAATAAAAAAATAAAATAAAATTATTAAAAGTAGTATGCACTGAGGAACTGCAGTGTTATTTATGTCAAGAAGAATGAACTACTGAAACACAGTAAAGTATATTTACTGTTTATTAAAAACCATTTGTTTAATGATGCTTGGGAAATTTCTAACAACCGTATCCTAAAAATAAATCACCAGCTTTCTAAGACACAAGTATTGTGTAACATTTAGGAGTTCTAGATGAAAGAAGAAAGACAGGATTCCTGAAAAGAATGCAGACTTTCCATTTTAAGAATAGGTCAAATGGATATATAAACCACGTCAAAGAACCACGTCCTCTAAACATCTGCTATGGATACAGTCACATGCTAAAGATATATTGTACTATTAGAGGTATTGCCCTATATCATCAGAGTATTCTGAATATTTAAATGAATTAAATTTATCTTATACCTTACAAGTGACATGCCATATTGATTTTAAGTCAGATTTATTGGTTTCTACAGTGTATATTACTGTATAATAGCTAAGCTGGGTTAGCTCTAGAAACTATTACATTACACATTATATATCTTTCTTTTCTTTTTCCAGATTTACAATAAGAAGTTAAATGAAGAATTGTGTGTATACAACCGATAAAAAGCATATTCTATCCATACATATTCCATGTCACCCTGGTTCTGTGCCAGAATTTATTTCCACTGCCAACTCAAGGACAAAGAATTGGGTGTTAATTTAATCCTGTCCTTGTTCATAGCATGTGGAAAGTGTTCTGGTTTTAACAGCAGTGTTGTAGTGAAATGGAAAAGGCTGCTTGGTATTCACACAGTTAATGACTTATTTTCCCCAGGTGTCGAAAGTAAAAACCTGTCTCCATTTATGATAAATGATAAGGCAAAAAAGCACATAAAGGTAAAAGAAGTCTTAATCCAGCTCTCTCATCGAAACCAAACATCCATTGAAGATCATGCTTTAAGGTAGCTAACAGTTACAGGGAAGTGAATAGTAAGAGTACCAATAACATTACTGTTCTTTTAATACTACATTTAATTGAAAAAGAAAACCACAAATAATGATAATTTGAGTAATTTACAGACTAAATATTTACAAGTACATCACTTTTACCAGGTTATAAGGTGCATATGGTATACGTATTTTGTCGGTCATGGAGGCCACCATGGCCTGTTGGCCTTGTTATGGCTTATGGAATCTTGCAGCACCTACACACTTGTGTATTGAAAATGATAAGGATAGAGTGTTAGGGGTGAATGTGCAGACAGATTTTACAGCATTATATCCTAGGGGCATGCCAGCCAACCACCCAGAATCTTGCAGCTCTCCTAACACCTCTACTACCACTTTTACTCAGATCAGTACTTGCATTTTCCTGTAAATATTCTATGCATGCCACCATTTTCCTGTCATCAAATATTTAAACCCCCCCTCCTCCTTCTCTCTTTCCAGTTGGAGGCCAAAGGAACAGTAAATAGAGAGACTGGAGACACAGTAAAGAGGGAAAGAGAGGAAGAGCGGAGGCTGCTGGCAGACACCCATACTGCAGCAATGGACCTGCGCTGCCGGCTGGAGCACAGCGAGAGGGACTGGGCGAGGGAGAAATCTGAGCTTTTGGAGCGCTTTGATTTGGAGAGGAAGGAGTGGGAGAGTCAGCTAAGGGACATGCAGCACAAAATTGAAGAGGTGAGTCTGCAGATGGAAACCAAGCCCAGGAAACAAGTTGCCACACCCCAAAGGTCTTCAAGAAGTTCTGCATGGTGCTGTGCTCCAAATGATTTTGAACAAATTACTAGATTGCTTATTACAGACTGAAGTGAAAGTGGTTACATATTTCAAATAATTTTGTGCATCAATGCTTTTAACAAAGAAATTTGAACTCTAAAATCTTAATCACATGCACCATTAAATATTATTCATTTAATAATTGCCTTTTTTTAAATAAGTAAAGTGCAAAGGCATTAGAGCGAAATTGCCTTAGTAGGATAAATTATATGTTTAAGCAAGCATGTTATATGTTATAAGCAAACAACATTTAACACATAAAACCTGAGAAATTTTAACTGTGTTCTTTTGTAAATAGCAACTACTTTCTCTTCTCTTATTTCTAATACTTTTCATACTTCGTAAACAAACTCAGCTGCAGTCAGGAGGTTTTAGTGGGTGGTAATATTAATGGGGGGGATTTCATTACAGAACTACAGGGGGGATCTATAAGAATGCATTTAAATGTAATACACTTTGAAGAAGAGATTGTACATTTTAATGAAATAAAAGCACTGGGTTGGGAGCTAAACCAGCAGAACAATCTGGTTTGAATAAAAACGTGAGCCTTTTGGCCTCCCAGATACAAAATTAAAGCCAACAAATGAACAGATGAATAATAAAACAGTAATTCAATATTGTTTATGGGAGTGACACTCCTGAGGTATTGCTAAGCCTTCAAGTGAATTTATTGCATGTCATTTCAGCTGTACAATGAAGTGAAGGCTCATCGACAGAAAGGTACTTTTGGACCAAACATCGGTGCACAAACCACTGCCATAAGGCTCAGTACATATTCTGGCAGCACTGTATCTAGCACTCTGACTGACTCCTCAGAGGCCCACAGCAGCAGTTACTCTGAGCCTCTCACACAGCAGAGACATAGCAGTACTGACTCCAGTCGTATCTGCAGTGAACCCAATGGCCAGCACTACAGCATTCAGTGTGAGCAATCAAAGCAGGGTAGCTCCGGAAAGTATGAGCATCGTGAAATTGAGGCCATTAACACTGCAGAGCTAGAAGATATTCTTCATGAATGCCTTGTGAACAATCCCATCTCCAGTGGACAAAACGATCTGCTCACCGCCTGCCGAGGGTTTCAGAATAAGGACATCAACTGTGCGACTGATAAAAAGAACACAAT
Source organism: Tachysurus vachellii (assembly GCF_030014155.1). Classification (NCBI taxonomy): domain Eukaryota; kingdom Metazoa; phylum Chordata; class Actinopteri; order Siluriformes; family Bagridae; genus Tachysurus; species Tachysurus vachellii. Next base: position 13,015,158 of record NC_083464.1, on the reverse strand, counting down.
GGCTCTTAATGCTGTGAGTTTTCTTGAATTAAAAAAGGGTAATAATTAGATTATTTGGTAGATATTATGTAAAGAATTTTCTGATTGTTGTTGTGCCTTTTCACCCAATTAAATATATTTTATTTGTCATAGGCTCTCAAAGAAATAGCCAGGGTTAGTGAGGAGCTGTGCAGTTACCAGGATGAGATCAGAAAGAAGTCTGGTGTCAAGAGGTATTTACTAATCATCCTAATCATTATCACTATTAATTCTACACACTTTAGAAATGATTGAGACACATGTCTGATGGGTTAATGGTCTGTGTTTTATGTGTTTATTACCACAGAAGCCAGACTGAGCCAGTGGTCTTTCCAGGAGATGTTGAGATGGGTGAGAAATATATGTTGGAACTGGGTGACACTGATTTTAACGTGAATGTCCTGGACAAGCAGAAAGGGATTAACTGGGATGATGTTCAAAAGCATTCAACCAAGACTGAAAGTGGCACTGAACTACCTGTAAAGACAAGAGATGTTCCTCCAATACCATTCAGGAGTACATCATGGTACATTAACAGCCCCTTGGCTACAGATATACCATCCAGTGCCCCAGAGCCACTGTTGCGCAAAACATGTCAAAGCCCTTGTCTTCACAAAAAGTGCAACAGCCCCTCGATCGTGCGAAGATTTGAGGCAATGCTACAAGAGAATGAGGGAAAGATTCTGACAGACTCTGGGATTGTGCCCGGCCCAGTGCCTCATGATTCCAAGTGCAATATCAGCTGCTGCCAGAGCCGGTGGTCCTGTGATGGAAGCAGGTTTGGCAGCAGCAAGTCATCCCCATATGTGCCTATCCAAAAATGTCTCTCAGAAGTTAATATAATAGCTGCAGAGGCTAAGTGCACTCGGAACCAAATAGATGCAGATGGTAAACAAAACTTGAAGGAAGAGATTCATCTCATGGACTCAACACCCAAGGGTGTGGCTGCTGACTTCCTAACGCCTCCAGACATGACTTCCATCAACACCACTGTCCCACGGAGAAATGAGATGCTAGAACGGAAAACAGCTGAGTTCAACCGCATCCTCTTTCAGGCGGGGATGGGTTTTCAGTGTGATGAGGACAGTAGCTCCACAGATGTGCACTATACATTTGAAAGTACCACTGAGGACAATCGGACAAATGTGCCCCTAGATATTACAACACAGTATTCCATAAACAAGTATGAACAGGTTGCTCCTCAGGTATCACCACAGATGAAGAACCAAACAAAGGATTCCAGTTCTGGTCCTTTAAATCTGAAACAGGATGTAAAGGTGAAAAAAACAACATCTGGTCTATCACAGCATCTAGCAATGAAACACAAGGACTCAAAATTTAAATGCCGGTTATCGCATTCAGAAGACAGACAACCTTCCATCACTCAGTCTGAAAAAACCTTGAGAACAATTAAGTCAGATTTAGAATTGTGTCCGTCAAAACTAACACATCAGACAGAAACATTCTGTAAAGTTAAGTCGGTCACTTCGGGTCATCATCCTGCTAAAACAAAACCTAAAAAGCCTGAACCTACAAAACAGGACATGCCTAACACAAGGTCCAGAGTTTTAGATGAAAATCCTTGGAAACCCTCGACTTTGGCTGCCTACCCTCGTCCACTAGAGTCCCGGTCCAACTATGGGGCAATAGAAAGGATTTTAAAGAGCTATGAAAATTTGGGACAATCCCAAAAAGACAAGCAACTGCAGTCTAATCCAGGGAGGGAGGAGGACCTCACAGAGCTCTTGAATTTGCTTGAAATCCAGCATCAGTCTAGATCCAGTGAACGAGTTACACACACACCTCACCACCCAGCTGTAGATCACAAAGAAGCACATGTAACAGTGCAGGTCAGTATGCACATTTAAAAATGTCAATCACTGTTTAAACATTCAATTGCAATTAGATAATTTTATGAAAGAGGTACATGTGACAAATTAAAGGAAAATACAACATAAATTGTCTTAATAAGGTGTTGTTCAGGTATCTGTGATGAACCAGAACAGATTTAATGCACCTTGATTCAACAAGACTTCTTCCAATTCTTCCAAAACCATTCCTCCAAAGGACATTCACCCACTTGGTGTTTAGATTACGGTGTTGGAGAATACTATCTCACACATTAGTCCAAAATCTCCTATAGGTGTTTAATTGGCTTAATATCTGGTAAGTGAAGGCAAAGCATATGATGTGCATCATTTTCATAGTCATCATACCATCCAGTGAGCACTCATGCCTAGAGGACAGGGACATTGTCATCCTGCATAAAAAATGTCCTATTCTTGTTATTCTTTAGGATAAAGGTGATCAGTCAGAATAACATTGTACTGGTATAAAATGACTCTTCTCTGTGTGGAAACAAGTGGACACACATCATATTAGCAAAATGAACTAAAGCAAAAAAGAACCAAAGGTTTTTCCTTTAAATTGTCACTCTTCTGTACACAGGCATAGTTGCTGTGGAATTCCACTGCTTAGTCAAGTTTGTCCCAAGTCTTTGTAATTTTCTGGAAACAAATTAAAGAGAATGTATCTTATGGTCTTTTTTGTTATTGTTTACTTTAATGCTGCTATAAGGATTTTATACATCTGGAAACATTTAAAACCTACCAGAACAAAATAATCTGTCTCCCCAAAACCGTTAAAAGAGCACAATTAAAATTCCATTTTCCAAGTTCCATTTGAAAATATTTCCAGATTGCACAATACTATGCACAACACTATTCATGTCTGGTCTGTGAAGCAAAGGAGTACACATCACTTTGTAACAGAGATGAGGCATTTTTAAGCCTCCAAAATTTAAAGACTAGTAGCACAACATTTGGCTCTATTGCCAAGTTTTAAATCCAAACCTTTCATCTTTGGCCCAGTTGGAAACTGCCTTTAGACAGAAGGAAAGACTTGTGGTGCAATTACTAAACTATCTACATATGGCCAGCAGAGCTCTCTGCACAGATGTCTGTTAATGATTACTTTAGAAACTATTGGAAAAGAAACCTTTATAAAGAGCACATCAGACAATAAGACTAGGATTAAATTTGTTTGTCTTATCTTGGCTCCAAATGGAAGGTATTCACAGCAAACATGATTATATCTTCATAATCAGGTCATTTTCTGTGAAAGTTAGGAATGCTTGAAGATCAACTACTGAAGGCTGATAAAGAAAAAAGACATTGAGGTTACTTACCATTTTAAGCTTTACATTCTTGTGAAAAAAATGTGAACTTTTAAAATGTTTATCTCTATAGCAGAACAAAGAATCAACAGTAACCGTCAAGAAGAGTTTCTCTCGACCAGCTTGTCCTGCTAAAAGACGTCTACCCTCACGCTGGGCTAATCGATCTTCCTCCACCTCACCAACATCCTCCCCATCTCCCTCGCCAACAAGACAGCCCACCATCTCCAGCTCACAGCAAACTTTCACCTACTCTGCATTTCACACAGAGACAGTAATAATGTAAAATGTGACTTATCAGTCACACAGTCATAAAGCTGCTTTCTTGTCTCTTCCTGATTACCTTTGTATATACCAATAATGACTGTTACTCCAACAAGCTTTTCAAAATTCAGCCTCACTTATTGCATTGTATTAATCATGTTCTGTATTGTCATCATATGAAGCATACACTGTATAGCCAAAGGTTTTACCATTGCACCTATATGTGATTTCTCCCATACTGGAGAAAAAATAATTGTGTTGAATGTCTTTGAATGCTGTAGCATCAGTTTCCCTTCATGGCAATTGAGGTGCATATCCATATCACAGCATGACAATGCCTTTGTGCACAAAGCAAGCTCCATGAAGACATAGTTTGGCAATGCTGGTGTGGATGAACCTGAGTGACCTGCACAGAGCCCTGACCTCAGACTCACTGAACACTTTTGGAATAATTTGGAACATGTTGTGTGCCCCAGCCTTCCTTGCCATACATTAGGGTCTGCCCTCACTCAAGCTGTTGTGGATAAATAGTTAAATCCCCAGCCACATGCCAAAATCTAGTGGAAACATTTCATGAAAGAGTGGGGGTTATTATAAGAACAAAGAGGGGCTAAATCTGGAATGGGATGTTCAACAAGCACACATAGGCATGATGGTATGCATTCATAAACCTTTGGCCATATAGTGAGTCTATGTATAATTTTCTCTCCAGCCGTATTCTCGATCCATGCGAAAGGCGTTGTTAAGAATATAACAGATGGATTTCTGAGTAACTGCAGTAATATTTTTTCCCTATGCGTTTAGGTGCCTTTAGTTTTGACCATATTTTAAAGCTCTTGTGCTAATTATTTCAAAGAACTTATTTGTATTACTTTCTGACTCTCATCAGAATGATTGACTTGTATGTAAGACATGTAATATAAACTCACTCTGTCTAGTTACCTGATGTGAAACATATCATTAAATTATAACCTTTACAACCTCTATGTCCTAGTAATTGTTTCAAATGACCCATTCAAACAAATTCAATACCACATTATTTTCCTGTTCAGAAGTTTTGTCTGGTCTTTCATTATTTTGCATATGGAGAAGAGCTCTCTAAGCTCTCGTTGGATGGAATAGCTATTTTAAATATGCCATAAAATCCTGTTTCTTTGGCATTAGAGTACAAGTGTGATGGCTAATAGGCCCATGTTTACACCTATTACTCCAAACTGGGACCTGTAGCTACCAGACATCTTTAGTATATCGTCAGTGTGTCTGGAGATTAATGGCCAAGGCTGCATGAGTTCCAAGCACAAGCAAAGAGACACCTAACCCTGGGCAGTAATATGGTCCCCTCTGGCAAAAATAGCAGGTGTGACACTGTTTTGGTGCCTGAAATCCTATCCTAATGGAGCTAAAAATACTTTTCCCTTTCCTGTAGTGGAGACATAAACAATTTCCTCTATTTTACTTGATGCGTCCGTAGGAAAGGTGGATCTCCTGCCAACTCAATAAATACTGACAGACAAAAATGGATGGTAAATATATTATAATCCAGTAAAAACCTGCACATATGGCACAAAAAATATTGCAAAGTGGATAAATATAGATCCTTTACAACAGGCATTCTAAAAACCGAGTCTGTTTAAAAAAATTTACACTGGTGGTTCAATGTTATCAAAGTTATTAAATTTAATATTTACAATATATATATATATATATATAAATATATAAAAATATATAAATATGTAAATATATATATACGTATATATACAGCTGGTTTAATTAATCACTTTAATGGTTTAATGCAAACCTAAATATCTAGCAGGACTATAAATAATAACTTGGAGCCTCATGGTGGAAATTATTGTAATAAATATCTTTAGGGTTCCATTAAACAGCCAGAATACAAATGGCCTTTGCATCATGAAGATATTTTAGAAAAATATGGTTTTCAATACTATTGTTTTTTTTTTACAGTAAAACCTGCACTATAGTTGTATATCTACAACTGATCCTGCACTATAGTTATTACCTATGTAAAATTGTAAATGCCCTTTGTTTGCTAAACCAGGAAATATTTGTTTCCACGCATTAAAAAAATATATATAATATGCAAAATCTACAACAAAAATACAATGATCACAACCTAAATAAAGACTGGCTTTAATATAGGAACTACAATTCGACACTCAAGTATTCCGCGGACTGCTTTAGAAGTGACACCTTCACTGGAGTCCCACTGCAGGTTCGTGAACCAACAGCAATGTAACTAATTCTTAGCTGATATTTATCCAGATATTTTTGATTATAATTTTGTCCAATATTAACAGCTTATCTGACACTTTATAACTTACGAGTTATGAGTCCTACGTGTACTCTTTTTGTTGTTACGAATAAGTGTAACCTGAAACACAACTCGACCTGACACCTAAACTGACTGTAAACTGAGCAAAGATTCAAAAGTTATTTCTCTCTCTTCAAATTGCACTGTAACTGATGTACAGGGGTTCTTTTTCTCAACTGCAATGCTGTCCACTCACTGATCTGTACAGTTTTAGGGATTCTTTATTCCCAACACAGTGCCAAAGCATATGAGCTCATTGTAAAGCATTTAATGAGTTTTGTACTTTCGAGTTATCATTTAGAAAATATAAGATCTTTGGGTTTCCAGGACTGGAGTAGAGGAACCCTGCTGTAGATACACACACACACACACACACACACACAATGTATATATGTATTATTTCAGTTTCTAAGGGACTTTGTTTTTTATCTGTCTTTTCCGCAGAGAGAGTAAAATGGCTTTATGCAGTGTTGGTCGTCCATTACTCCAAAACACAAGAAATGCTTTGGGATGTTTTCTTAAGCAAAAGCAGACCTACTGCTCTAAATCCAACGAATCTCAGGAGGAGGAGATTCGTAAGAAGCTTCAGATGTTTCCAGGAGGATCCATAGATCTTCAGAAGCAAGAGTCGGGCATTGCACTAATGACGGTCAATAATCCTTTACGAATGAACGCTTTCTCAGGTGAATAATGTAGCATGAGTTAAGTTTATTACTCTGTAAGACTTTTCGGTGTTTAAAAATTCTGTCTGTTTCACAGGTAGCATGATGACCGAACTGGAAGAACGGGTGTGGGAGCTAGAGAACTGGACAGAAGGAAAAGGACTTATTGTACGAGGGGCTGCTGGGACATTCTGCTCTGGATCTGATCTCAATGCAGTCAGGGCAATATCAAACCCACAGGTGCTCACTGTACAATATTCAATATTGTTGTTTTTATTATGGTAGCTGTTTAACAAGTCAATGATATTAATTTATTTGGTTTGAAAAATAGAATATTTGTTAAATCAGACTTTTCATTGGAGTTGCACAGTCTGGCATGACTGTTCCTTTATCATCTATAGATTCCCCCCCCCTTGCTGTAGTTATAGAGGAGACATCTGAAAACTATGCTTTCTGTTCTTTTTTATTTCCAGCAAATCAGTGATCGAACCAGTTGGTTTTGTGAATCAATATAAAACAAAAGAGTGGATCAGTGATCTCTTTGCTCAGCAAAATAGGGGTTGCAGGGTTTTGGTGTCAATATCCTGTGTTCCTTTCTTCTTCTAGAATTTTCTTGCTAGCAATTTTGGCACCTCTGTTGTATACCATTATATTAGTAAGTGAAAGTTTTTATCTTGTCCTTTTTTTGTTTTCCCCACCAGGATGGCATGAAGATGTGTATGTTTATGCAGAAGACTCTTACACGACTCCTCAGGTTGGCTTGTGTGATTTTTCTATTACTATAAATTGTAATATATTTAAGCTGAAATACAGTATATTTAAGCTTACATGTATCTCTTAGTACAGGTTGCCCCTCATCTCTGTAGCACTGATTGAAGGAAAAGCACTGGGTGGAGGTGCAGAACTCACTACTGCCTGTGACTTCAGGTTAAATGATATGTGTGGCAGTTTTGGTTGCATTACCTTACTTTAGAGATGATATTTGTTTATAAACCTATGTTTCTACCATTAGGCTGATGACATCTGATGCTGTAATCCAGTTTGTCCATAAACACATGGGCTTAGTGCCTGGATGGGGTGGAGCTGCAAGGCTGGTCAAAATCGTTGGCAGCCAAAATGCCTTAAAATTACTTGCCGGTGCAAAAAAGGTTGATCCAGACTTTGGAAAGGAGATTGGACTAGTTGACAGTGTGTTGAAAACTGGTGAAGGAGACCCTATCAAGGACACGGAGCAATGGCTGGGCCAGTTCACAAAGGGCTCAGTTCCTGTCATCAGGGCTGTGAAGAAAGTGGTGCTGTCTGGCAGAGAGCTTGCTCTAGATCAAGCCCTCACAACAGAAAGACATGTTTTTGGGACAGTATGGGGAGGACCAGCCAATCTTGAGGCTCTGGCACTTAAAACAAAACACAAGTGAGAGAAATGTGGTTAAAAAAATCATCTTAAACACTAAAGTCTGCATCTTACAGAGAGACAGGAGAAACCAGTGACTTTAAGTAAAAAAAAAAAGAATTTAGCACCATAATTATAGAGATATGGACTGTATACAGTAACATGTACATGATATACAGTTTATATCAGCAGGTCTGAAATTGCTGTTTCATCTATGATTCCAATAAATGCCATTAGGATTTACTATAACTGTTGATAACTGTTTTACATACCAGTTTATTGTTATAGTGTGTAATATAATAGTGTATAATTGTATTTCCAGTGGTTATAAGATTGCACTTCTGAAATGTTTTTAAAATAAAGCTGTGTAAAAAAAACTGTTTCCTCAAATGAGTACGTCTTTGTGTTCATTGTGTTGCACACATGAAGATTTGGATAAAATAAACCTATTATTATGTCACAACAATGTAAATAAAGCTAGAAAGTTTACATTTTTAGTTAAAGCACACTGCAAAACCCTGCACGGCTCAGTATTGCGAAAATGATGAACGAGTGCCACCTATAGGTAAAACAGCGACACTACATGGTGAATTAAGTTTTAAAAATAAATGAAGCCTCGTATCCACAAATATATGTAATTAAAGTGGCCGTTAAATAACAAGAAGTATGTGATTAATTTCTTGGTAATTAACAAATTTCAGCACGTGGTTGCTCGTTAATTTGTTTACATATGGTTGTATATGGTTTAACCGGTGTAGTGACTTATGCGGGCCAGTGGCGCAATGGATAACGCGTCTGACTACGGATCAGAAGATTCTAGGTTCGACTCCTGGCTGGCTCGATCAGTTTTTTTTTTTTTTTAAAGAAACATTGTTTATGCTTGTAAACAGAGAGTTTTTAACAATATTTGACGGTCATATGAGATATTATAAGATATATATAATGCAGCATATATAATACAATTTTGTGTTTCTAACTTTGTGGCAGCAGACTAAGGATGAACCACATGTGTTTGAATTTAGACCAGGCGTGTTAATCTTCTTTACTTAAGGGCCATGATGGCATTCAATTTTTTTTTCAAAAAAATAATTAAAATGAACCCACACATTAAACAGTATCAGTTATGCATTGCTTTAATAGTCAAAAAAAAAAAAATCCAATGAAATTCTCTCCGATGAAATCTGGGATGTTTTTTTTATGTATTATGTGCTGTTTGTGCATTATAAAATTACACAACCAAACTCAATTTGCAACGACAGAGACGCATTTTCTAAAACAATGTATTTGAATAAGAACTGTTTTTTGGCATTATCTTAAACACATACATATATGACATTACTTTCATAGGCTAATTTTGTGTAACAAGATTATAAAGATAAATAACAGACCTGTAAATGAGTAATTCAATACACAATAATCCATTGTCACTCAGTCATACTTTCATACCATAAGTTATTTTTTTTCACACTGTAAAATTAAAGGAGTTTAAAAAAAAAAAATCCAACAATTTTAGTCATCTTTTCTTAAATTTCCATTCAGAAATTATTAAAATGCAACCTTTTTTATATACTATAGATTACTAATTACTATAGATAACTGAATCTATGACACAGGGTTCAAAAATGTAATGTTCCAAGCCAGTTTAGTTTATATCTTGGTCATCATGACTAACCAGCCTGCATCACTCTGGTCAAAGACACAACATAGAGGCTAAATTAGAACAAAACCCTAAATACTGATAAGGATCTGAAAATTTAGGGACAGCTTTTAAAAATAGTCAAATAAAATAATTAGGCTATAACAATACAGACACACAAAGGGCTGTGACCCAAAAGTAAGGTGAGGTTTATTCTTTAATTCCACAACTACAACTGATCTGAAGCCACAAGGGGCAGCAGATATCCAAAACTCAGTCTTCTTCATCTCAGACAGACTGGCAGCTTGACTCCATGTGAATAAGGTGGCATGTATGGCACAGCAGGTGGCCATCTAGTGGGTAACAGCGGTGCCCTTCTTCATCATTCAGCTCCATCTTACAGTCCTGTAGAGAAAGGAGCAGCTGTTTCAATTTCGACATTAAAGCCCTAAGTTTTTGTCCTGGGAAAAACTTCACGCTGTCAAATTTTACCATTTCTAGCATTCATAGTTCTAAAAACTACTGAAAAGGAATATATTCATATATCTTGCATGTATCTCTGGCAGAAATAAAGCTGTAGCATTTTTAAGGCTGTGTATCAGTAAAAGTGATAATGAAAAAAAAAATTGAAAAGTGAAAAGAGAAAATCACATTTAAAGATGTTTTTCCAATTTCACTGAAGGAAACTCCACTTGTATCTGCATTTATAACTGCTCATAACTGTGCTGGGATGTTGAACCATGTGTATCACTTCACTATTGTGTTCACCAAAAAAAGTTTCTACTTTCTAGTTTGAAAAGTTTACTATAGTAGAGCTAATGACAACAGACCTGGCAAATGACTGGTTTGAGTATTTCAAAAACTGCTTATCTCCTGCAATATTCACTCACAACAGTCTCTAAAGTTTGGTGCAATAAGGAAAAACATCCAGCGAGCAGCAGTTCTGTGGACAAAAAAATCCTTCACTGCTTTTAAAAAGCAGCCTCATTGTTCTCACTCCACTGATCACTGTTTTTTTTCCCTTTTTTCAAAATAATAATTCAATACATAACATATATAAATAATAGTCAGGAAAAAAAATCATAATAATTTGGGTAAAATATATTTAGCATAAGTTTTGGCAGTTGCCTGCTTGCCAGGATTGAGCCACTCCAGACCACCACATATATAGTTTATACAGAAATAAAGTGTTTATCGTCACCTACGAAGATATGATTTTATAAATGAGTGAAAGGTGAAGAGTCATTCTAGTGAACAAAGCTGTTTTGATTAGCAGAACCTAAAAACAAATCCTGGAGTTTGCTGCTTTTTGAATGATTACTATACTGTTTCTGGCAGCTGCAGAAGTATAATTAAAGATTGCTTTGTGTTACATCCACAAATCAACAAGGGGAAAAAAACTGATTGATGAATAACTTAGACCTCTTAGAATATGTTTCATTCTGCCACTGCAGTGAAGGGAGTTGATGAGTACAATTCACTGCAAGCTCACTTTGATTGCAAGAGTTTCTGTGCTCATTAGCTGCCTATCAGAATACAGCACAGCTGGAGAGTGCTTCAGCTGAGCCCAACATGGCTGAATGTTACAGATCAAATGCTTTTCAAATGCACCGCTTACCGTGATGAGCTAATCGCTCGACTTAGTTTTTATGGTTATACGTAAATATTTATTATTCTGACCTAAAAGACATCTGTAACTAAATAAATAATGTTATAAATATAAAGATAGGGTTATACTGCTGCTGTCGTCCTAGAGGTAATTCAGTGTACTCGTTTTTTCAGTCGTAATTTAACTCACCTCACAATGGTAGCATTCTACATGATAGTCTTTATCCATAGATACCACTCGAATGGTTTCATCAGACCCCTGAAAGTACAGACATGTGGGGAACTAGATGTGAAACACTGTTCAATTAACATGGCATTGTACATGATAATTGAACATGTGTACATGTGTACACAAATACACAAAGATTCATATTACATACATAATATTTCCTAATGATGGATTATAGCGAGTGTGGTAAACATCACTGCTTAACCTGTCCGGAATATGTACCATCTAACAACTAGACTCATAAGGAACATGATGTTTTCTGTTGTTAGAGATATTTCTGTAAGTGTCACATTTATTTCTAACCTCGCATCTGTCGTTATATATATTCTTGTATATCCACAGATAAACAGCTTCTTATCTAGCCTTAAAACAAAACAAACAACAAATTACACTGCACTCAGCACTCAAGGGGTCAGTGTAAAATTCCATTCAGGTTGGGTCAAAGCAGATAAACTGCCCCCCTGCCCTAGTTTTTACTCCAGGGCAACATTACTCAGAGGTAATCACCAAATATGTCCTAGACCAGTGGAGGAGGGAGCAGGCAAAAATGGCATCATGTTTCTAGGCTTGAAGAACAGAACTTAAAAACCTTACACCTTATGTGTACCAAAACAAACTAATCCAAATCCAAATCCAAGCTTTCATAAGTATTTTGGGAAACTGTATTAACGGTACATTTGATTTGAACTGAAATATTATGACACATAGTTGCAAGCATATCGCTTTGGTTGGTTTCCTGCCAGCATTCCAGTTAGTTAAGTGTGAATAACAGATGTTGACGAAGTCCAAGTCAAGTCTATAGTCTTGCATTTAGTTAACGCTCAGCTCATTAGTGTTAAGTTTTTTATTGCACATTAGGAAAATGCTGCAGTATTCATTCTAAGGAAAGAACTGCAGTTGCATAATCTGGTTAATTTATTATTACATTATAAGCATTAGAAATAATTAAGAATTCCAATTTGTTTAAGATAAACCCAGTGTATATAAAGCAAAATATTTCGATCAATCCGGGCCAGGACGAGATAACCATTAAAACAGTAATGTAATCAATAATGCATGCAAATACTTTAGACATTAGTTCACTGGTTCAAATATGCTCCTTAGATTCAACTGGGATATAAAATGGGGTTCAACTGGGATATAAAATGATTGTTTTTGTTAACAAGTTCAAAAGCCTTACTGCATTACTAAGTATGAGCTCCAACAGAAATTGCCAGATACACCACAGTGTAAATAAATCTTGTATGCAAAAAAAATATGTCTACTGGTTCTTGTTTTTTTTTTTTTTTTTAAATCACGGTTCGAAATACCTAATCCTTCTTCGGTCTAAAATTAATCTTATGACAAGTGCTAGAAACCCAGTTATATTGTGGTCCTTGGCATGCTTTCAAAAGTGAAGTAGCCTTTGTTTAGATATGTGAAGTGGACATTGATTCATATATGCCTGCATATCTTTTGCAAATCTGAAAGATTGAAGTGAACATCCACTAGATTTCAAGTCTAAACATCCCTGTCTGACTGGTTACCATGTCGACGTGTCAAATGTTTAGCTGTTTCATGCCAGTTATTGTAGGATGCTATCTGTCACTGTGCTGTGGCAAGAAGCTGAGAAACACACGAATGAGCTCCATTAGCTTTTCTTTAATACATTCAACTATTGTCAATATTTTTGTATTAATGTAAATTGTATTGAATGTATTTAGTAATCAAGTAATATGTTAGGTTTAAAGGCTACATAACCAAGCATTTTTTATTGTTTTTATATTCAAACATGGACCCTAATCATGAAATCATTTTTTTTTTTAAACACAAACCTTTGCGATGAAACCCATGCTAAAAGACACAATAGCATTTCTCCCAGTATCCAGATCATATATACTGAATATGACGAGAACTCCTCCAGTAGCATAGCTTTGATCATTAAGGAATAAAATCACATAAAAGGCACAGGCACTTAAACCGTGCGAATGCTCTGGTGCTATAAAGCATGCATGCAGGAGGTCTTGTGAAATTAGATTTTTCTATAATATCAGTAATATGTGGGTTGTGGAGGAAGGGCTGTGCTAAACAGATTAGTGATTATATATACACTAATGTCCATTTATTCTGAAGACTAACATTTACACTGTCTCAGAGCAGCGAGAGCCCTCCTTGAAACCACAGATTCCACACTGTGCTGTGGAAAATTTTGTGTTTACAGCTAACAGCTCCCATCCCCTGTGGCGCTGCAAAAAAGGAAAATATTGACTGTGTTCAATGGTGTGAAGTCAGGAGGCTTACCTCAGGGGGCAGAATTGGCTGACTGCATGCTGCACACTTAGGAGCAAGAACCCTAAAAATCAGAGTATAGTATTTCAGTACCAAAGGCAGATGAACAAACCAACTTTGTAAAGAACCACAACCTCTCTAACTTCAATCAAAATTCTTTTATAACATTTTTCAGAGGGAATAAAGGATATTGTGATCTATGTCTGAGGACAGAGACGGAAAGTTAGACGAAGAGGTGGAGGAATAAAAGGTGTTGGACCAAGCTGCATGTGTTCCAGCCTCTGCTTCTTGTGAATAACGTATAAAATGAAAGAGTTTAGAATAAACCAAGGTTTATGCACACAATGGGAGAATCTTTTAAAGATAAGGACTGACAGTTTACTTCTTTCCTCAGACCTTATACAGCTCTTCTTTGGATCTCACCTCGCCTACTAAACACTTGCTTTTATTAGCTCACTATCACAACACCTGCATATATGAGGTTGTCTTTCATGACAAGACAATACCTATTAGGGTAAACCGGGGTATATCATATGGATATGACATCATTTGATGTATTTTCATGTCATTCCACGAAACAGGTGTGAGTTTGTTTGCACTTCGATTTCTCATTTTTACACAATTTTGATGAATGAAAGGCAGTTTTTTTGTCCTTCCACAAAAATGACTCCTTCTGTCTCACAAATACTTTTAACAAAATGTTTAATTTATAGATACCAGATTACACACAGGTAGGAATGTGAGAGAGTTGAACAGACCCGGACTCAATTCCCACTCTGTACTCTACATAGCCCGGGCTCGAATAAAAGACTTGCACACCATAGAAATGAGTTGCTCAAATATCCCCTCCTGATCGTGGTCATAAAAGAGAATTTATTAGCTTCTGTTTTTATGTGGAGAGCAAAGAAGGATAGTCAGAACAACTGTGCACACTGTGTGTGTTAAAGCACAAAAATCTGTCATTGTTGTCAAAGCTGAAATATACAATGCCTTCTTGCACTTATTTTATGCAATTTTATGCATCTTTGATCATTTACCATCCAGACACACACACACACCTGTGGTAGTCTTTGACACAGTAGATCTTGTTTTCTGTGTCCACAGTAAAGGGAACTCCATCCAAGCTCTCGTTACAGATGACACAGCGAAAGCAACCTGGATGGTAGGACTTGCCCAGGGCCTGCAGGATCTGTGAAAAAGCTCTTTGTTACTGATCTATAAAAAATGCTCACTAATCAAATATTTAAACATCCACAAATTAGGCAGATCAGTGAGTTTAACCACATTTATACCCATAACTGAACTTTTGGTACCCATTATAACACTGTATGTAAATATAAGGCTTTACTGTAGACAAAAGTATATTCCCCTGTCAAAGGGAAGCTTTCCCACATATTTTCAACAGCCTGATTTTATAAACATCTCTAGACACTTCGTCATGGATTTCTGAATCCAGCCAAGAAATAACCATCAGATATGTCTTTGAGATATAATGTGGGCATTTAAACAAGCAGATTTTATACTACAATACTAAATCACTGAACACCACTGCTACACTCACCATGTCCATGATCAGGTGGCCACATACGTTGCATTTGTCAGCAGACTGCTGAAAGCCAGAGTACTGTATGTCCAAAGAAGAGAGAGATCAGAGAAATATAATCAGCCATCTTACATCTTAAAAGCATTTTAAATACAAAGGCTCTGCAGATGTTTTGCTTGTCCATCAATAACTGATAATTAAAAAGGGCAAATATATTATTAACTTTCCTTTTGATCAGTTCCACTCACATGACCTGTTTCTGATAGCTGCAATACATAAGGTCATAATGTATGTCTGGCCACAGGAAAGCTAGAGAATTCACCTCACTTTCAAACAGCTATATCTTGATCTGGTCATGGGTTTGATCCATACTAATTCCCAAAAATATATACAGATCTTAAGTCAGCACAGATATTGCCCAATCTAAGGCCTACAGACAAAGGTGTCAGGGCACCTGACAATCACACACACACACGTTTTTAAAAATCCAATTTAAGATTTAGTCCAACTTTGCTGTTATAATAACCTCCACACTTTTAGGATGGCTTTTCACCAGGTTTTGGAGTGTGTCTTTGGATATTTGCTCATTCTGCCACAAGCGCATTAGTGCAGTCAGGTGCTGATATTGGACAAGTTCCCATCCATCCTAAAGGTGTTCAGTAGGGTTGAGGTCAGGGCTGTGTTCAGGTCACTTGAGTTCTTCCACTTTAAAGTTTGTAAACCATATCTTCATGAACCTTGCCTTTGTGCACAGGGGCATTGTATGCTGGAACTAGTTTGTGACTTACTTGCAGTGAAGGGAAATTGTAATGCTTCATCATATAAAGTGTGACCCCAACATTTTGGCAGCATTTTAAGGAAGAACCACATATGTACAGTATGCAAAGGCCTGGTGTACACAAACTTTAGGCTATGTAGCGTACATTTAATCCACAATCCAACAGCCGTTGTTCTGTTTTTGAATGTTTATCTAATACATTTTCCTGAACTGAAGCCTATAAATCATTTAGTTCTAAATAAACCCATGTCATTCATCTTCCCTATTTCCATTAATCACCACGTTATGAAGGTAGTAGCAGATCTTAAATGTAGACCGTGCCACTAATATTTATGTTTGCTGTCATGGTTACATTACAACACTGTTTAATAGCATCAAGAGTGTACGTTAAAACAGCACTTAAATATTTTGAAAGGAGCCCAAGTCTAAAAAAATAACATGCAGGCAAATCAGAAGTGAACTATAAACTTTAAGCTCATAATGGAAATAGTTGTCTTGGTATATTGGACAGAACACCAAATCATTAACCGCTATTTAAACATTGATAAAAGAAAAGCTCCCATTGAACAAACATACGCATCTGAGTCTGTTCTAGTCTGGATAAGCCACACTATATAGAACAGCCAACAAAATTATGTTTTCCTTCTCTGACTTCTAATAGTACTCAGAGCTCCCTGTACCAGAGCCAGCAAAACACTTAATGCTAAAAGGTGCTTGGTGGATTAGGAGTAAATTCAGTATGTCTACACAACTGAAAAGATGTTTAAAGCAGATAGCTTACCAGAAAATCCTCTTCGCAAAACACCTTCCCAGAGACATAGTAAAATGCTTTCCCCCTGAGCTTCCGACCTGCAGGTAGCACACAGAATAACAGATCACATGCTGCATCACACACGTCTCACACACCTTTTTTTTTTTAAAAAAGAGCTTTGAGACAGGATTTAACAAGTAAAACTGTTAATTTTAAAAGATACACTTTTATTTCATTTGATTAAAAAAAAAAAAATAAATAAATAAAACTTAATCCATTAAAAAAAAATGTGTTGTCATATTCAGGTTGTAAGAGTTGTATTTAATTCTGGACCAACTCTCATCTTGTGGTCTCCATTATACCTTCCTTTCCTTTAAGGAAAGGGCATGTGTTATCTCAAGATATTAATATATTAATATAGACATAGCATTAGCATAAGGCAAAAAGTAATGTCCACGTGGAGTTTAGGCACTTGCCATTCTGTTCCACCAGTCTATCGGCAGGAAGTTACTGGGTGGACTTCCTGTCTGAATTGGTTCTTTTTTTGGTTCTCCTTCTTCCACAACCACGAGCAGGCACACACGCACGCACACACATACTCAAATGCGCACGCACATGCACGTAAGCACACACACACACACACACCTCCCACTCACAAACCCCCTGTCCCACAGGAAAGGGGAACATTCCACACATATTGTAAGGAGGGGGTACAGGGTAATGTAGTTAACCCTTACAGGCCTGCAACACAACATCAATAAAAGCCCTTATTCATTTGCCTCCAACATACAAGCAGTTTTTCTGGGGTGAATCAGTCTATTGTGAGACTACAGTCTGGCCAACACCCAATAGAATGGCAACAAATATAGAAGAGTCACAAACCACTACAGCCGCAAAAAAAAACAGTTCTCAACACTAACAGTGGTTAGCAATATGCAGCATTAGAAAAAAAAAGGAAATGAAGCTGAATCTGTGAGTAAAGTCAGGGTGTGGTGACTAAATTGTATGATCTCCTGGGAGATGATGGTTAAACGACAAACTCTCACAGGGTTTGTCTAATTTTACAGAGCTCATCCTCTCTTCTTTAACTATTTTCTACTCCCTCCTCTTATAATTATATTCTCTTTAACACCATGAAACCTGGCTGCAAAACAGAAGGCTAGAGCATTTTTTTTTTTATTAGCGTTCATGAATTCACTGTTTTGATAATATACAAGTCAAAACAATCAAATTATTAAGAAAGTAAAAGCCCATAGGATTAAAAGTTTTTTATCCTCAACAAAAAAATTTCTTAACAGCAATTTAGTCAAGTGTCTGATGCCTCTGTCACAGCATTCTTTCAAATGATGCAAAAATAACAAAACCAGTCCATAATTTTACAATGGCTCTATAAATTGTTTCTCTCTTTTTTCTATTTTTATTTATCTACAGGTTTGATTATCCTTGTTCTTAAACACTTCAATGGTGAACCAACAGCAGCAATCATCTCAGCCAATCTTCTCCTATATATACACCCTACTCGTATATCTCTAATCTTTCCCAATATACAGTATCTCCTTCTGATATATCTCTAATCTTTCCCTGGGTTTCTTCAAGACAAACATACCAAAAGAAGAAATTCAGATCTGAACAGACTGTTCTTTCCTTTCCCGTTTTTTTTTCACTCTGTCTTTATCCCAGAGAGAAGTGCCAGAGTTTCCAGAAAGGCAAAGAGTAGTCAAGACTTAATACAAGATAAATAAAATGACAGATCAGAAAGTTCACTTTGTACTAACAGAAAATTCAGAGAACTCATATTTAGAACAGTCTTAGCAATTAATTCCTATGCAGAAATACCTAATATTCTGATTGTGTTGTCTTCTGGGTTGCCATAGCTTAAACAAATCACAACAATCTGACATAAGGAAAATATCTGTCTTAAAATTTATTTGGCTTGATGAACCTGGGATTCATGCATAGATTCATAGCACACAGCATTTTTTTCATTACTCAGATCAGCCCAGGGGACTTGGGATACAATCTGAAAAAACAAGCCCCCCAAAATACCCCATTATCCCATCCACTCGAAACCAGAAAAAAAAACAACTTTGTTTAATTGTATCATATAATTATATTATTATGAATACAGATGGAAAAATGAACACACACACGATGTATTCTTTTTTTTAAAGATTTAATATATATTAAACTTCTGTTTTACTTTGAATTCCTCTTGATATTATTTTCAATATAGTTGAAAATATAGTTGGTAATACTTATAATTCAATATAATCATTTACTAAATTGGGGAAGTAGTTCAAAGTGAAACTGCATGCCTTGTGTTACTGGGTGTTCAGACCTGAATAACAAATACATCTCACACTAAAGGGTTGAGCTTTAACCAGGACAGCCCTCCTCAGAGTGTTCAAACAATCACCACCCTGTTCTCTCCAACAAACTGCTGGTAAAACAGCTGCCAAACCTAAAGCCTAACAGTCAACCCCATAAAAATAGCCAATAAAGCAAAGGAAGATTAAATAGAGGAAATGGAAATTTTATATGTGATAAGGCACCACAGGTGGGGGATCAGAAGTCCTTGACTTACACAATCCCCCCCCTCAGTGCCCAGACCTGAATCTTCTTTACAAAGCTTCTCTATGGAAAGGATGATCAATGGCTCGATGTAAAAATAGAGTTAAAAGCATGCCATGCTAACCCATGGCTTGTATCTAGTACACTTCCTGTGCCGTCCCATGTGTCTGGTATGTTTAGAAAAGGGAGGCCGTAATCTGTCAAAAGGCCATCTCGCTGGTATTTATGGCTTAGTGGGAGATTTTCTATTGATTCTCTTTCTGCTTTTCTTTTTTGAGAGCCACTGTGTTGCCAATATACTATTTCTAAATCCTATATAAGGCTATAAAGCTAATCTTCATGATATAAATGAGGCACTCATTCTGGTTTTGCTGTAGCACTAATTATGATTTTATGGTGCTGTAAAAATTCTGAAAGGAGTATCAAGGCACCAGTAGTACCAAGACTAACAGAATCCGTCTTTCTTCCCCAACCTACATGAGATAAGTCTCAACAGAATAAATCTTTGACACTTTCCCCATCCATAAAACAATGAAATTGTTAAGACTATATACTACAAGACTTTGTATTACAGCTTTGGCTCACTGTAATTTGTATCTGTGGGTGGCCTGGCCACTTAACAATGCACAGAATGGGACACTATGTCTTATTCATCTCCAGGGCTTTAATACATTCACCATTAAACCCCATATAACGGTGTACACGACTAATCAAGCTTGCCATTTCTGGATTTAAATGTCTTTTTGGTGACGTATAAGCAAGCCAGTATGTGCCTTATGCAAGTAAAGAATTGCTTCTATCTGGCCATCATGAAGACCTGCTGAGGTGCCAGAGAAATGGTTGTCCATCCAGGAAGATCTGCTATAACCACAAAG
Source organism: Tachysurus vachellii (assembly GCF_030014155.1). Lineage (NCBI taxonomy): Eukaryota > Metazoa > Chordata > Actinopteri > Siluriformes > Bagridae > Tachysurus > Tachysurus vachellii. Next base: position 12,995,058 of record NC_083464.1, on the reverse strand, counting down.
ACCTCTGACCAAACCTGGTGCCATTGCTTTGGTCTATGCCTCTCACGTCCAGGGATGTATTTTTGCCACTATTGCTCGTTGTTTTTGCACTGAAATGTGAGTCAGCTGAGTGGCTTTATATAGACAGAGATGTATGTTTCCTTACTATAACATTTTAAAAATTATTGTTTGATTATATGTTGACATGAAAGGAAAAAAACCCCTGCAGAATCCTGCAGTAAAAATAAATAATCTGAACACTTCAGTTTACAATGCACTGTCCAATAAGTGCAAACACCTCCAGGAGACTGGACATCCTTTCTTAATCTCTCATTATGTTCCAGGCTTCACTCTTACAGCCTCAAGCTGACATAACACACCACACTGATATCCATCTGCTCATCCCACCCAAGGATCAGAGACCCTTCTCTCAGGCTGCATTCCTGTTCAGCAAGACCCTTTATAGACACTGATACTAGACAGCAGGTTGACTCAAACATAAGTAGACCTGTTTTAGTGCGACAGCTGATTCAGTGTATGACATATGAGGTACAGTAGACCTAACTAAGAACCCTAACTAAAGGAAACCTGCAAGAGGTCAGGACAAAAATGTTTTTTATGTTCAAAAACATGCTAAGGATCAACAGAGACTGCATTTGCCCACAGCCCAGAAATGTGCATATATCCCCTTGTTTGTGCCAAGTAATTAAGGAAGAAATCGGAAATAGCGGATTCAGCCGTACCAGAGAGCCAGTGATGCAAATGAGAAGCTTAGGAATGCCTCAGCAAATTTTCCTTTCAGGAGTTTTTTGGCACTGATGTGTAGGTGTGAGTGCCAAGTCTAAATAGAAGGTGGTGTTGATGAAACTGGTTTAGAAGCATGTATGTTGTTCCAAACATATGGCTCCTGTTTGGAACCATCAGTTCCAGCAGCACCTGGCCACACGCCACATCACAGCATGAACTCTGAGCCCACACACAATGCAGCCTGAACAGTGTTGAAGCCTGACACCTCCTCAGTGAGTACCAGTGGTGTGGCCAGCAGTGAATTTTGGGGTGGGGGTATGGGGTGGAGAAATATATTAAATAAATATACTAAACAAGATCACAGATCTGTAACATAATTTTGCCTTTTGGGTGGATACTAGACAGTATAATGATGTAGAAGACAGTATAGAGATGTATAGTAGACGCAGTAGAGTGATGGGATTAAAACTGAATTTTGATTAAATAAGGCATTGGCTATTCGATTCAATTTTATTTCTTATGCACTTTTAACAATGGACATGGTCACGAAGGAACTTTATAGAAATACTTTTAAAAATAATTACATTAAATTCTATCTATGGTCAACCAATCTCACCATATTAATAGCGTTGCCCTAAAATGCCTCTACAATAGTTCCACTGAATATGATTAAAATAACATGCTAATAATAGAAGGGAATTGAAATCTTATTTTATAAAACCAGATCTACACTTGTGACATATGATTTTTCCATTGTGTAGTGTTTAGTTCTTTAGACTTTTTTTTTTTTTTTACATCTTCTTGGCATTATTTAAAAGGAGACACACCCTAAAATCAAAATATCAAGCACAACCAGTTTACTATGCTTGCACAAGACCAAGATAGGCAACACCATAAAACACCTGGTGAAAACAACAGATGGGCTTTTTTTTATATATAGAATCTAAAGGATAAATGTTACCTGGTTGAGTAACTAACCCATGCATCCTAACACAAACACTGTTAACTCAACTGCAGAATCAGAAATATATCCAAGCCCAGGCACTTATTTTGCCAACTTTGCCAACTGGTGCAATCAATTCTACTGGTGCTATGTGTTTGATGGTGATTTTCACAGACAGCTGACTCTTCTTCTTTATTCAGTTGGGTGAAAAATAGTGACTAATGAATGTATGGAACAATCATATCCAAGTTACAGCTCTAGTGTTGTTTCTGTGCATCAGTATTGAAGTGCTACATATAAACTAAGTGTTTCCAAAACAGAGTTGTAGTACTTTGGCGCTTTAGTCTCTATCAATACCACTTTACTACTCTTTCTTTCTTTTGTACTGTAGTGCTGGGGCTCAATAATTCTCCTCCCCCTCCTATGATCAAGGATGAATGGATTTCAATGCACATCATTAAATAGACATATCCAAAATTAGACATACAGTATGCAACCATTCTTGATTTCTACTACAGCAATATCTTGCTGCTCTCTCTGTAAGACAGCTTCTGTTATTGCTTCAACCCATGTTCCTACTGGGAAAAGAATATCAAAGTTCATTACACAAGTCTTATTCAAGCTACTTCGGCTGCTTATAGTTTTGCACTGACTACAATTTCATGGCAATGATGTTTAAAGCTCTAAATGATTTAGCTCAAGCAGATCTTTATGATCTCATCAAGTGATATAACCCACAGTGAGCACATTGCTCAGCTGAGGGAGGTCTGCTGTTAATCTCAGGTATCAATCACAGCCCATAAACTCTGGAATAGCACTCAGATTCCTGCCTCCTATGAGATGTTTTTAAAATCACACAATATACTTTTCTGAATTTGTAGTAATTGGTGTACATCAAAGATGATAGAGAGCATAAGTAAAAAGCAATAGAAATTTTGAGAGGTGTATAAAATGAGGTACTTACTGCAGGCACTACAGGTGAAACAGCCGTCATGGTAGAGGTTACCCATGGCCTGGCATGCTTGATTGGCTCCAAATACAGCCTTACTGCATTTCACACAACTGCCTGGAAAAAAAGAGCCACAGTACAACCATATCAATTCTGCCCTTATTATTACATGCAGTAACCAACACTGTGGCAACTGTGGTTGAGTGTCACCATTGTGGGTTATGGGTTTGATCCCACATCAGCATCATAGCAAACAAAAATCGCTCAGCCTGTGCCAGTTCTCAATTCTGATCGTGTGTCATTGGGTGTGCATTTAACTCCAGGTTAATTCAGACATGTTGCCTCTGGAACAACATGCTACGGCTCATGTGTTCAGATTATAACATGAATTATGACATTGGGCATGAAAATGCCTGTTGAATAAACAAATATAATGAAAACAAAGATGGGAGGCACAGCATTCTGGTAGCACACTGTGTCATTATGAGTGGAAACATAATCCACTTTACTTGTTTGAGTTGGCACACATGTTGAGAATTCTCCCACATGATCAGTGTAATCAGATGCTGTTGGGTTCCCACAGATATACTGCCAAACATGACACATGCACATACCCACACACGTTCCCTGTATCAACAGGATGTGGGCAGAATTATTACAAAGGTTATGAGAGATAGCAAAGGAAAGAATCACTGAAGAAGGGTAAAGGGAGAGAGGTAAAATAGCTGTGTTATATTTAACCATATTAAATTAAACGACAGCAGTGTTAATTACTTGTGTCATGTGTCCTAGTAGGTCGATTATTATGAGTGTTGGCACATTGCAACATGGCCCTGATTACTGTTATTTCCCCTTTTACTAGTTATGTCTTCAGTGTGGGGCAACACTACAATTATGGCCCTGTCACAATAATCCCTCTCACTTGGTGTATAGTAAAACCATGTTAAAGAGCAAAGGGAAACTGAGCCCTTTATAATATGCCTCTGTTAACCTCCTTTCTTTTAACAGCCAACTGTAGACAGAAGAAGTGCGTAATGCAGACAGCTTAAATATGTCAATCCTCCTGGTTACAACCCAACCTAATCCAAAAAAATCAATTGAATTTGCTATTCTATGCAATTTGGTGCCTACGTCTTGACACAAAAAAATCTAAATGGCAATGGCAGCTAAACTATCAAAATGTGCTTTTAACAGAAAGAAAGTAGAGCTAAATGACATGATCACAAGAACTACAGTGTTGCTAATGAAACGCCAAAAAAGAAAAAACCCTGCACAAAAGTGGTCTTTGTTAAACATGTGTACATAGACTAGGCCTTGCAGTGTGTGAGAGCAGATGAGGAATGGCATGACTTTCAGCATAAAGCTGGGTTAACAGCATTAACCAGAGAACGTTCTCCTTCAAGGTATAGAGGAACGTCAGGGATAGGCTGGAATAAACACCCACAAAGAAGCCTCTGTTCTCTCAGGGTTCAAACATCACGCATTTAAGCTCTGCCTACACCCTTTCTGCCCACTCCAAACAAACCACCCCTGAAGCGTGAAGCTATACTAGAGGACAACTACCACACCCATACTCGCTTTCAGCACAATATTTTCCATACAAAAATCCCACAGAGGCTAAACGAACTACAATGCTCTTTAATATTACAGAGAAATACACCTGATACTGAAAAAATGTGTTTTTGTGTTGGTGTAAAATAACTGATCTTATAGGTAGGTACCTTAATATTAATTTTCTGCCTTGTGGAAAAACTTTTTTTTTTTTTAATATTCTAATGATTAAAATGGTGTTTAAATCCAATTTCAGAACTTGAACCCTTGGTGCCCGAAAACAAGTTACATCACAGCCATTATTCTCTGAACAAAGTACATTAGTGTTAAAATACATACCAAATTTTCCAGAGCTTAAATCTTTCAGTCCAACTTTTCAATAGCTGAATTCCAAAGAAGGGAACCCAAAGCCAATATATCTTTAATTCTTTAGCATTTCTACAAAAATTCTTTCTTCAAGCATTAAGAGATTCTCATGATATTCAATTCTGAAAACCAGCATGTGTAGCAGATCGTCATATCCCCCAACAAGAAGATGTGCTCAGCCCATGTTGTGCCCTACAGTAGGGAAAGTGATTAGACTCCATGCACATTTTCACTTTCCTGGGGACTTCAGAACACAGCTGCAGAAAGTGCATACACCATTTCCCATCTGTGTAATATCAAGCATACCCTTGAGCATGCATATGATTTGGCAACTCCAGTGTTGAAAGTGATAAACAGGACAACATGCTTTAAAGAGACAGGCAAAATTCCTTATCAATATTTTCATGAAGTGGTCTGTGCTATAAAGTTGCAAAATATGAGTGCTTTGGTCTACAGAAGCTATTGCTTGATGATACTTTTAGGAAATGACAAGTTAAACATGTGTTAAAGGACTCAAAAGACTTTTTGACTCATGATGACTAAGTTACAAGCCACCCTCTTCAAATTACTTTTGAGAGCCATCCTCTTCAAATTTCTATTTTTGAGAGCCACCCTCTTCGAATTTCTTTTTAAGAGCGTCCCTGCAGCAGTGAGCTGCAGTTAGAACTGAGATGATCACAGAAAATAAATCACATAGGCCTACTTAAAGCATAGCAAATCTTGAGTAAATATAGCGAATAAATATCAAGAAACACCCTGTGAATAAAGGCTCACTGAATTCGGCACAATTCAAATGTTTCTAATGGTTCTACATGGCTGAACTGAGAAACATGAACATAATGAGTTTACATAAATCCAACATGATTTGATCACATATATTCAAAGCCAAGCGCACCTGACATGAGAATCAAACCCTAAACAGGGGTGTTTTGGTTAAAGCTGCACTATTCTACCGTCCGTGTTTCAATAGCCTTAAAAACATAAAACTATTGTATACATAGATAATATAAACTATAGTATTTAATACTGTAGTTCCCATCTGTGGCAACATCATGAGATTTTGTAATATAATTCTTTAATAGTTTGCAAACTCATCAAACTCAATTTACATAATTCAATTTAGTAATTAAAAAGGTAAATAGAAAAGTAGGTTTAGTGTAATCAATAAAATTATTTTTTTTTAAAACAGTGTAATACTTTAATATAAATTAAACATATAAATGTTTTTTTTTTTTTTTTTTTTTTTTTTTTAAATCTTACTCCACATATTGCTTCTTTTTCATTGCATTTATCATTATTTATTGAAGAAGACAGGGTGGGACATAAAGCCTGTGTCTGTGCACAGGGTCCTATAGCTATTGGCAGTTGTTAAAGGAATTCTTCATGGTACACTTTTTTTCAGCTCTTTGTAACTAGGAAAAGTTTTAGGATGTACCCTAAGGAAAAGTTTTCTAAACAGGAAACCTGTCGAAAGCACAAAAAGATTTGTATTATCATTTTTTGTATTATCGTATTTTGTATTAACTGCCTGTCATTGCTCCTCTCTAGTTCTCTGTAGGGGAATTTTGCTGTTTATGGAATCTAGTAATAAGACATTACAAAGAGAGAGAACAGATATCAAGCAGTTGGGAGAATTAAGACAATATCTGCTGGCATGTTTGCTCCTTTCCCTTTTCCTGCTGTTTCCCATCATATCTGATCATCATTTTATCCTGAAGGAAAAATGTCAGATACACACAAATTGTGCTTAAATGTCTAGAGAGAGGTGGTCACTACATCTCCTCTCTTTGGATCTACTACTGAGTCACTGACTCTTGGACAGTATAGTGCTTCCCTATGGATATTTAATCATCATCTCTTGGATCTGGCCCAAACTATCTTTAAAAAATACTGCAACTGCTTTTCCAGACATTCCTCAACATCCCCCTGGTGAAGCAGTTTGGCTGCATGTTCATTTTCCCAGAACCTTTTTTAATGCCTTGCCTGTGAGCTCAATACTACAGGTAAAATAGTTTAAAAGTAAGTAAGTAAAAGTGCTTGTATACAGTATAATTGAGAAAACTTTGTAGAAAGAAAAGCAAAGATGATGTTTTTAACACTTTTAACACTTTTGTTAATTGGACTGGATTCGGCTCTAAGTGGCCTGAACCAGGATAAAAATGTTACTGACAATGAACGAACAAATGCCAGCTTGTAGGACTGCACAATATATTGTGTACATTGTTAATACAATGTCAAATTTTATAATACGCTATTACAGATTCTTTCTAAAGATATATTGTGCACATATAAAATATATAATTTTTTTTATCCTGTAAAAAAAAAAAACACTGAAAATAGAATAAATGCATTTTAATCTTTAACTATGAGACAACACTACCTCTAACTAGTTTCAATCATTCTGTATAAATATTGTATGGGAATATGCTATTTTTATCCACGTTCTAGCCCATAATAAAAAGGAAATGAGATGGTTTCATGTGTTTCAAGACGGACATAAAAAGCAATTGTCAGTGACCACAAGGTACAAAGCCTGAGAATAGACAGTGATGTCAACTCTCACCCTCTGTTCACTGGAAAAAGACAGAGCCATGAAAAGCAAGACCCAGTTTTAAAATATGTTTAGGCATCAGCAAGGCCAAGCTCTCCATTCGTCACTCAGTCCATTTTGTGGCCTGACAGAATGAGTCAGAGAATGAGCCACAGTATGGAGTGTGTGGATGGGACTCAGGAAGACCTGAGAGAGGACAGGCTGTCAGTCCTACGCATCACATCCTGAATGTACTGTTTTTCACTTAGTCACAGCAAAAGCTGTTATCACTTAGTGCTTTCATGTATATATGTACACAATAAGATATGCTGGTTGACATACCTGGCTGTGATGCAGGCTAAACCTTAGAAACACTAAAATAATGTCAGTATGTATGCTTCTGTAACTCTTGTTAACTAAATAATCTCTAAATAATGCTTATGTTGATCCTGTAAACCTCCTGTCTTCACATCAGGAAAAAAATCTTTATAGCTAATATGAGGACTAGGACAAAAATATTTGCTGTGTTAAGCAGCCTAATGCAGAAATGGTCAATGTCTGAAATCCTGAAATACAGGAAGGATATGATAACAGGAAGCACAGACATCAAGATTACATATAAAAGTAAACTGTGATATTCACAAACCAGGACATTTACCAATCCGATTTTGACACTGATGTGATCAGTGACATTGAGGTGCACTTTTATGTAACTATCTTTGTTATTTATGAAGTCGTGTTGAATTATTTCAAAGCGATTTTATTGGTAAAAATGTATGTCTTTATTAATGTCTATAGTTAATCATGCTATGAAAAGGCCCATAAAGGTGCAACGAGTTTGAAATACAAAGGATCCTATCTGTAATCGAAATTTTTAAATTTGAACTAGAATTATTAAAGCTGAAGCAAATTCCCTAAGGTTTAGTGCAGAGGTTTTAGGACAAGCTGAAGAGGTTAAAGGTTGATGAAAAATAAATAAATAAATAAATAAATAAATAAATATCCAAAATCAAGGATTAGCACTAGAAAGTCCCTTGAAAATCCCTTAGTCTGGACACACACAAAAACAGGGACAAAAGTTATCATTTAGACACATGCTTGACTACATCACTTGACTTGGCCTCACTCCACCCTGCTTCACTCACACTCACTCTCTCACACACACACTGTGAAGGTCAAGTGGAACAGACAGCTTGTTTTTCAATCAGTGGGCTGTTAAATACTGTTCTGCAAAAATTACAGACAAGAAAAAGATTAGTCGGGAGAAAAAAAACATGACAGTGGGAGTGATCACATCTAGCTTACCAAAGTAGTCAGCCTTAGGCTGGGCATCCATCTCCTTTTCCAGGCGTTCAGTTAGAGCTTCTAATTTTATTTCGGCTGCAGATGGCCCAGGCTCGGGCTGTACACGGAGAGTGTGGCACGGAAGTCTAAGTGCCTGAGGAGGGTTGTGGGCATCACTCTGAGCCAGCTCTACAACAGGGTTCACTAAGTTGTCTGGAACAGTCGGACTGTTATGGCCTCGAGTGTGGCACAGCACTTGACCTTTAGGCTGATGTGTTTCTGGTTGGCTTTGTGCTAGTGGGGACAGCTGAACAGCAGAGCATGTCCCAGTGCTTTGAGCAACTCCATTACGAAGTGGGTCTCCATAGGGCTTCTGAGGCACGATGGGTTCTGAGTGCTTAGTAAGGTTCACATAAGGAGAAGACTTGAGGTGAGACTCTGGTTCTCCATGAGCACCTGTGGCTGATGGATGGAACCATTCTGGTGTCCCAGTCGGTGTTAAAGATTGGCTTGTTGAGCTCTGACACAGATGAAGAGCTGCTCCATGGTTCATACTAGTTTCAGGTGAATTCGAACTCAAGCTAAGGGTAGGTGATGAGATCTGGCAATGAGGATTGTTCTTTGATGACCAAGTGCCAGAAAGATTGGCAGGAAGAGACACAGATTGTGGATAAGAGTTTCCAGGTTCCACAGATGGATTATGGCACGAGCGTGAAAGGTCTTTATTGTCATTATTGCTTCCATAGACAAAATCCCTGCCATCATGTGGGCTGGCTGGATAATGTTTCTGTCCTTCATAGCATATGGTCGGTCCTGAGAGAATGGGTGGTTTAGATGCAGCTTCATGTCTGGAGCTACTGATAGGCGGTCTGTCTTTGGTGTAAAACCTGTCATCTGCTACTTTGACATGTCCACCGTTTATCCTTTCTGCCAGGTTGTTTCTCGTCATGTCTTCGTGATGCTTCTGCATGTGAATTTTGGTCATTTTGGAGGCGAAGACTCTCCTGGTTTCCTCAAAGTCCGGGTTATTTCCTGCGTCCCTCTTCATGCGGAACAGTCCGTCTTTAGACGCCTCGTACATATTCAGGTCTTCGATAAATTTGCTCGCTTCGAGCCCCAAATCTTCGTATTTGTCCATTTCCATGGATTTAAAGCGCAAACTAAAGTCAACTCAAAGTTCGGTAAAATATCGTAAAACTATCGTCTTGAGTGAGAAAATCACTTCTAAATGCTCATTTTGTCCATGATGCAAAGTAAAGACACAAAGGTTCACTCACCAAAGTTTACTGCTTATATCCAGTCCCTGGAGGAATAAAGATGAAATAATAAGAATAATAATAATCCGCAAAATAGAAAAAAGCTAAAAAAGTTCAAAAATCATCCTCATGAGAAACGTTTCTATTAACGAAAAGGCGAAAGTGAGCGGAGAGAGTTGTGTGTGTGTGTGTGTGAAAGGCATGGAGCCGGAGTGTGTGTGTGTGAAAGGCATGGAGCCGGAGTGTGTGTGTGTGTGTGTGTGTGAAAGGCATGGAGCCGGAGTGTGTGTGTGTGTGTGTGTGTGTGTGTGTGTGTGTGTGTGTGTGTGTGTGAAAGGCATGGAGCCGGAGTGTGTGTGTGTGTGTGTGAAAGGCATGGAGCCGGAGTGTGTGTGTGTGTGTGTGTGAAAGGCATGGAGCCGGAGTGTGTGTGTGAGTGTGATGAACTAAAGCACTCAGACAGACAGGATGCTGTCCGCTTTTAAACACACACAAGTGAGTGATCAGCCTTACACAGTCCGAGTCTCACACCAGATTTCTGAGAGATGAGATTTTATACTATTCGTTCGTTTGTCATAATAAAGACACAGCACAGTTACATACGCGAAATAAGCGTGAACGCGCCTTTCAACTTTTTATACAGAACCTAGCCTCAGTTTTTTATTTAAAGGCACAGTACATTTAAAAACGTCAAACGGCAGGCAGTTAACACGTGCTCTGTCTGTCTCTCTCTTTCTCTCTGTCTGTGTCTCTCAGTCTGTCTCTGTCTCTCACTCTGTCTGTCTCTTTCTCTTTGTCTGTGTCTCTCAGTCTGTCTCTGTCTCTCACTCTTTCTGTCTGTCTGTCTCTCTCTTTCTCTCTGTCTGTGTCTCTCAGTCTGTCTGTCTCTCAGTCTTTCTCTTTCTCTCTGTCTGTGTCTCTCAGTCTGTCTCTCACTCTCCTGTCTTTCACCTCCTCCCTCTTTCTCTCTCCGTCTCTCTCTCACTCTCTGTCCTGTCTCTCACTCTCTGTTTCTCTCTCTCACTCTCTCCTTTGATGTGTCTCTCTCTCTCTCTCTCTCTCTCTCTCTCTCTCTCTCTCTCTCTCTCACACACACACACAAGTATGGGTAGAGGATTGATGGAAATAAAATATACTTGATAGCATGGCTTAATAGTATAATAATGAAAGAAATTGTTCTAAGTAGAAACATTTTTAGTTTAAATCTGTATAATGTATTTCTTCAAAGCAACCTCTACATTTGATAATTAACGCAACAAAACAAAACCAACAAATGCCGCCCACACACTTTAGGTTACTTATAAATGTCACTAATAAAACTATAGTTTCCATAAGTGCACAAAGCTTTATTTGTACTAAGGGTCTAAGCTAAAACCCAGTTTAAGATGATCTTAGTGAAGCAGAAATCTAATTTAAAATCTGCCCATTTAAAATACTGAAATAAAATAGTGAAACACTTGTATTTTTTAAACAAAAATACAAGGGAATAATAACCAGAACTAAGGTGCCCAAACATTTCCAGTGTATCAAAACCCCTGTGCACAAAACAAAGTCCATAATGGTTTGCCAAGGTTCCAACCCTACTAAAAACCTTTGGGATGAATAGTAACGTGGACTGTGCCCCAAGTCTCCTTCACCGACATAAGTGTCTGACCTCACTAATGATCTTGTGGAAAATCTCTCCAGTCACAATCAGAGCCAAAATCTAGTGGAAAGCCTTCGAAGAAGACTGGAGGTTATTCAAAGGAGGACTAAATCTGGAATGGGATACAAGTGTGAGTATTATGATATGAATATATAACAGCCTTGTTTTTAAGTAATACATTCGTATACATTAAAAATAGGTCAATCAGATTATATTATAAAAAAGTGGTTTTTTTAAAATATATAATCAGATTACATTTCAATATTTCTGCTGTTTATGCTATTTACACTGTAGTCAGTCTTTAACACCAAAATCTGTTCAATTTCTGGTTTCTTTTTGCGTTGTTAAAACAACTTGCCAACACTGTAGTGTTACTCTACATCTCCTCTAATAAAATTGTACACTTCACATTAAATATTATTAGACTGCATTTAAAAATGGAAATAAATAAGCAATCTAAGCTAATTTCTATGCATAGTGATCATTTGGTTTGAGACACACAAACGCATACTTAAAATGTGGGAACACATTTCACTTATTTAGTGCCTTTTTTTGGCAGTTAGTGTGCCAGCAGTCTGTTTTCTTATTTTGCCATCTCATTGAACAATAAAGTATCAGTGTATGCTGCCTGCAACAGCCAAATTACCTAACATAGATGTTACTCCATCATAATAATCCTTGCGTTTACCACCCTCCCAGCTCTGGGAAAAGCTGTAGACAAGCCATGACTTAGTGACTGTGTGAAACAGCCCTGCCCTGTTGTTTATTAAAGAAGCCTAACCACTCTGCTATAAAGACTTTAAGGTAGTAATGCCTTTTTTTCAAATGGAGGCCTACAGACTATGAATCATGCAGCTATTCTCACAATGTGCATAAACCATTGCAAAAGTACAGAGTTGTACCTTAGAGCTATTTGTGGTATAACTCACAAGTTAAAGGTTTTATAAAACTAGCTTGACCAAGTGAAATAAGTTAAATAATAAAAATGGCTAGTAAGGTTACATCTCTCATTGCAAAGCCACGCACAAGACAAAAAGTCCAGGAACAGTAATCATTTTTGCTCTGGATATGAAAGAATTGAAATAAAATAAAACAGTGGAGATCTGTATGATTAGGAGAGACAGGTGGCACATAACCTCGGTTCACGTGGCCCTGGTTTCACCCCAGCCCTGTGTGAGAAAACACACACCGCTCCAGCTGCAAGCCACACATTCCACCACAGCTACACTATCTGACGAGTGAAGGCATGGAATGCTTGGACCATGATAAAAACACTCTTAAGTGGCCCAAAACACTGCTGGATACACTGGACCAAACATACATATACACACTAAGTGATCCTCTACAGCCTGACCATATATAAAAGTATAAAGATAAAGCTATTATTAGGTTCATTCGTTTAGGTTTATTTATAAAATCTATACATAATTTACAACTCCAAATTTACTACTATGTGTATTCTGTGGCTTCTTTATGGTTATATGCATCTTAAGTATGTAGCCTAGTGAACCAGAGTTAATGCATCCAATGATAGAAACTTAAGCACATTTGTACGTCGCTCTGGATAAGGGCGTCTGCCAAACGCTGTAAATGTAAATGTGTGTTATTAGATACAGTGTATATATTTATAAATGTATAATTATGTCTTTATTTTTTATCTTAGTGTTGTCCTGATTTCAGATGGTCCAAAGAACAATGAATGACAGCTGGTCTTGTGGGTAATACGAATCACAAGAGAGTGCAAGTGGAAACGATGAGGGAAAGTATTTTCCTCACAACCAATAAAAAAAAATGGCAATCAAATTTCTAAACATATTTTGTATGCATAAATGAAAAAAAGAGCATGATCTTACTATTGTTAATTTTAATTTGCTTTCCTCACACAAATGTGTCTAAAATATTGTTATGGAATCCAATTAGCACAGGTGACAACATGAACCAGTGGTATCTGTAAGAACAGACTGTGACCTGTTCAATTAGTTACATAATTCCTTGTCAAAATATTGCCTAAACCCAATGACATAACAGTCTTTGTGTTTCCAGGCCTCCAAAACCCAGTCATGCAAGTTCACTGTTTTGAATAGATGACATTTTCCAGTTGCCACCTGCCTACTTCAACTCAAAGACTGTATTAATTAGTCAAGTGAAATTCATTCACTTCCTGTAAACACCTTTGGTGTATGGGTAGAGGATATGATGGAAAATACATAAAAACATGGCATAATTGTATAATAATGAAATAACTCATTTTCAAGAGAAATATTTTTAGTTTCAAACTTTAAAATTGCATTTCTTCAGAGCTACATTTGATAAGGCAAAAAATAAATAAATAAATAAATAAAAAAATAAAAACAACACCCACCACACACAAAACTGTATGTTAACTAATAAATGTGACAAATAAAACTATACAGTTTGCTTATTGTGTATTTCCATAAATGCACACAGTTATCTAAGTACTAATCTGCTAAGCTAAATCCCAGTTTAACGTCATTTGGCAGACTCCCTCACACAGAGCAACTTACAATATATCTAATATTATACAACTAAGCAATTGAGGGTTAAAGTCCTTGCTCAATGGCCCAATGGTGGCAGATTGATCCTGGGATTCAAGGTTGCTTCTGGTCGGTAGCCCAACGCTTTAATCACGAAGCTACCACAGCCCCAGATTTAGATGATGTTAGTGAAGCAGATGTCTAAATCAAAACCTGCCCCTTTAAAATACGGAAAATCACTGACATAAGCTCATAACTGGAACTTCCAAAGAAACCAGATTCCTGCTTCAAGTAAAAGTTCATGAACACAGGATAAACAGAAACTAAAACAGGACCTTGAGATTCAGCGGACACCTGCAAAAGGTGAAAAGGGTAAAGAAAATTCTTCCTTTGCAGAAATAAAAGTGATAACATTGAACAAAGGGAAGCATAAATATATTAATATCTTAAAAGAGGATACAAGTAATTCTGCAACTATGGTTGATCATTGCCATTTCAGATTTCCTGTCTGGTCAGAGTATTGAAACACATACATCAGCAGATATAAAGAATGGAAGTGTGCCTGTTTATATTTTATTTATATATTTATTTATCTATTTATTTCTATATTTATATGTAATTCTATATTTGTGTGTTATTCTGTAATATTAAATCAGAGTGTCACTGTGATGTTCCCGTGACACAGAGAAAAAGAAATGGATTTGCGGGAATGTAGATCTGATAGTCAGAAGTAACATGCGGTTTGAAAGTGACATTTGGCTATGTTAAGAAATAAACCCAAACAATAGAACTACTGTTTGATTCTGAAACACCCCCAGGACTCCAATACCCAGGAGGCCTAGCTCCTCTTGCAACATGAAAGAAGGGCTTTATGCCTTGACTCAGATTTTGCTCTTCTTTTGTTGCTCAAAGGCCGACTAAATCACTCTACGATTCTGGGATGAAGTTACTCAGGCTGTCTCCCCAGCTCCCCACTGCATGGTGGTAATGCCCACTGGAGCCAACAGGAAGGGGAAGACAGGGACACAGTGTTAAATTGTTGCTACAATGTGATGACAATGTGTTGTTTCTCCAAAAAGAACTGCTGATGGACTTTCACAAAGTACGCAAACAGGAACCTAGGTGACCTGCAAGCCAACAACATCGAGGGAAAAAAATCAATATGGGCTTAAAGTAATTTGACACAAATTCACATAACTATAAAAATGGTATATAAATATTATGACTTATGTGTAAATCTATTTATATGTTAATAATGCAATTTTTCACTCAGGTAGAAAAGGGTTAAATAAAATAAAAAATGATGATGATTCCAAAAGTGACTCCTTAACACAGGCTTCTAGGCCACAGTTCAAGAACAACTGAATCAGCACTTTTTCTTTTCTGTTTGAGAAAACCCACCAGTCGGTTCAGTATACATCTATCTGAAAGAGCATAAGGGGAAAGAACAAGTCTAGACCTACTAAATATAACTCACTGATCCAAAAGGACAGAATGAGTCACCTAGATCTGAGCTGTCTTTAGCTCTAGTCACAAGTGCTGGCAGGATTCTAAAGGCACAGCAGCCTCTTCATTATCAAGAAAGGATAGTGAGGTGAAAAGGGTAAAGTTTGGGTATCTGTTCAGGATTAGCAATTCTATTAGACATCATTCATCAGGCAGGATGTGTGACTATATCTTGGCTTCACAAAACCTCTGGACTACCGATGAAAAAAGATGAGAACAAAGGGAAGCAGGAACAATGGGTGGAAATTTAATCTCCATCATCAACAGAAGACTTTCAGGTCAAGAGGATAATCTGAAAAGTAAAAAATGGCATCGTTTTAACAGATAACTGCTTTACTTTCTATCCAATCTTCTGTCAAAGTTCAAAGGCCCGGTCTCCTCACTGTGTCTAGAGATCTTGAATAACAGCTCATTTTGCCGTTTAGATACTGGAACAGCACAGTGATCTCTCTCACTCTCTCTCAAAGTTCATTCTTCAACCAGGAAGTTGATGAGAGCAGTCCTGGGGGAAAGGATGGCTTTCTTAATGGCACGGTCAGCAAGGAGCTTCATGCCCAATGGGCTGCCCAGTACTAGCCCTCGCACCTTCTCCGCATCCTGAGCTACATGGCGAGGCACAGTAATACACCCACATGCCTTATTGTTAATCTGAGAAGGGAAGAAAAGAGAGTCCTGAGATTAAGAAATCAAAGAAACATCAGAGATATGTGCTAATTAAGAAGGGCACAATGATATTATTGACAATAAACAAATCCCAGCAGGTCAGATATTTGTTATGACAAATAAAGTGGTACCTTTATGTCTAGCAGCAGTATCTAAAGCTGAATTGCATTATAATATTAATGATCATGTGCCATTTATGCAAAAAGGTTGAACCTACTTACAATCAGGCCCAGGTACTGTATTTAGACAGTAACACAATTGTCATAATTTTGAATTTGTACTCCACCACAATGGCTTTAAAATAAAGCAATCAAAATTTTAAATATGTAGAATTTCAGCTTTCATTCAAGGGGTTCAACAAACATCTCAGGGGAGGAAACTCAGCATTTTGTGATGAGCATGGTTTCCAGAAGTCATTAAATGTAAAGGATGAGCATTCAGTTATTAAACATAATCCTTAAAAATCATGTCACTCTCCAAAGATGGACCAGAGAATAGACTTACTAAAAGTTAAAAATCACAGAGATTACTAAAACCCTCATATGCAAATCGAGATTTTGTAACCATTATACTTTATCTGACAATTCTGTTATTTTTTTAAATATAATCCATAAAGTTTAGACACAATTTTGTTTGTATACTTCATTAATATTTTAGAACTTTAAAACATCAAGAGCTCAAAATGGCAATTCCTACAATGAAAGTTTCCATTACTTTATATTAGTGCGAATATAAATTAGTCTTAAAAAAGATAAATTTTCAGTAAAATCCTCTGAAGGTGAAGAGGAACGAGTAAAATATCAGCCTCTGATCCTCATAAGGTCCCTGTATATGCCAAGATAAAGTGAGACTGCATGGGTTTTGATAAAATCTTCTGACATGCATGTGTGGGTACAATTCTGCCACAGAAGCCGCCCTGCTTTGTGGGAGAAACCCAGTCCTGTCATTACAGGGCATGAACTTCTTTAACTTCTGCAACTAGGCAGGGGATTCCCAAAATACTGCAGGATGCAACACCCATAAGCCCACAAAGCCTTCTCACCTCACCAGTAAGTTTCAACTGGCAGGGGCCGGGGGTGGTGGAGGAAACCTCCGCATACAGTACACACACAGGATTAGAAAACATAGTGGGAGAAACTGATGTAGGCTTTTAATAAATTGTAGTCCTGTATACACTGCTTTTATATTAAGCAGAGCCTGCTTAAATAAGTATGGTGTGAGAGTGAGAGTAAGCGTAAGAGTGAGAGTGAGTGAGAGAGAAAGAGACAGTGAGAGCTACATGAGTGTATGTCTTTGTCCATGTGAGAAAAAAGAGAAAGAATGTGTGTATTTGAGAGAGAATAAGACTGAGCCAGAAGTAGCATTGATCTGCGTAACGGAGATGAAAGACAGTTGTTCTCTCAATATTTATTATTTGCAACATTTAAACCATTCGAGGCGGCTCCACAGAAGAAAAACGTACAGCCCATGATTAGATTTTTCTTCAACTGAAAGAAATATGACAAATTAATTGACAGGTTTGGATATACAGTACATATACATATATACACACACATGCGTATATATATATATATATATATATATAAAATGACAATGAGGCTTCTTTATTCAGCTGTCAATGAGCAGTTAAGAAAATCCTCATAGTTTAATAAATTCACTTGAAAATGTAAGATGGAAAATTATGTAAAATCAATATTAGAAGGTCATATATAACCACTGGCTGATACCACTACTGTGCATTTCTAGGGGATTTCCTGATCTCTGACTCTCTAACTCAGCCTATACGGCTTGATTTTATGTATTCACACGGTCATGTGACTTTGAGCTTAAATTGCAGCAGAGGAGTTCATTTATCGTCTCTGGTGTGTTCAAAAGAAGCTCTTGCTACTGTTCAACCATCAAAGTGAATCAAAGGCTAGACCTTTCTACTGACCCTCCCACCCAGATTAATTACAGACATGCTATAAGAAGACACACTGGTCTCATTACAGAGAGACAGTATCACTTCCTGCATTCCAGCATTCTCTCTAGAGGATCTCACACACTAATGTTCCTAAGTTAACACAGAGAGATTCAGTCGGCTTTTGAAGATAGTATATTATTTGTACTGAGCATTCTGGGAGTTGCGCCTGTCAGTTCTGCTTAACATAATACAGAACGGTACAGAAGACTTGACTGTTACTATTAATTAACCTATTAACTAAGTATGTTAGGTAAGTATAATTAAAAGCATAGTTATAGTATAGTGCAAACGTGTGTCTTATGGTTCATGTGTCTTACCCGTACAGACACCTCGACTGTGTCAGGTGTTTGTAGGTACTCCGGGTCCACAGTGGGCCATCGCTGCTGCAGCACACCTCCACTCCCAAAGAGTTCAGGGCTGAGAGGGTTTCTCACCTTAGACAAACCTATGAATAAAAGAGAGAGAGAGAGAGAGAGAGAGAGAGAGAGAGAGAGAGAGAGAGAGAGAGAGAGAGAGAGAGAGAGAGAGAGAGAGAGAGAGAGAGAGAGAGAGAGAGATTTAGTCTATTAGAAAGAGGCAATAATAAAAACGGCAACAATAATATTAAAATAAGTACAATATTATTGTTTTGTCCTTTCTTTAGTTTTTACAAACTTTATATTATATTTACCCTGTATTTTAATAAGACTGACAAACTCACTAACTCAAGATTTGTCCAAAACAATAAAAAAATGTACCATGGATAATTAAAGAATATTGTTTCTATTTATTTTGGTCCATGCCAGGCTGTTAAAAATTGTACAATGAAGAACAGTATTGATAGAAGGTGAGTAAGAGCACTCAAATCTCATGCATGTAGCCTGATTGAATTTATACAGAGAAGCACAGGGGTCAGTTGGCCATTTCTCCAGGGACATGGTAAAATTAGCAGTCTCTTTATGACCCACACCATTATTCCAGGAAGGATTACGCGTTTCCGCTAAACTTTGTCCTCGTGTGTTTGTGTGGTACTACGTGTTATGGGGGAAATGGTGTTAATGAGGAATAATGAGAAATGATGCTCTCAACAAAATTTGCCTTTCTGAGTTTTCTTACAAAATCCAATAACATACTTAAACACCAAGATACATGCACAACATCTCCCCCCCACATACTTCCTGTTTGTCCATTACAAGCATTCCTTGCTGTTATCAGCTAGAGAATAGGGATGTGTCCACATAGAGTCTGAGAGGCTCAGGTTTCTGTCCAATGTACATGTGTGACAATAGCTGGATGTGCTGAACAGTCGTTTCCGCTGTTTCTTCCGGTGTTTTGCACAGGTCATAACTCTTGAGCAGGTCGTCTCTTTGCCAAACGCTCTACACATTTCTGCTTTTTGTGTATTTTTTGACCTGACTCTAAAAATGCTCCTTCTATAGAATGCTAAAACACGTGCACACAGACATGCACATACACTAATGTGCACACACTCACAAATACACACACACCTGTCATGCACATGCCTTTGCGTAGGTGAAGTTACAATTCCAATCTGTAACTGAAGTGGAAAGAAATAAATATATACAGTATTTTGCAAAACAACTGAAATTGTTTCAAACAAAATTATTCAACCTGTTGCTGTAAAACCCCCATTCAAATAGGTGCTATGATAAATTGTTCACCTGTTTGCAGTTAAAGTGATATAAACACACCCGTTCCTGAAAGGAGAACATTCCTAAACAAATAGCAGTAATAAGTGCTTGAATAAAATCTTGTGATAAGTGCTATCACAAGAAGTCCATAACAATGTTCTGGTAAAGTATCAGTCAGGGTTTGGTAATAATAATACTCCAAAACTTTGAACATCCCATGAAATCCATTAATAAATAAATGAGGGAAAAAGATATCTCTGAGGACATTCACCAGGATTTCAAGTCAGTTACTAAATAAGGAGGACATTAGTTAGTGAAGCAAGCAAAGGATTTCACACTAATGGGGTGAATACGTATGTAAACTTCAGTAGTGTTTATCATTTGTAAATAATTTGGCAAACTATATTGATTCCTCTCACTTCAGGAGTGCCTAACCTCTACCTAACTAACAGAAAGTTCATAGTGAAACTGGGTAACTTTTCCTCCTCCCCCGCCGCGCTGTCCTGTGGCCTTCCACAAGGCTCTATTTTAGCTCCTTCTCTATTCTCATTATATATGCTACCCCTGGGCTCTATTCTCCGTAAACATGATGTATCCTTTCATTTCTATGCTGATGACACTCAAATCTACTTACCAATTAGGAAAAATAATCCCTCAGCAATCTCATCTCTTCTAAAAAGTTTAGAAGAGGTTAAATTTTATGGCTGGCACAAAATTTTCTGTTTTTAAATGAAGAAAAGACTGAGGTAATAATGTTTAGCCCAAATGAGAACTCTCAGTCCTCTAGCATCAACCTAGAGAGTTTATCTGTTTTTAGATCTTCACTGGTGCAGAATCTTGGCATCTTTATTGATCAGCACTTAAAATTTGACAAACACATCTCGTCTGTTATTGGGTCTAGCTTTTACCAACTGCGGATTCTCTCCAAAATTAAACACGTTCTTACCCCCAAGACTTTAGAAATGGCTGTTCATGTGTTTATAACCTCTCGCTTAGATTACTGTAACTCTTTATATTGCGGTATATCTAAAACTCAGATTACGTGTCTCCAGCTCGTTCAAAATGCTGCTGCCAGATTTCTCTCTAGCTGTCGCAAACATGAACACATGACTCTCATTCTTAGATCTCTACACTGGCTGCCAATTTCTCAGAGAATAGAGTTTAAGATTCTACTCTTTGTCTATAAGTCTCTCCATAATACCGCTCCTCTCTACTTATCTGAACTTCTTCATCCCTACTCTCCTATTAGAAGTCTTCGCTCATCTGACCAGGCCATGTTGGTGGTCCCTCGTGTACGGCTCAAGCGTAGAGGAGAGCGTGCTTTTTCTAAATTATTTATTTATTTTTAATAATTCTTATTTTAGTTTCTTGAACTACTTTGTGCATGTGTGTATTCTTAAGTGTACAGTATGTCCAATGTCGCACTGTGAAGCACTTTGGTCAGCCATGTGGCTGTTATATTTGTATATGTATATTTGTAAATGTGCTATACAAATAAAGTTGAACTTGAACTTCAGGAGTGTGGCCTGTTTTTTGTCTATACAATCTGCTCCAAAATCATTGTTTTCTTTTGCTAAACAACTTAGAACATACACACAGTGTGTATACAGTACAGAAAAGCAATTAACAATTAGCCAGGAGACATCCCTCTATATCCAATCCTCTAAAAACATTTTTTATTTAGTTCTACAGTAAATTGGTTTTTAATTAGATATTTATTAATTGTATTTCTTTTAATGTTCACAAGTTTAATTTGAGCTATTCTTTTATTGTATGCTATATCCTTTGTTGTTTAATCATTCCTTTACTGTTTTATTCAACTGTTATTTTGTAAAGCAATTTGTAGTGCTTTTGAATGAGAGATGCTAATAAACTGAAGAAGAAGAAGAAGAAGAAGAAGAAGAATTCAATTTTGAATACAAGGTCTAGGTGACTAAAACAGGAGTCAATGCTGTTGCAGAAGCGCAGTCACAAAGCCTGTTCGACTGGCAAGTGTTTTAACAGGAACATCTGCATTTAGATGCTGTTGGAAAGGTATCAGGAAACTGTGGTTAAAAGGGCACGTTCAAGGTGCAGTATGTGATGAAGAACAACTGCAGGTGACTGAGGATGTCAATACAGGGCGTGATCGACATTCGGTAATAACAGTCTGTCCAGGAATACATTACAGTAGGGTTAAAAGGTTCAGTAGTGTAAAACCACAGGCACTTCTCTACATGGGGGGAAAAAGTAATGCAGTGAAATGATGCATGCTTCATGATACTGTTTAATATGAGAATGTGTTGTATGACAAGAAAACTGTACAAGGATGAACATTTGACCCATATAGTGAGAGTTGTGCTTTGGAGATTTCACTTGCATGGTTTGTGTTCACTTGTTCCCAAGAAATGAATGTTCACCAGTGACAATAAAACGATTGAAACCTATCCAAAAATAAAACATTTCTATAATACCACATGCTACAGCCTTTGCAGTTATGCAATCTCAACCAACAAGAATGGTGTTAGACAGCACTCTATACCAGTATCATTAAAACTTTAAAACTTGGAAGAATGCTGTTTATTCTTCCAGTACAGTTCCAAAAATCTGTAGGATAGATGCTGAGGCACACTGAAGTGGATACGAGTGTTTATTTTGTCAAATAATTTGTCATATTAAAGGATATAGCAATTATTGTACTGTAAATATGACAATGTGGAATATGAACACACCTAGAGACTCGGAGACACACAGAGACACAAACACACACACACAGAGAGACACACACACACAGACACAGAGACACACAGAGACACACACACACACAGACACACACACACAGACACACAGATACACAGATACACACAGAGAGACACAGACACACACAGATACACACACACAGACACACACAGATACACAGACACACAGACAGACAGACAGACAGACAGACAGACACACAGACAGACAGACAGACACACACACAGACAGACAGACACACACACACACAGACAGACACACACACACACAGACAGACAGACACACACAGACAGACACACACACAGACAGACACACACACAGACAGACAGACACACAGACAGACACACACACAGACAGACACACACACAGACAGACACACACACACAGACAGACACACACACACAGACAGACACACACACAGAGACAGACACACACTGAGACAGACACACACACAGAGACAGACACACACACAGAGACAGACATACACACAGAGACAGACACACACACACAGACAGACACACACACACAGACAGACACACACACACAGACAGACACACACACACAGACAGACACACACACACACAGACAGACACACACACACAGACAGACACACACACACAGACAGACACACACACACAGACAGACACACACACACAGACAGACAGACACACACACAGACAGACAGACACACACAGACAGACACACACACACAGACAGACACACACACACAGACAGACACACACACACAGACAGACACACACACACAGACAGACACACACACACAGACAGACACACACACACAGACAGACACACACACACAGACAGACACACACACACAGACAGACACACACACACAGACAGACACACACACACAGACAGACACACACACACAGACAGACACACACACACAGACAGACACACACACACAGACAGACACACACACACAGACAGACACACACACACAGACAGACACACACACATATAGACAGAGACAGACAGAGACAGACAGTGTTGGAATGTTTTAGAATTAGATCATCTCTCACATCAGCACACGTCCAGGAGGATTAAATCCACCCACACTTAATGTTTTCTGTTTAATCTTTTGCAAATCTGGTTTTAAAATGAACCACTGACCCATGTGGCATTCAGAAACAAGGGCCGCATGCAAGTTCAATGTAAATTATACTTTGGATTAAAATTAATGCATATTTCTAAGATGAGGGTTATGAATAAAATCTTTTTAAAAACTGAATGGACTAACATTTCTTTCTTTAAAAAAAACAAACAAACAAAAAAAACAGCTCCCACCTACCTGCCCAAAGCTCAGAGGTCAGGTGAGGGGCCATGGGTGCAGCCATCACACACAGCGAGACTAGAGCCTGCTCAAATTCCACACTGTGCAGAACCACACGAGGAGACGCTTGCTATAGGACAGAATTGAGATGAAAATAAAATGCAGGCTCACAGGTGCAAGCAGGCAGGATGAAACATCATTATATTCCTTTCAAGCCGTGGATTATCAACATGCACCACATTCCTGTACAGTGTTAACCCAACTAAAACACTCCAAGGTACAGAATAAATGTACAGATTCTGCAGACCATATGTGCAAACCTAAGATAATATACATCAAAAATGCAATGAATGAATAAACAAATGTCCCATATGTGCACAGACTAACATCCTCTGGCCATTTTTAAAGGGGAGATTTGCAACTCACCATATACTCCGATATGTAACCAGGGTATCTTTATACAGGTGGGTTCACACGTTTATATGTCTGCAAAATGTTAATAATTGGAATTGCAGTAATTTGGGGGAAAAAAACAAAACAAGACTTTATTCTAATATCTAAACTAAACAATTTACAGAATTGATTTTTGATTACGTTACGTTGATCATTCAGGTAACAACACACAATATTTAAAATCAAAGATATGGAATTTGAACCGGTTGGAACCAGTTAATTTGTGTAAATTGAGTTATTATTACATCTTGTGGACTGCATTTAAACATCTGCTATGTGAGATAGCTTATTAAGGGCAGAACTAACTAAAAAAATAATGCAATTTTTATGATCCCTCTTCATTTTGTTTATTGACATTTAGCAGATTCTGCACTGTCATGAAGCCAAATGTAAGTATATAATGATTTATCTACACGTTTTCTAGCCTCTGTCACTTGTGGATTGGTACCATGACTTACTACACATGTTGTGGAAGATCCACAAGACAAATTAGTTGTCACTTATGTCCTAACTTCTAACTTCAAGATCCTCATTTTTTCCCCCATTCCTTTTGAAGTTAATCCACCAAAAAACCCCAAAAACACTTTAACGTGGATTCTCTGTAAAATGTACAAGTATTATGTTCTTTTATTAATTTTATAAATATATCACCATAAAACCCATCATATGCCGATTTTTTTTTACTTTGTCTTCTGATTATGGATAAACTCTTTAATGGGAAATATTTTTAATCATATAAACACAACCAGATGTGTCCAAGCTTGCCTGGGGGAGCACAAACATCTGTCTATACACAATGCATAAACTTATTATTTTGCTTATTATTCTGCTTGTGAAGCAATCACTATAATATCATACTGCACCAAAGCAGGCTTAATAAATCAATGCTGTATGACACCTTTAGTGAATGAGGTTAGTATTTGTGTAAAACTCTACAGAAAGGATGACTGTGCATGGAAGACTCACGGAAAGTGTGTTGGTGAGGCCCATCAACCGTGAGATTGCTGCATTCAACAGGAAGTCTTCTGTCAAATGAGTGGTGACCTGACAACCAAACAACACACAAGCACTCTAAAAATATCTAATATATTATCACTTCATCCCCATATCTTTTGTTCTCTTATTCATTTGACTAATTTATTTATTTTATTTTTTTTTTTACAAGTAATGACTTGCAAGACAAAATTGATACATTCTTCAGCACATTTGCAAAGGTGCGTATTTAAGCCAACAAAGAAACGAATGCAAATATGAATGCACCAAGAGTGAAAGGCAGACTAGAAGAATAAAATAATTCCCGTGTCCTAGGGATGTTCCCTTGCGAGACATATTTTTAAGCTAATGAAAGGGCACAGAGAATGAGAACATTATTCCTCTAATCCAGCTGGAAAGAATGGGGCCCTGAGGGTGAAAGTTTTTTCCACCAGACGTTAGGAATTCCATGATGATCTTGGAGCAGTGTGGTGTCTTCTCTTATGCTGATTAATGCAAGGTTTGGGTTGGAAAAATGGGTCCTTCATCAGCTGTAGAGAGCTGCAGGTGCTAACAGACATACTTCATGCTAGGAAGCACTTGATTGATGGCAGAGGATTTTCAAGAAGAATCGAAGGCAGACAGTGTGCAGGCCAGGCCTCTTAACCAACCTGGGCCTCTGCAGGAAACAGTCCCAGCCTGGGCTATCAGAAGATATTTATACTGCACTAAACTACCATCTGCTCAATTTCACATCCTCTCCTTGCACCATTTCGGCTCATTTCCATGAAATGAATATAAATCAGGTTACTTTTCAAATATAATATAAACAAAAGTGTGGTAATTGTGACAGTTTGTGAAATGATTCTGTTGTCTAGAACTTGAACATATGTACAGCATATACACACATCAGCCCTCCCACTGGCGACATCAAGTGGTCAAAGAGTGCAAGCTAAATAAGCTGCATTAGTACCATATTATAATACTGTAAATATAAGATATTCATTGTCATTATAATCAGTACTGTACAAGTACTTTCTCTGACCTGCAGAATGGCTTGATTTTTGTTCTCCCAGATCTTCCGAGCCTCTAAGTGCTCTTTCTTGTTGAGGGTAGAGGGGTTGGGGGTGTCACTGCCATCACGAGCCTCTCTCAGCTTAGTGACAAGCCCCCAGAGGCGAGACTGCCAACGCAGCACACCAGGGAGAGCATCAGCTACACACACACACACACACACACACACACACACATATTACTAATCTTCTTTGCTTGTATCTTTTGCTTAGATGCACTGGCATTTATTTATGAATATAAGAAAGGGAAAAGCTAACTTATGTTCTTTGGTTCATTTTCTTAAATTTGAATGAAGTATTACAAAATGAACAAAGAACTGATGATAAAGGACTTCATTTGTAAACTTTCAATACAGACACCTTGAAAGATAAGCTACAAATAAAAATGTATTTGTCTGGAAAATATATAAATATAATAAAAATAAAATCCTTTGTTTTGAATATGCTAGGGGTAATATTTCAGTTTTTAAGAAACAATAACATATTTGAAGTTCAGAGACCTACACACAAAGTATTAGTCAATTCAGGTTTATTTTGTTACCAAATGTATAAAAAAAACCCCGAATAATATGCTAATATACAGTTAACAAAATTTTGTTTATTCATTCTCACATTATTATTTGTTAGCTCAGGAAATAATGTTAGTTAATGCAGCCTTAATGTATTGTGGTGGTGTTATTAATAATAATAATAATTATTATTATTACTGTTGTCTTAGAAAATCACAAAACATATTTTTGAATTTTAAAACACACACAAAAATTGACATTAATTATCCAATCTCATCATGAATATGACTAATTTCTTTCTAATTTCTAGACTAAAGCCTACTGGCTGGGAACTGGCTTTGACTTCCCACATTTCATTAAAACCGACATATAGTCATTCAGTTTTAGTAAATGGGATTGCTTTGGGTGAGGGAGAAACCTTGTAATCATTTTGATTGCAAATGTAATTCAGCTGACAGCCAGCAGAGGACTCTAAACCTAGAAACTACCTTTAAAGCATAATAGCTAAATTAGATTTGCGGAAGATTTCACACTTGGAGAACACAAGTGAGGATTTCAGACAAACATTCACAACTGGCTGCTTCCTTCCATCCAATTTTTATAACTAATTAATAAATGTAATAAATAAAACTAATAAACAGCTAATCAAAAGTGTAAGAATCTGGTCTACCAGTGTCCAAACAGAGCATTAGGATTTAGAGAAGTCTCACTCTTCACGTCCCACAGGATGTCCTGCTCGGGTGGAGCAGCGTAGAGGATGTAGAGGCGCACGGTGTCGATTCCATACTGCTGCACCACTTCCTCAGGGTCTATACCGTTGTGTTTGGACTTACTCATCTTCTCCCAGCTCACCTGCAGCTGCTTCCTGCTTTCTCGCTGGACAGGCTCAGAGGCTAGAAGATGACAAAAAAATGTGTACACCAGTCTTACTTGGACTGAGACAGTGACATGAGGCAAACCCTATTCACTAGAGGATTTTTTAACATTTTCTCTAAAAACATTTGTGCGACCCAATGGGCCACAAATAAAATGTGTCAATGATTACCTCTGTTAAACAAAAGCATAAACCGTCCTCATCTCTGTCCTTACAGGCACTGGAAGCTATTTAACAAAATCCCTTTGATACCAATAATAAACACAGTCCAGACAGAAATTCCCTGTTTACCTGGTTGCCTGGCAACAGTTCAGCCATGTACAGTCCAATATTCACCAGGGACAGAGTTAGAAACACAGAGCGATAGACAGGTGGAATGCTAAAAATTTATACAGCATTTGTCTCGAGTGATTTCTATGACTAAACTGACTGCTGTTGAGTTGAGTTGCAGTGAGGCATTATCTATTTCTGGCCACAGCAACAAGCAAACCATAACAGGTTCAGATAACAGCAGTTTGATATATAATGATCAGTGAGCACCAGAGCAAAAGCTCTAAACACACACACCTGTAAAATCAATATCTTCCTTCTTCAGATACTGCCCGCTCTCAGCTACTCGAAAGGTCTGACCCTTAATAAGGCCTTGCACCAGCAGCTTCTTAAAAGGTTCCCTTTAGAAAAAACAAATTGATTATAAAAGGGCTCCAGTCCACCTCATCTTGTATTACACTGAGACACTTACTCACTCAACCGTTTGGGCCTCATTTATCTATTCATAAAGTTGTGCATTTTTTAATAACAGTTACCATAATAAATTCCTGTCAGATTTACAAAGTTTCAGCAGGGCTGATGATTTTCTTTGTGCACATGTGCATAAGTTGATAAATGCCATTCAGCTGCAAATTATCAAGTACATTTACAGTACAGCAGAGCTGATTTGCATTTATTGACGCCATAACAAAAGGCCATAGCAGACAAAGTTCATAGAGCTGAAAATGAGAAAATGACAACTAAATGGTGTGCATTAAATCTTTAAATGCATTAACGGTCATTGCAGTGCATCAGCCACCACAAGCAGAAATGAATTTTTACACTTGTTATATGGCAACATTTCATTTGTCCTAATGCCCAGTCATACATGTCTTAATTAATGGATTCCTTTTAGATTGCTTTCTTTCAAGCCATTAGCATGAAACAAGTGTTTCACAAAACACACAATGCATGTGTACCTTTTAAATAATTGATGTTTAAACCTGACAGAAGGAGCCCTATATAAATTAGAAGTAACCCAATGCAATTAAACGATTTAAAGCCTTTCACATCACTTTGTCCCTTACTGAAATTTACAGTTTTGTAGAATAAGGATATTTTTTTCACATCAGCATTTATTAGGGAAAATGCTGCCCTGCATGAATCGCATACAACTCAGTTCTTATCCAGTTTGACAAATATAGTCTGACATATTTATTCATATCTAACATTTAAATCATGGTCCGTCAGCGCTTTGTATGACCTCAGACCTTCATCATTCCTAGGCATTATTCAGATGCCATTCCTGATGGTCTCCTTTGCCACTGATAGATTAAGCTGTTTGCTGTTAAAGGTTTCATGCATTAAGTCACTTGTTGCTATAATATCTCCTTCCCAATGATGTGAAATCTTATCTCTAATTTGTGTTACATACTTGTGTGAGACCAAGTCCTGGTCCTTGCAGAAGTGACTGAGGAAACGAGCATAGTACAGGTGCATGACTGCATGCTCTTTTCCTCCTATATACACATCCACAGGCATCCAGTAGTCAGCTAGAGTGCGATCAAAAGGTCTGTAACAGACAGGACGAGACACGGTTAAATTGTGGGATCAGGATTTAAACATCACACTTTTTTTTTTTACATCATAGAACATCATTCTTTTCACACATCACACAATAAACTAGAGTGCAAGAACAAAAGCATATAAAGGCCACCACTAGAGGGAAACCTTGCATAGGCATCCAGTTCAGTTTATTTGTATAATATTTGTATTCATCTCAAAGAAGCTTTACAGAAGTATAGAAACAAATAAAAATGTAAAAGTTTAAAATTAAGTTAATATTTATCTCTGATGAGCAAACCTGAGGTGAAATAATACAAACAGAAGTGAATGGATGAGCACTTGAGTTTCAAGTGCACATGTGCAGTCTAGATGTGCATTTAAACACTTGAGAATGCTCGACTTTAGATGGATGCGATGATCAAACCAACATCGAATATTCTGTGGATCTGTGTAAAGCAATACTTATCAGACTGTACATTTTGCAATAAAATGATGTTCTACTGCTAGCAAATTTTGCTCTTTGAAAAGATAAAGATCTATGAAAATATCACCAGTGAGTTGTGAGCAACAATGTGTGTGTGCGTGTGTGTATGCAGAGGGGTAAGGAGAGACAGAGACAGAGAGAGAGAGAGAGAGAGAGAGAGTGAGAGAGAGTGAGAGTGAGAGAGTGAGAGAGAGAGAGAGAGAGAGAGAGAGAGAGAGAGAATGTGTGAGAGAGAGAGATAGTGTGTGTGCGCGTGTGTGAGAGAGAGAGTCTCACATCCACCTATGTGCATATTTCACAGTGAGCCAGCATTTTTGCCCACTGAGTTTATGGTAATGTAAATATGTGTGAATCCATGTAGTGTCTCATGCGTTAAGTTTCCTTTTACATGAGTCATCTATTACAGATAATACAAAACCATTTACATTGTATTTGTACCCTACAACATTAGCTCAGCTGTGTTACCTGCACACATTCACTACTATAACATTTTCTAACGTTCAATAAATCACATGTTCAGTGTGAAGTAGAATGAGCTGAATTTCCTGAAGATCATGAGAAGAAGAAAACTATATTATTATAAATCATAACGCTCTCGTACCATTACCACAAAGATTTGACAGATTAGATAATCACAAGCTGTGTATTTGCTAGTTCAGTCCTGTTACTTAAATGTTATAAAATGTCATAACAGTTTGAAAGGAAGCAAGAGGAAAATATAGATGAAAAGACACTTCATGAACTCTTGTCCTTACCTTTCTGAGTTGTGTGGGTCTGTGTATCTGAAATAGTACCAAGCAGAATCCACAAAAGTGTCCATAGTGTCTGTCTCTCTCTGAGCAGGACCTTTACACCTAGACAGGATAAAAAATAAAATAAAATAAAAAACTGTGTGAAAATGCAGGGTTGCAATACAGACAAGCATTTTTCTACATGCGGATATTTTATTCCAACCTAGAATTCTACAAGATAGTAAACAGTCTACAAACTAGAGTTTTCAGCCTGCTATCACAAATGAATAAATAACAATAAGCCAGACAAACCACAATGGAAAATGTTTAGGACCCATGGAAATGAAAAAGCATCAGTATTAGCAGTCTCCTAGCACTTCACACATCTTTTCAGATTATTCAGAGAGATGCAGATATAATACAGAATTTAAGAAATAATCAATACATGTTCAAAATATAATACTATAATTTACTATAAATACTATACTGTAAATGTTCCTAATAAAAGCAGCATAAAATATATGCTGCTCACTTGAGTCATGCTATAAAAAAATCTATTTATTATTCATTCATTCATCTTCTACCGCTTATCCGAACTACCTCGGGTCACGGGGAGCCTGTGCCTATCTCAGGCGTCATCGGGCATCAAGGCAGGATACACCCTGGACGGAGTGCCAACCCATCGCAGGGCACACACACACACACTCATTCACTCACGCAATCACACACTAGGGACAATTTTCCAGAGATGCCAATCAACCTACCATGCATGTCTTTGGACCGGGGGAGGAAACCGGAGTACCCGGAGGAAACCCCCGAGGCACGGGGAGAACATGCAAACTCCACACACACAAGGTGGAGGCGGGAATCGAACCCCGACCCTGGAGGTGTGAGGCGAACGTGCTAACCACTAAGCCACCGTGCCCCCCAATCTATTTATTAATGAAAAGCTATTTCAAACAATTATTGTACATCATTCTTAAAAATAATGAAACCGTTGTAACTATTATTGCTTCATGGAAACTATACATCAAAAAAGGCCTGAAATGCATATTTAAGCATGATGCACCGTCCTCAAACAACTTCTCCCAGAAGATTAAATTAAATTTAAGGCTTCCTCTGAGCAAGTCTCCCTGTTGCCCGGCAAGACTCTATAACCGAAAACACAGCAAATGCAAAATACCAATAATGTATAATTGTGTTTTTAATGAGCAACAGTCCTTGCATGATCTCTAGATTGAAAATGTCAGCCACTGGGCCATTCTGTTATTAAATGACTGCCTGCTACTGGACCCAGTAATGGGAATTTCAAGCCAGCCTCAGAGCAGCACTGTGCATATGTGGCTGTGTGTTTGCTTTGGAGGAAAGAGATCCACTCTAACACAAACACAATGTCACCCAAAACTCTTTCACAACAAAAATCAGACAACCTGCCCACCATGGGAGACACAACAAATGACAAAAAGTGCACCCAGCCCCCCATCCACCAACACACACACAGACACAGACACAGACACAAAGAATAACACACACACACAGAATAACACACACACAGAATAACACACACACACACACACAGAATAACACACACACACACACAGAATAACACACACACACACACAGAATAACACACACACACACACACACACAAGTGCCATGCTTGTCTGCTCATCCTTGGGCAATAAGTTGATTTCAATCTTACGATAAATCCCACTAAAGTTAAATATCGTTATCTAAATAGCGTTAAATAGAATGATATACACTGACTGGTCACTTTAATAGGAACACCTGTACCCCTGTTCATTTACGCAGTCATCCAATCAGCCAATCACGTGGAAGCAGCGCAACGCAAAAAAGAAAAAAGAAAGAAAATCAGAGGGTAAATAAATAAAAATCTGTGAATACCTACTGCTTTCTGAGCTAACGTCTTCAGCCCTGTAGCTGCTCTGTGGTCTGATGCTGATCCACAGGTCATTTCTTCCCATATATTTATTGGCTTTGCTACAGTATTGTTTCCCTTATTTCAGGCTGTTGAAAAAGTTCACCTTTTTGAAATTCATGTTAACATATTCTCTAAAACGTCTATTCCTCCATTGTAATTTATTTAACAGATAGTGGATATTGGACTTTACACAACATGTACAGTGCAAGTCCCAATATTTGAAGACTGTGATAAACATTGTAAAAATTTCTTGTTTTATCCCAAATGCCAGATCTGATGCTTTACAGTTTGATGCCACCACATTGCTAAGCAACTACTTCAAGGTTAATTCTTTGAAAGCCATTTTAAAAGAATGAATTTCAAATTTTAAAGAATGAATATCTTCATGGACTCCATAATAGTGTCCTGCAGAGACTGAAGTGTGTGCGAGGTGGAGAATTCACTGAAGCAAAAGATGCAGTGTCATTTTCTGCATATATAAAATGTGGATTTTAGCTCCTAAGCCATTTCGTCTCCTGTTAAGTGAGTCTGAATGTGTAAATGCGTAATTCAGATCTCACTCTCACAAAGATTCATGGCACAAAAGGGTCTACGTTGGAGTATTATATCTCTCTACCTGACTGAGATAATGGCAGCTATTTGTCCACTGAGGAGATGAGAGACCCCATTAGACAGACAGTAACAGCTGAGGCTTGTTGAAGAGGAGACTAACTGTGGGTGTATGTGTTCTGTGTCTGCCCACACTACTGGCTCTTGGATAGAGTGGTGCTTTGCTGAAGTGAGCCAGATTCAGCTGCTCCGGGTTTGCTTGAATCATTTTCAAACTCATTATGCCAATCTACTGTTATAAGTCGCTCTTAGAGTGCTTTAACTGTGCACATTCAAAATGGCTTGAAATTGGCTCAACGTTCATTTGAAAGAAAAAAGTTTACTTAGCCGTAGTTGTTGAAATGTTGCTACATCTCAACAGGAGTGGGTAGTGATTTTTGGTGTCGGTTGTGTTTTCATCACTTGAAAATGTAGTAATTGTCATGAGCATCCTCAGCACCAGTTTGGCTGCCGGGAGGACAACAGTTGGGTTTTTATGAAAGCTGGCCGGCAGCAGGCTTTCAATTAGTCCTCTGGCTGCTAACAGCAAGACCAGACAGAGACAATATCACAGCTCAGGAAATGACTTGCTGCTTCCGGTTTTTTTTTTAGCTCTTTGCAGAGACTAGGCTGATAAGCCTTATCTCGCACTCAATCTTCACTTCGTAGCCTGTCTGATCGGATGTGGGAGAAGTTATTTTCCCCACACTGACATGACGACATTCTCACAGATAAGAGGTCTTCTCGACTCTCTATAATTACAAGAATCAATCAACCTCAGTGACTAAAGTTTTCACTGTCACTGACTTTAAGAATTGTAGTGTCTTATTCCAAAAACTGACAGGTTCTTGACGCTCAGCAGTCGTGCAAGTTAAAACAGAAAAGGAACTAAGAAATAGTATAGAAATTGGAAGTCTATTGTATAGTCTATTGGATAAATATACAATGCAAACGATTAGATAAATAACTTCATTATGTTTCAGTTCAATCATTTCAGGTTATTGTGTAATATCAAACATACTTATGTGGATTTAAATACCTTGGTACATTTGTGTTACTTATATAATTGGAGAAAAGAACACAGAGCTTACAACAAAAGAAAGAGACACTTTAATGAAATCTGTCATAGTTTGCTCAGTCAATCATTATTCAACTTCAGTAAGTCCTTTATCCTCAGCATGGTTTAA
This sequence comes from Tachysurus vachellii, assembly GCF_030014155.1. Lineage (NCBI taxonomy): Eukaryota > Metazoa > Chordata > Actinopteri > Siluriformes > Bagridae > Tachysurus > Tachysurus vachellii. The sequence continues at coordinate 12,960,892 of NC_083464.1, read as the reverse complement.
AGCAGATCCAGAGTTTATCCTGAGAACACTGGGCATGCTGCTGAAATGCATGAGATGGGTCAATTTAGTTTAGCAAACTCATATGCTGTCATATTTTGAGAGGTCGAAGGAAACCCACATAGACACTGGGAGAACAGCTGGGAACCTTTGGAGTTGTGAGGCATCAACCCTACCTTTGTCCTAGAGGTACTTTTTTTTTAATCCTTTAACACTGTTTAGTTAAGAATTATAATAGTAGTAATCCAAATTATGCATTTTAAACAGACATGTGCGAGGATGTACAGGTTCTATGCTGGAGCCCTAAGCATCCCTTGCTCATCAGGTAGACAGAGGCAAACGTCAGACACAGAGCATTTCTGGGCTGATCTGCATGTGTGAAGGAGGAAAATTGTGTAAGATTTACTTTTTCTTGTCAAACCAATGTGGAGGAATGGAATGTGTCTCAGGTGAGTCGGAAAACATGCTCTGCACAGACTGGACATTGTGCTATGATCTCTTCCTTAGTATGATTGGTATTAAGAATTACACTGATTCTAGCACTACAAAAGTTCTGAAACTTGCTTAACTGCATAAATTGCATAACAGTGTTTTACAGTCCGGTAACTCAAACCACCCTATACTCAGGAAGCATCATATCTCCAGACACCATTGACTTTGTGACTCAGCTCTGACAGCACCTATAGTCTCAAGGAGGTGGTCAGAGATGGTAATGGAATACAATACAACTTTTCAGCTTCTCAGCCCAATCATGTAAGCACATGCCTTGCTAAATAGCCAGTCGCTTCCACCAATCCATCTCTTCCATCTCTACAGTTACTGACTCAGTCACAGACTCTAAGTTAACAGAAAGAAAGACCTTACAGTGTAATTTTTTGGCACACATGGAGGTACGGATATGGTGAGAAAGAGGAGTGGAATTTTACCTGGGACAAGAGCAGTTGACCCATTCCTGGGCAGATTGTAAGGGCGAGGCCCCTCTCCCTGTAAGTGAAGACACTTTAGGCAGCATGACTGGCAGCTCCTCCATAGGAACTGGCACAGGACCACAAGAGCTGCAATGCACTATGGGTATGGGTGTACCCCAGTATCGTTGCCTTGAGATCAACCAGTCCCTCAGCTTTGAACTCGTGAGATAACCACCTACATTCCTTTCCCGGGCTTTCTGGGTAATTGAGTTGAATGCCTCCTCTCGAGTCTGACCTGTGAACTACAACAATACTGATAATTATTAATAACAATTGTTTGCTCAGTGTTGAAATTGTGATTATTCACCATAAATTATTTGTTAATAATTTTATAAAAAAATTATTATTTTATACAACAGTTTTTCTTTTCCCTGTATTTTGTGTTAGCAAACTATGTTCTTTCAAATTAAATCAACTGTGTATTATTGCTAAATAATGCAATAAATGAACCAATTAGTGTATAAAACACAGGAATTTGACACTTGTGAAGTAACAAGAAAACATGACACTAACTTTGACGAGCATTTCACCACATGCCCATTGAAACTGACTGCCATGTAATGAAGAATGAAATAGTCAGTTTCTAACCACCCCACTTTCTCATCTCTTAAGAACCACATCTGTATGCATGACATCTAGTTACCAACTGTGTGCTTTTGAAGAATATTTCAGGCTAGGAAGGAAAGGGAACTTAAGGGAAGAGGGAAAATGGAAGAGGGAAGGAAAACGAAAGGACAGGGAATGGAATAGAAGGGAATGGAGCCTAAAGGAGTGAAGGAGTGAGTCAGCAGTTGTTTTGGGACTTGTGAAGTGTGTACCTCAGCAGAGTTGATTAGAGTTTGACTTCCATCTTCTTTAGTCTTCACTACTGAATCCCAGGTCACATCCAGCTCCTGCGCCACACACACATCCTCCTCATTGGTGTCAGGGATCCCTGACCCCATCCCGCAGACACAGACAGATTTTAATGGTGTTATTTGAATCAACATATACAGTAACATCAAAGCACTATAATCCATATTATAATGCTACACATGCATGCACTCACACACGCACTCTCAAACTCCCCGTTCACGCTCACTGTCAAAGACTGTGTACTCGCCTGTGTAGTTCAGACTCGCTTCTTTAAACTCAGACTCAATCCCAGGCTCACTCCCTCACATACTACTTTACTCACAGGCTCACTCCCTTATTCAGAGGCTCATTTCCTCCATGGTTCACACACACACTCAGTCACACACAGGCTCACTCATTTATCCTTACTCACCCACCCACATGCCTATTCACTCTTGTACATTCACACACTAAATATTTTACACAGAAGAGTTTTTGTAAGAGGTTGCTGAGTGAGACCAGCAGGATTCAGATGATTGAGTATACACGGAATGCTCTGTGTAAAACTACAGACACTTTTAAAAAGAAGAGTCGAACACATATGAATGCTCACCTATCACAGTGTCGAGATGTCCCAGAAACTCAGTCTTAGCAGAGACGACAACTGGAACTTCGTGCCCGGTGAACATGTTAAGTGCAGTGACCTCACTGAGTGAGTCTGTAGGTCAGAGTTCAGCATATGAGAACTAATTGTAAATTGTGGGAGTGTGTGTGTGTGTGCGTGTGTGTGTGTTCTCTCCTCACTGCTAATTAGCTATGGGCTCTCCACAGAGGGAGCAGTTCCACATGGGACCTCCAATTATAACACATCCAGGTGGGAACAATGAAGAAACACGTTTTAACAAACATCAAAACTAAAAACACAAAAACATTTGTTTTCATTCTCAGTGGTGAGTTTCAGCTAGAGTGCGAAAACTATTCAGTTTTAAAAAGCAGGAGAATGAAATACATAGAACAAAATTAATCTCTCTCTACCCTACGTTTTAACTAGCTGGCTAGCATTAGTATGCTAGCTAAATTCAAAAATCCAGGAAAAGCTCAGGGCTTTTAGATTACAGCGGAGCAACACTTTTCCCTTAGAACTACATACTACTGTTGGAAAAAGTTTGGAACGAATCCTTTGGTGTCCTTAATATTTGGGCATACTACTCAGCATGCATTGCGTGGTTTGGGACAAAGCATCAAATTCTGTCTAAATGTCACAGCGACAAGACATTAAGCAGCACAATAAAGGAAGAGCGCATTACAACCAGGCTGTACTAAAACCCAAGACTCTCCACAAGCACAGCATGTATATTATTTCAACAAAAACATATAAAGGTTTTTATGATTTTAATACATGCATGCTAAGTGAGCGTATATGATTTCTGATAAACAAAAAGAAAGCTGTACTGTTTACTAGGGTCACAGCATTGCTTACATTAGAAATAATAACAGTGATTTCATTTTATATAATGAAACAGCTGCAGCTCACAATTCAACTGATAACTAAAGAGCACAAACATTAAGACATTAAAGTAGTGTGATTTGTGAAATCTGTTATGCCCCATCTATCCTGCTGATGCACAAGAAAGGATTAAAAAAATCATCATGATTTAGCTCATGCTTGTTTATCACATGTATACAAAACATTATTGTACTTTATTATTATTGTACGCTATGATTATGATATCAGGCTATTATTTAATTATATGCTTGTATATACCTTCTGGTTAGGAATGAATTTTCAATTTGTGTTTTAAGATATTCTCAGTACAGCAGTTGACATGCTTCGTGTTCATGTGTGCAGTGCTGACAATACAGGCACATAACCTGGTAATACTATGCACACAAAATACACCTTTATTGTAGGAACAGCTAATAAAATGGCCCTAAAACACAAAAACTTAGATGTACCTAATTACCTGGCAGCTGAATGTACATGTGTGTGCGTGTCTCACTTCTTCCAGGCTGAAGTGCTTTGTTCAGGGCAGGTCCCACAGGACTGGAGCCGTGCAGAAGCCGATGAGAAGGCAGGATGGAGACAAACGCTGCTCCAAACACAGCTTCAGGGAAAGCCGTGTAAGCAGCCAGTACCTCGCCTGTGTCTTTACCATCCAACTAACAGAGAAGGGGGGGGGGATAAAATGTTATCATTTTATGTAGCAAAATTTTAAAAAGATTTGTCATTTAAAACCTTATTTCTGAGTAACGTCAATACAGTGTTTGCGAATTCAGTTTCTTTCATAAAGTAAATCAATGTAGAAGCTCTTTGAGAGATACAACAACAATCCTGTACACACACTACTTGCTCAACCCTATGGAAATGAAATTGATGATTTAATAAGCAAGGCCACTGCTAACTAAACATATTTCCTCTCATAACAAGAGAGCAGCACTCACAGCCTTGAGCTGAAGCTGCACGAAATGCAATAAAACATCCATGATGCAAATTCATGGGCTCAAAGACAGTTACGTGCAGCATGGAAAAACATGGAAAAGATGAATACAAAGTAAGCAGAGGAAAAAAGAAAGTCGTTTTCAAATCAGGAGAAAGAGCAGACTCACCCTCAGCACATGGTCAAAATAGCAACCTGAGCATTCCCCAATCCAGTTGGCCTGCATCGCTTTCACACCATACCACTCCGGGAGATCCGCCAAGGCATCCAGGAGAGGCTGCAAGATAAGCCATGGGAATATACGTGCAGCTTTAGAGAAAAATAAAAAAGTACCCTGGTGCTTAAATGGAATTTGCAGAGCTCAGTTAAGCTCAGTAAACGCTCATGACTCTGTGATCATCATCTCAATATCACTGTATCCTTATTAAAATTTAGATTAAATAACTGACATTATAGAATAACACAGTGAAGAAAAAGTCCTTGAAACCTCATATTACAGTCCAAAAACATAAAAAATGTAAAATGTGCCAACATACAAGCATTCATACAGCGCACACACACACACACACACACACACACTTAAAGTAAAGACAAAGAGGCATGCACCATCCCACAATCCCCCTCCTCTGACCCAGACGAGAGAAAAGACTCCCAGAAGAAGCGGAGGGACAGTGGGTTGGGAGGAAGTGAACGCTGGCACAGGTGAATAACAAAAAGGGAGCTATGCATAATAGCGATCATGGAGGCCAAGTGGCTCAGCTGGGCTGAAAGGCAGTGAAAAGAGAGGATATGAGCAGTCGCTGCTGCCTGTTGTGATATCTCTCTCCTCTCTGTCACTCTCCATTAGCACAACGGGCCCTGAGGGGCTCGGCTCCCTGGAGGAAAGGCAAATACAAAATAATTGTTCAGACCCTACTGCTGCTTCTGGCTTCGCTTTTCTTTCATTAATGGAGACAGCATGCACTCCCACAGGAGCGAGAAGAGGGTCAGGAGTCTGGTCTTCGTGGGAAAGCGGCTTATCATTTTTGCCATTTACCTCGTGAAGATGGTACTTCAAAGCTCTTGTAGGGCACTCGAGACACACTTGTCTCTGTTGTGAACATTTTTTACTGTTGCTCAAGTCTTAACTTCTCAGCATAATTAGTGATTATAGAAGGGAGATTATGCAAAAATATTAATACTTAATGAAATCTGTGCTATACACTAAATATATCAATCAATCCTGTTCATTAACTGCTTGGTCATGGGTCATAATGAATCTGGAGACAGTCTTTAGAATAAAGGCATGAGGCAAACACAGAATTTAGTGTTGCGAACTAGTTAATACTTTTGTCAAGAAATTATAAAAATGAAAGAATTGTACTAAGGAAAGTAACATATTACAAACATATCATCACCAAAAAAAAAAAAAAACAAAAAAAAAAAAAAACAGTCTACCGTTTTTAATTATGCAATAAAAAAAGTGCTGAAACCTGCCAATAAACACAATACTACAAAGTGCATCATGCTATTTCTATATTGTACATCATAAAAATCAACATCATATTTTCACATTGCCAATAAATACAAACTAACTCACAACCCAATAGTTTCATAATTTCAACAAAAACAAAAAATAATTAAAAAGGTTTAGCAGGTTTTTGTGTTAATGAAAAATGAACCAACAAAATTCAAGTGGCAGAAAAGATGTTTAGAGAAAAAGAAATAAATAACCTGGTGTGTAAACAGCTTAACTAATACTCTGCTTGGGTCCAAATCTGCCATCATAGGACAACTTGAAATGGTGATTTGATTCTATTCTTTCTTGCACAACTGCTCTAGACCCATCAAATCGCCAGCTCTCTCAAAGCTATTCCACAGGATTTCCTTTGTTGACCTGGATTTGGACTTTGAATTAGCACCATGATGATTGGAGAGATTGCTCTTTGTCTTTAGCTGAAGAGACCTAAAGGTTTTTTTTTATTGCCAGAACACATTTGGTTTTGGAGCTATCCACAATTTCTTGTACCTTGACTAAAGCCCCATTGCAGCTGAAGCGAAACATACTATAGCACAATGATGCCACCACAATGCTTCAATGTGGGTATGGTTTTAGAATTCTGCTTCTGCACCAAAACGTCTACCTTAGTTTTATCAAACCATAACACATTGACATCTATCAAGCCACCTTACCCAACAGCCCAGACATGTAAAGAACAGTACAGATTGTTGTCACATTCAAGAAATCCAGTTGCCAATTATTCACAGTGTTCAGTTGTACATCAGAAACTTTGGAAACTCTTTTATAAACCAAGGATCAGCAGCCTGGTGAAAATAAGATGTCAGAAAAATGTTACAGAAATCACTGATCTATATTTGGGTTTAATTAGCATTACTTTAGTGATGACAGCTGTATGATAATTACTCTTGTACGAGTTTGAATGTGACTGGTTCATTCTGAGGAGCAGAAATACATTCTCTGTTATAAAAACACTTGTTGTAAAGACTAAAATGTTTCCATCATGTTGCTACATGAAATAATTGGTGTTAAATGATCTGATATGTTTTATCTTGTTTTCAGTTATATTAGCAAGTGTGTGTAATGTAGTTGTGTTTATACCTTAAACTCTATATAGTTTGAGTAGCTGGGCAAATTGTGAATTAATTACTTTGATTCACCACAGGTACAAATCAAATTAATCAAAAAAAAAAAAAAAAAAAGAGTGGTAAGAGAGGTAAGAGAATAGACTTTTCACATCATCTTCAGTCAAAGCTGAATCTGCCATTTGGCCACACAGGCACCCGAGCTGAACATCGGTGTCGGAAACAAATTAAGCCAGCCTTAGCAGCTTCAAACCCGAAGCACAATCTTGAAATACATTTTCTTACAGAACAGTTTCAATTGAGATTTTCAACACTCATCCGAGAATACAAACTTTCTCTATGGAAATGTAGAATCCTATCAAACACTATAGAGATAAAGGGAATAAAATCAAAGAGCAATGGGGTTCATCTAGGGCACATCTCTTAGTGAGTCAATGCACAATAAAACGGCACTCCGTCGGCCGCTTATATAGCATAGGTGTAATAACCACAGCCATTAATTTCAATACATTTTCCAGTTCTAAGAAAACAACAAATAGACTTAAAATTCACATACTATGGATGTCTAATGCAATTATTTGGGTAATCGGCTAAATGTTAATGTGAAATGCATTTTTATTGTAAAATTTTAAAAAAATTGGTCAGTTTTTCTTGTTAAAAAAATTGCAGTCTGCACAACTGCAACTTTCAAAGATGTTTTAAAGTATGAATTTTTCAGAAGAATGAATGTGTGGTTCTGCACTGCTGATATACTGTAGACACTGATGTGCTTTACATTCTACATAAAAAATAAAGAAATAAATAACTTAATAGAACAGACATATCTGCATGTCTGCTTCATTCTTGAAATTACATAGGTCATAATTGTGACCTTGAATAACTGCTTCACATATTTTAAATCTTTATTAATGGAATTCAACTATTGTGCTACGATTATTAAATTCTAACTGCTGCTTAAACGGTTTACATCTTCACAAATATTTATCATGCACAGAGTATGTTGTATAGTGTTTCCTGTACACTTTATTTTCTGTATTTACTGAATACGCACTGTGTGTCACAGCTACCAGTCCTGATAAATGTAGCCTGGGGAGAGGCATGATTCATTCCAAATCTGTCTGTGATGCTGACAAACAGTGATGGCAAAACACACTTGTCTTGTCTTGACTTGACTTGATGTTTCCGGTTCTCTCTGATCGGCGAGAGAATACTTTTAAATAAAGATGTTTAAGGAGAAAACTGTTTACTCTTTATTGTACTGTTGGGCTTGGGGCTCATGGATGCTGGGTTAATTGATTCTGTGGTGTATAAAACTGACAATAAATAGTATAAATCCTCATTAATCAATAAACATTAGCAGTCTTTATTTTTTATTTAATCTATACTTTCTCATTGCATGCATAGATGTGTGCGTCTCTTTAATAGCCACACAGACATACACACACACTAAATTTCTATAATGAGTGCTCAAGACCATTAAGTGAGTAATGATACTTCCCTTATTTCTCCCTCACCCTGCAAACTACTCACACACGCTCTATTTCTCTCTCTCTCAGACACACACAGAGAGAGAGAGAGAGCTCTACTGCATTGCAAACAAGAGTATCTGTGAAATTCACAGGAACAAACTGGCCCACCTTGATATGCCAAACATCTGACAATGAGACAACAGAGAAAAACATCCACATAAGGCAGACACAGTTCTAGTGTTTGGAAAATAAAATCTGCCACAGAAAATATGTCCTACAAAATATGTCACCAAAAAAAAAACCCAACTCATCAGTCTACTCTAAGATGCTGACAGCTAGAGTCAGTTTTAATGGAGTTCTATTCTAACAGTCCTCCAACAAAAATGAAAAGTTTACCATCTAAGCACATGAAAGAGAATAACAAACAAATCCTTCAAGCAATGCTGAAAGTCAAGGACATCCCCAAGGTTAATTTATATCTGCACTGAGCCAATTTCATCAATTTTCATAAGATGCCAATAATTAACAATACACAGCGTTAATCAAATGCTGACTGTTAAGTTGATTGCAGAAGCTGTTTAGAAGGTAGGTTCATGCAGATGACTTTATTGTTGTTATTCTTTTTGATATATGTGATTTAACATGATCTAATAATTCTAATAATGATTGTTAATATTTGGCTTTAAAAGGAAAACTAAATGTGCTCTAAAACCAAATCTAAAATGAAACCCATTTACAGCACACAAAACCAGCTGGGGATCAGACTGGAAAATAAATAAAAAACATTTTGTGATTTAGATTTTCAGGCCCAAAATTATACTTTGCTGCAGGTTGGGACATTAATGCAATTCGGATACTTTTATAGTGAAGTACTGGCAGCGCTCATCAACAAAGGTCCCTAGCTGTGATTTATGAAATCCCTGGCTCATATCTACACATTGAGGACATCCTGTTACACACGCAATCAGGGAACAAGACCCAGTCAAATCAGTTGGCTGCTGTGCAGACTCTTTCGGCTGGAAAGATCTGGAGCTGAGAGGGATAGGGTCGATTTGACACAGCGCAAAAAGGAAGGCAAATGTATAGACCTCATAAGCAGGACAACTCAAGGAGCGCTGCTTGAAATAGAGATAACCTGCATGAGTCGCAGTTCTGTACATGATTGCAGGAACAAGTACTGATTGACACTATAAAATCCCAGTTATTCAGCCAGGACATGGTCATTTCACTTCAGAGAAGAAGCAGCATCTGTGCAAGTACTTCTGGACAAACACTGCTATTGATGAAACATAAAAGGAACATTTAGCATGTCCAACACACCAGAAAGCAATACATCACACGGTATACAGGTTACCGTAAGGTTACTGCACTGGATTCCATTTTATTACTATACACAAAAAAGGCTTTCATTTTTTTTAAGAAATTTTCTTTCAATAGGAAACCTAAAATAGGTCAAAAGTTCATGCTCTTAGCTCTTACATCCAGCTATAGCATTGGAAACCAACAGCAGCAACTACTACACATTAAACAAGATTCATTTACATTAGATTTCAAATTTATCTTGCATACCTACTGTATATGCAATGCCATGAATAATTCTGTTGAGGTTCTGTAGAAGCCTTTTCTGCAGAGATTTTATCGGCCAGCAGGTTGAAAAATTTTACCCAAGATTTTATAAAAAGGTAGGATTTTGCCTTCTGGCTTCAGCTATGTTGAGAAATCCGCACACCTGATGCTCAAACAGCAGCTCAAAAAGGTAAACCCTTGAGAGCTGCTCCCCCAGACATGACTCTGGTTGGACAGGAACAGAAAAAGGCTTTTCAATGTTTTAGAGTTAGAATCCGAAATCATTGGAATGAGGCCAAAACAGGAATAGGTCCGATACCAATTTTATATTTTACTTTAAAAGCAGGGAACACAGAGCTAATCTAACTGTCCATCCATCTCTCTGTCTAAAAGAACTGACATCAAATGAGATCTAGTCACACTTTTTATGAGAAGGAGAAAAACTCCAGCTTTAATGCTCAACAGAGAAACCACTTCATTATAAGATGAGACTAGTAGCCATGCAGCATAAGTTCATTTCCTCATTTCAAATTGGCAAAGGATGGATATGGTCAATTAAGATGTGTGAAACTGGCTGTTTGACCACTGAGAAACAAAATCACACAAAGATGTGTTACAATTTTGCACTCCAACTATTTAAAAAGGCATAACAAGAACAGAGAGCTATAACAAGACAGATCTCTCGAACAGCTAGATCTCAGATCTTAGGCCAACAAAATGCTTCACAATCTTTCAGCGGTGTTTTGAGTTCCTGCGTACTGGGTTTTCCATTTTTTCTCTTTCTCTCATTTTTAATCTGCCCTAAGCCACAGGCTTTAGGTATCTTTTAACCTTTCAAAGATGGAATTACTTTTCCAGATGGCAGAATTCACAAAAGCTCAAATAATAACCAGATTTGTTAATTGTGTTTGAAAGTTGATTAAACTACATAAAAACAGATTTAACAAACACTGGAAGGCGTTTATCAGGCTGGTTGAGATGAGTTTATTCTTACATTTTTCATACAAGTTTACAAAACTTGTATAGAACCAAAAAAGAAAAAAATTGCATCCTGCCTGTGTTTGAGTGTGTGTAAATGTATACATAAGACCTGATCAAATCATTTAATGTACATGGATTACTGTAAATAGGGAATAAATTTCAAGTTAAAACTGCTTATTTTATTGAGTCAACTTATTTTATTTTCTTTATTTTAAGAAAGAAAGACAACACAAACTCTATAAATTATGACATGAAAATAATTAGAAACTAGTTTTTAATCAAACTAATCATTCAATTACAACAAAAGACGTGCCGCCATATAAACTGAAGACAAAGACCATAACATAACCATAAAACATAAACAAATGCCACAACTGGCAGAAGGCTTACTTAATAATAATAATAATAATAATAATAATAATAATAATAATAATAATAAACAAGCCTTCTGTCAGTTATGGCATTTGTTTACGTTTTATGGCGTAATTATTATTAATAATAATAATGAAGATATTAACAACAACAACAACAATAATAATAATAATAATAATAATAATAATAATAATAATAAATACATTGTAAGATACATTTACAAAATAATTAATTAATAAATCATAAAAAAATTCTAAATAATTATGAAATATTTTACTACCATAGAGGTTAGTCAAAAATGTCCTCTTCAGCTTTTACCCTGATCGCTCATTTATGCTCCCATCTGTCTGCACTTAAACTGTTAGGGACTTTTGGGGCATCACTACATAGACATGAGTTGTGTTGGGAACATGCTTTGCACATTATTCAAATGCAAGCGAGTGTGGAGAGAAATCTTTCAACAAAGATCTTTTATCAGGCACAAAGCTTCATAAATGAAGTTCATTGTCTTAAGACTTAAGCCCTATTAGATTTGAATACTTGTCCGTATATAATAATATTCTGTACACAACACCATTGATATAAAACATCTGGATGGTAATTAAATTAGGCAAAAACCAGGCTTCCAATGGTGGGTTGTTTTTCTTATGAATGGACACCAGGATTTTACGGATGTTTGTTTTGCCTGGTCATGAGGCATTTTTCTATTATAAATATAGAGGAAAATTAAGTACAGGCTTAAGTACAACAATAATCCAAGGTTAGCTGAGAGCAATACAACTGCTTGTTCTTTTTCTATTGCTAAAAATCTAGAAAAGATAATGTGGCATATGTTAATATGACATGGATTTTTAACCTGTAGATGTCATTATAATAGCTTTTTATAATCACTATAACTACTGTGTGCCTGTGAGAGAACAGTCTTCTGACTTCTCTATTCAGGAAGTGTTTAATGTGTATATACACAGCTTGGATAACGAAATGCAGCAGTTAAAATCCTTTTTAAATCCAATCCTGAAAATTCACAGAAGTGTCTGCCTTAAATGTGTCTAAAACATTTGAATACCACCAAGTTGTAAAAAGTAAGTAACCTGGACTACAATTCTCTTACAAAAAAGCGTGAGAAAACAGAGACATGGCCAAGGATGATAGAAATATTGTACTTTTATATTTATGTTGATATGTTCCCAACCTATGCCTTTATGTTTTTCTCTCAGTATTGGGAAAAATTCATGTCTGTCATAATCATGTACAGTGCAGACATAAAAGTCTTAAATATTATTATATGCAGGCTTCCTAAAGCACTACAAATGTTCTGTACTCAGGGAGTGCTTTGATTTAAGGTTTTGTCAGCGCTGAAACTGCTTGGGTTGTGTATAAACTCACCTTAGCATAGTTGGTGGTTTTGATGAACCACTGCCTGAGGAGCTTCTGCTCCACACGGGCTCCAGACCGCCACGAGCAGCCGTTTTCATCCACCTGCTCATCAGCCAAGACTGTCTGATCCACTGGGTCCCAGTTCACCAGTGCCTACAGACACACACAAGTTGGTATTAATTATATTTTATCGCTCTATGAGCAAAAATCTGTGAGCTAACTAAAGACACTCTAGACACCGTGTATCTGTGCATTGATGTCTTAGGGGAGTTAAAGTCATGTTGCCAGGCAGGAGAACACAGCTTCCCACTCTTTCTCTGAGGTGGAAGAAACTAGAAGATATCATGTTTCCTGGCTCTGAATTCAGGCTTCAGTCACATTTCATGGCCACATTTAATCTACATAATTTATACCGCCACATCAGTATGTGATGAAAGAAAGGACACTAAAGCCTACGTAAATTCAAATCATACCAGAATGCTTTATCACATAAGCATGTGTGAACCTCACACCAGAGATGGACAGAATCACAGGAAATCTTGTTTGAGGACATCCAAAAAAAAACTCAGTGTTTATTTTTCAGACAATAGTCCCTTATGTTCTAGTAAGTAAGTTCTGTCCAAAGTTCCCACCACATTCTCTTAATGTGTAAACAACACACTATGTCTAGAGGATAGAAAGTCACACTTCCAGCATGTGTCCCACTCTCACACTCCTAACAATGTACACACTATACTTAGACACACTCAATTGAATATATAATTCACTTTATTCCCTATATATTTCAGAAACAAAATGTCTTACAAAGTTTTACTTAAAATAGCATTTTTTTTTCTAAAATAAATAAAATTAGATCAATAAACAAGTAGATTTGTGTTACTGCAATGGGAAGTCAGCATATACGCTACTAGTCTATATGCTGACTTCCCTTTGCAGTAACACACTAATACTCCTACATGTGTTTGTTGAAGGTAACCCTTTATGTTAGGACAGGCTGCTGTCATATCTTACCTCCTTCTGATAGGCCAATCCTGCTTCATAAAGCTTCACAAACAAGTACTGCGTCCACTTGTAATAGTCAGGCAAGCAAGTAGTGACTTCCTATCAACAGATTGGAATTAAATTGATTTCTGTGCCACTTTAATCACATTTTCATTCAAACAATATGGGCATGTACAATCAATGTAACAGCACTTAGAAGGTTTGTAGATTATTCACATGATCATGTAACCAGCTTTCTTTGACATATTATACAAGTTTAATATAGCTATCAGATTTGAAGAGATAAGGTTTTTAAAAATCAGTGTTCACTAGTTGAAAGGCAATGATATGAAACCTTACGCTTTTCTATACCTGTGCATATGGACAAACATAACCATAAAAAGAAATCATTTCTGAATCAAAATAGACTAGATGAAAAAGAACAGCACTGTGTGCAATTTGCAATCATAAATATTTCCAAATCAATATTTAGTTTTCATCTGACTTGACAGCTGATTCGTTGGCAGCCCATGTATTAGCAATACTTCTTTACTTCTTTAAGCTATTAAGTATTAGGTTAAAATAGTATAATTGTATGCAGTCCCTGAATCTCATGAGAGGGAAAAATAGGGCCATTCTTTGCCATTTGTAGCAACAATATGGAATCTGATTGTTGACTTTCTCATACAAACCAACTATCAGAATATTTTAATTTCAAAAGTGGTGGTGTTACACATATTTTGTGCTTGTAAACAATAATGTAAATCAGTGTAGTCAGTACACAGTGCCGATATGATGATCACTAACATAAACTATTTTCCAGTGTGTGCATGATGTGTCAGCTCTGGAAGTTTGGGACATTATTTCGGTTAAGACTGGGAATACCAGCTGTCTGTTCACATGGTAACCAGTCACTTTCACAAACATGTGCCTCAGGAGCATCATGGCAACATTAACTCAAAGCTTCACAGTCAATAGTTGGGTGATGAAATGATGCAAGCTTAGCAGACTGTACCGAAAGCAGTGTGGATTCTTACCTGTGGAGAAACACACACGTGTCAGATTTCTACCTACTTACCCTGTCCCAATTAAAGCACAGCCCCAGGCTGTTCAGCTGCTCCCGCATGGACTGGATGTTACTGTAGGGAGAGTGAGAATGTAAAGTAAAGGTCAGGGACTGGCAAAGATCTCATGGCTTGATGTGTGGGGGTTGTGGTAGCCTAGTGGTTAAGGTGTTGGACTACCAATTTGAAGGTTGCAAGTTTTTCTGCCACTGTTGGAACTCTGAACAAAGCCATTAACAATCAATTGCTCAGTTCGGTAAAATGAGATAAAATGTAAGAAGCTTTAGATAAGGGTATCTGCCAAATGCCGTTAATGTAAATGTGTGGAAGATTATACATAGATCATTCCTAACATACATCGGTCTTAAGAAAGAGAGAGAAAGAAAGAGAGAGAGAGAGAGAGAGAGAGAGAGAGAGAGAGAGGGTCAGAGAACAGTGAATACTTCTATTATTACAGAGTAGCAATCAGCTGTAGCACCGGGCTCTGTATCGTATTTGACCTCTTTCTATGTACATGAGCATACAAACACACACACACCACAAATATTATCAAAGCAAATAATGTGGTGCAAGCAGTCATGGCATGACAAACAGGATATTAAAAATACAAACAAAACAGATGAGAAAAGAGCGTTTACACAGCTACCTCTTAGTCCAGTTTTCAGGGTCGAGGCCACGTTCGATGGCAGCATTCTCAGCAGGAAGGCCGAAAGCATCCCAGCCCATAGGGTTCAGAACCTGCCAATAAATATGCAAGGAAATTTAAGACAAAATCAAGCAAATGCAGATTCAATGACGCTGATCCGAGGCCAGGATTTTATTGGTGCTTGAGGTAAGGACTTATCCAAAGGCAGAAGGTCCATCAAGGCCACAGTATATCCTTCTAATAAATCTGGAGCTTCACATCTTATTATTGTGCTATGGAGATTCAGAGGACCAACCTTCAGAATAATGAAATAAAGCCCTTATGAAAGACATTCGTCTTTCAGCCATGACGTAGTAGTAGAATATAGGAGTTATTTATTAGGAGCCAAGTGTCATGTCACATAGTACTAGGTCTTATACAGTGTACCAGTTCCAAGTTAAGATAAAATTGTGATCTGTGGGATGCTGCATCGTCAGTGACAAAATAAAAAAGGTGTGCGGCTTTGATGAGAACGGTCATTGAGTCACAAACAATAAAATTATTAATGTCACTTAAAACAAATCTTTTAAGTTTTATATTAAAATGACACCATGTCATTAGTCTTATCCCTGCAATGATCAAACCACCCCAACTCTGTCTCACTGTGGGTATTGTTATAATTAAACATAGACATGAGAGTAAAGAGTCCTATTTTTAATTGCGTTGATCCAGAGAGACTGAGAGAAACTGATAAAAAAAAAATAATAAAAGGTAAGGAAAGAAGCAAAGTGAGATACAGAGCAAAGGACAGACAGAGAGACACAGAGAGAGAGAGAGAGAGAGAGAGAGAGAGAGAGAGAGAGAGAGAGAGAGAGAGAGAGAGAGAGAGAGAGAGAGAGAGGAGACTTCGCCTCTGAAAGGTTTGCCACTTGTGCTGAAGCAGAGGAGAATCAGTATCCTTGGAAACTGCCTGCATCGCATTTGTTAAGCAAAGCTGTTCGCTATGAAGCCAAGAGGGTGCTAAAACTCCACTGTACCGAGAAGTATGAACGACAGGCAAACATGAAAAAATATAACACAGCCTGCGCATGTTAATTAGATTGAGGTGGAAATGGCAGAATCACCACAAGACAAAGTCATTAGGACACGCAAATTAACAACCTGTGGCAAACATGCAGTCACATACTAACTTATTATTATTAACATATTATTATAAACATCTTATGACCAAACAGATGAAAAGTAGTACAAAAAATAGAATAAAAATCATGTGTGAAAGTAGCATGTAGCTTTACATTAAAAATCAAGATGTTGCCTTTTATGCTGGTAATCATCCCTAAATTCAGTTACTGTTACCCCCCCCCCACACACACACACCTCAATATGCGATGCAGTGACATGACGGAGCCAACTGTATTTTTTCCCCTTGCTTTGTTGCAGCTACTTTCATCTTTTTGTCATCATTTGTCTTCTGACTGACTTTAGTCTACTTTACAGAGTAAGCGCTGATGGAAATCAGACAGTTTTTGCTCAGCCTGAGATTCTTGCCCCTTTATCGTATCGAAATGGACTTCACAGTCCTAGTGTGGTACTGTGTGATAACTACTGTTGGTGAATCTCATGCAATTTCCAAGTACATCATCATTAGGATGAGGGATCTCTAGATGCTGTTTTTCCATCTGAGCCCATGGTAGTACCTCCAAAACAGTTCATTACTGATACGCTTCTGTCATGTCCACTTTTCCAGCTGGCTCCTTTAGTTGACTCACTCTCACATCAGGACTCAACATAAAGCATCAGACCCACTGTCATGGGCCATGTGCCAAATGTTTGATCACACAGCAACAAAACACACCACCACCATATTAATAGACAGCAGCCGGAGAGGGTCTGCTAAGCCAGAAATTGAATCGGTTAACAGTGTCCTCATTATATTCTTTGAATTTTTTTTCACTATTTTATATATAAAAAAAAATCTCACAACACCATCTGTTGCAGAAGGAAAGACAGAGGGATGTTAAATGAAATCAAAGCTAAAATGCCTTAGATACAATCTGAGTTTCAAGTCTTTCCTGTCTTGATAAGTATAATTTCCATATTGGACAACTATTGGAACTTTTAATACATGCGAGTAAATGTGTGAGAAGCAAATTGATTCTATGAGACAAGGCAAACACAGACAGCTGTGAATCACATAACCAGCAGTGTGTAACAGTTCCAGGTGACTGAACAGATTTAATGTCTACTAGCTTCAGAGTCTACATCATATTCAAACTCATTAAATATGTGTGATGTGCTTAGTGATTTAGCTGCTGGTTTCTTTGTTTGGTGCTGGATTTTCGTTACCTCTGTGAGAAGTTAGTGGGTTTGTGCTGCACCGACATCACAGGAAAACTTTGCTAATACAGTTATAATGGCATTTAATAGGGGGAAAAACCGTCAGTGTTGCTTTGGTAATGCTCCTAAAAACAAGAAGAAACAGCTTCTTTTCTCACTCTCAATATAAATCACCAACATTGAATGTCCTATTAATGAGTAATCCAATGTAAAGACAGAGAAGTGGAGACAGAAAAATGTTGCTCTTTGTTCCAGAATGCAATGCAACTGTATGACAGTTGTAGCGAGTTATTACATACTGGGCTCAGCTAATTAGTGAGATGACAAGCGTAATGGCGTTGATAGTCGAAAGCTGAAACTGAGCTGTTTGAGTATACAGATGAAGAGGTGAGAGAGCTGTACATACTTAAGGAATAAAGCGTTGCTGATCTTGGCCTTTAAGTAGAGATGAAGCAAAAGAAAAATCTCAGTAGCAGTGGTATTAAACAGTTACCCAATGCAAAAACAGACCAAAATTCAATGAAATTAGTTTAATTTATTACTACATTTTGAATAACATTCAAGCAATTCATTTTTTGCAATTCAAATTCAAATATTTATTATGAATATTGTCAGTTAGGGTTGATTTATCCATTAACAAGTCCCAGTTTTCACTTAATAAGTGTCACCGTCTCGCCTACCTGGTAGCCAGGTAAAGCAGTACATGCTTGGCATCACAGCAAGTTTATTGTATTCCTGTTTTTTAAATGGAGTCATGGGACATTATAGCAGAGCACAAACATGACTCTCAACACAACTGTGTTTGTGCTCCATCATAACAACACGATCAAGCCCTTCAGCCATTCCCTCGCTCCCCCGCCAAGCTTCCATTATAAGGAAATCTGACTGAGCAATGTCAGGCTCCAATTCAATCAGTGTCTTTGGGGCTGCTGCTGCTGCTACAGCCACTGCAACCGTGCTGACACTAAGCCCAGGTCCATTAACTCATCACCTATATAAAGTGCTGCATTTACAAAACCAGCAGCTGCTGCAGGTCCCTGACATGAGCGTGGAGTGGACAGCGCTGGATAATGAGATTATGTAAAGGCCACACAGAGGAAGTGCTGGAAAAGCAGACTGAAAAACAGAAAGGTGCAGGGAGGAGGAAAGCCTTAAAACAAATATTTAGAAATAACTTCTCTAGACTTATTAAATACAGCCCCATCTGAAAGTATTGGAAAGGCAAAGCCAATCCTTTTGATTTTGCTGTGTACTGAAGACATTTGTGTTTGAGATCAAACTGATTATGAGAAGATAGGTCAGAATTTCAGCTTGTAGTTCCTAATATTTACAGCTAGATGTGTTAAAGGATTTAGAACACAGCACATGGCATTGCACCCCGTTATAACAGTTGAAGATTTGGAAAAATTCTCTGTATAGCAGCTACCTTATGACCTCTCATACGCTGGAAGTGAGCGATGGTGTCACTGATGGTGTAGACCCTCACATGGCCCATGTGCAGACGTCCAGATGGGTAGGGAAACATGGAGAGGACATAAAACTTCTTCTTCTGGGTGCACTGAGTAACAAATAAAAAAGAAACATTAAAGCCTAAAAAATATTAAAGCCTTTCATTAGACAGTCAAACAAACTGAAACCCTCGATATATTGCAGGTCGCAGCAAGATGATGCTTTGGTAAACATGTCATATTAAACTCCAATACTAAAGCATAAAGTGGAAAACGAATAAACATCTGGAGATATAACAATCTTTTTCACCATCAGACATAAAACTTGCCTGCCTGAATGTTACCGTCAGTTTATTTTAAATCTTTTATGTGAGAACGTGTTTACATCATATGCAGATTTGCAAAATGATGTTATGATCAGAGCTGACTGACACACACACACACACACACACACACACACACTTTAAGAACTTTTAATGATTCATAAAGGCTTGAAGAAGGCTGCTGGTTCAGGAAGCATTAATCAGCTCAGGTCATGAGATGTCTGAATTATTCACAGGCTGCTAAAATGACAGTAAAACTGCTCCAACACAAGCCTTCGAAAAGATTTGGACTCAATTCCCAGGAAAATATCACATATGAAAGGGGAAAATACACATGAATCTAGGATTAAATGTGGGCTGAAAGTGTAACTAAACCATATGGCAGTGGTTCATTCAGAACTGGAGAGATAATGGCTCAGTATTTTGTAGTATAGGATCACACCTTTTAGATTAATCCATCTCTTTCACACGGCTTGAGAAAAGAGCACTGCACTATCCAAAATAAATGAAATTGCACATGAAGCTTCAGGTAGACCAGAGAACCATTTATATACGTCAAAGGCCTTTAACAATCTGGCTATAGCTTTAAGGGACAAAGTATTTTTAGAAAAAAGGAGTGCCGATGAACATCAATTACAGACAGACAGAAAATCTATTCATCTTCTATAGACATTGACTTAACTGAAGTATTTAAAAAATGGTGATGAATTAAATAAACACAAGGAAAGGGACAACAAGGCAGAATACTGAGGTACTGTATATTCCCTGTCCTTTGCTCTGATCCTTTTCATACGTTCATTTAAAAGGTATGGCTTTTGTTATAAGAGCAGATCAGACAAACCTGTTTACTTTCTATATACACATCGATCAAGGCCATCTACACCCACAACTACACCAAAAACAAATTCAAGAACTTTTACTTTTACTTCAACAACATGCGTCTGTGAGATGAACAAATAGTGTGTAAAAGCAAGCCCTCATCCGTCCAAAATCCATTAAAATCATAATTTTCAACAGTGTTCTGATTATGAAGCCTGTAATTGCAGGGCAAAGTGTGTTTACAGTAATGATACTCATTATACCAGCATGGAGAACCAGAATAAACACAAATATGCGGTTTGTCTCATGTGATATTTTTAAATGAAATGTGTTGTACTTATCAGTAAACAATCTCTACCATAGAACATGATCTCAAGTGTCACATACGATAAACTACAGAACCACACTGTAGACTGGTCTTTGTTTGCCCTGTGCAGAATGTAAGCAGTGAGAATATTGGTTATGTTCCATAGACCTGTTGTTTGCGTGGCATGTCAAGTGTGCTTTCCAAAATCAGATTCATGAAATCAGATTCTTGTGCATGATTGGAATACTGTTAGAAGTACCACAATATTTAGTACTTTACTATGCCTTAAGACACCTTAGTTGTGTCCCTCAGTTGTGTACATCTATGTGTTTAATGTCAGAATTAAAGCCCTGACTTCATCATATACTTCCTAATAAATAAATAAATGCTGTATACTTTTGATTTTTTTAGATAAGCAGTAAGAACAGAAAGTCAATTCTTTTCTGTGACTATAACTCAAACTGTTTTAGTACAACATTAAGGAATTTTATAGAGGAAATGCAATGCATTAGCTGATCGTTAATCAATACTGTGGAAATTAGATTACAAAAAAACAACAACATATAAACAAAAACACTAAAAAACCTCCAGAACGCTCACTGACGTGGCCTGGGTTTGATTCCCAGGCAGGGAGCAAACCCAGCCACCGAAGAGTTAACTCTCAGTGCCGGTCCCAAGCATGGACAATAGTTGTGTAAGAAAGGGCATCCGATGTAAACCTTGTGCCAAATCTGATATGCAGACCAGACAAACCTGAACAGGGAGCCTCAGAAAGAACAACGATACAGAAACACTAGATAAACAAAGCCGTAATAAATCAGATAATAATGTAGCATTCACTTCTGCTTATTTATTCATTTTTTTGATTGAGAGTTTATTAATAAAGTAGTTGATATATACCATCTTCAAACCTACTGGTACAGACAAGCCACATATAAAATGTAAGATAAAATGCCACATATCAATGTAAGTTACATGTAAAAATACCTTGTTTAATACTAAATTTTAGAGTTTTTAATAAAAAATACATCTCTGAAAATTACTGTTTTTTATAATGTTTAATGTGTAAAAATGTTAAAATAATGCATCATCCAGGATTTCCAATGTAAATCTGATCTGAAGGGGCATCATCCAGGATTTTTTATTATCGAGTAGCCAATTATATTTGAGTATTCTTGACAGCTATACAATTAAGGTTCAGAAAATCATACTCCCTCGTTGTGAGTTTGATATTGCGATATATTTCAAAGACATGTATCAAGTTCTTACACTTGTGGATTGTGTAATATTTGAATAATAAATATTATAATTGATTGAATTTTGAATGTTGGAAAGCACAGTGGTGGTTTTGGTATTGTTGCCTCACAGCTCCAGTGTCCCAGGGTCAATACTGGGCTCGGGTCACTGTTTATTTGGAGTTTCTCTAGTTCTCCCTGTGTTTACGCAGCATGAATGTGTGTAAATAGTGCCTCAATCCCAGCAGACTCCACATCTACCACAACCCTGACCAGGATAAAGCAGTTACTGAGGATGAATAAATGAACTGCAAATGCACATTTTACAGGAATTTGACAGCTCAATAATACACGTACAGTAGCAGTGTTATTTTCACAGTGGGGTCTGGGGACTGCCAGGGGTCAGTGAAGCATAGCCAAGTCTGACTAATTCATTTTATTAGTCATTCATTTAATTTGTGGAAAAACACGACCTACCATCATCTCGTTTTTTTTTCTATTATATAACTGTTAAAGTTATCCTTTTGACTGAATAATCAAATAATTATGTCAAATTGGATGTAACGTGTCAGTAAAGAATTTATGAATAGGAAAATATAATTGTGTTGTAACACTCAAATAATGTACATGAAATACAAGTTTGGAAGATACTCACTCCAGTTTTTACACATTTTGTTGTTACAGATTTAATTAAAATACCTAAATGACCTTTTGTGCCATCAATCTACACAATACAACATATAATGACAAAGTTAAAACAAGCTTTGATATATTTTAAAAATGTATTTAAAATAGAAAATCTCTCTCACCCACTCTCAGGTATTTTATTCAGTTCTGTAGAAGCAGTTACAAGTTTGAGGCTTCTTGAGTAAATCTCTACAACATGTAGATTAATGCCGACTCTCTCATTCTTCCTGGCTGATCCTCTCAAGTTCAATCAGACTGGATGGGGGGCATTTGTGATCTTAAGGTTTCTCTGCAGATGTTCAGTGGGGTCTTGGGCTTTAATTCTGGACCACTCATGAACATTCAGGGACTTTTCCCGAAGTCCCTCAAGCTTAGCTTGGGTCTTGTGCAAGTTTAATTAAACAACCCTCCATTTTCTTTTAGCTGCATTCACCTTTACCTCACTTCTAACAAGTCTTCCTGTCCCTACCACCGATGCTTCCACCACCATGCTTCACCATATTAGCCAGCTGATAAGCAGAAACTAGGATTGACAGACATACTGATTTGAGTTCATCTCAATTTTCAACTCTATTTCTCTTTAGACAATATCTTTTTCCTTATGCTTTTAAGTGCCTGTCATTTACATTTTACTCAGAAATAGCTCCTGTCTAGCCACTCTGTCTTAAAAGCTCTGATTGCTTGAGTATTTTTGAGATGGTTGTTGTTCTGGCAGGTTCTCAGGATTCTCTCTGGTCAACTACATGAAATGATGATGTGAAAACCTGTTTTCACTTTATCATTAGGGATTGTTGTGTATAGATTGTTGTGTAAGACAATAAAATGTGCCAAACTGAAGGGATCTGAATCCATTAAAATCTGTGCTGAGGGGGTCTATAGTATTTATTTTACAGTTAAAGAAATTCAGTGCTAAATAAACGTTTGAGAAGCCATGCTTTAGTGTACCCATTTCACAGCCGAGAAAGCTAGCGGTAGATTCCAGTATGGCCCAGACACACTCCCTACTTGTTGTCTGTGAAGACTTGCCAGGTTGATGATTATTGACAGGTTGACTAGGTCCTTTAATAGGTTGATTATTGTAGGTGCAGTTACACTGAGTAAGGAGAATGTATTTGTGCCCTGTGAAAGTTTAATATGTGCAAACTTCAACACATATTACAGCACTGTAACTTTAAGCATCTTCACAATGTTGTGCATGCACAAATCCGTAAACAAGCAGAGCACTTGGTGGAAGAAATCCATTCAATAATTAAACTAGTTTCACCTGATTAGTTATAGGCTTCACTTTGAATTGTCTTCCATTAGAACCATGACCAGTGTTGATATAATGCAATTCAGTCACCCACCTGCTCCTTCATATCTTTGTGCCACTGCTCCTGGATGCGTCGATGCCACCATGTCTCCACCCTCCGTCTGGTGTCTGCCCTGTAATCTCTCTCCCACACTCCACTTTCGCTGAACACGCTCCGAATCCCAGCCCTGATGGCAGGCGTGGCCTGAATGAACCGAGGACGTAGACATCCTGCTCGCTTCAGCAGTCCCACAGAATACACAGCAAACTGACAAGTTTCATGCATCATGCACCTGAAAAATAAAAAACAAAAGTCATTAGGACTTCTAAAGGACAATAAAGATGGCTTAAAATTGATGATTAAGTTCACAAGAAATGCATTAGTTTATTATTAAATTACATGTACTCCAAGTACAAATTTTAATGGACTAAAATGTGGTGTTTAACAAACATCGCTGACGGAGTGACGTTTTCTGTAAGAAGATACTTAGTAAACCTATTGGAATGAGCTTCTAGTGTCAGCACTTTGTAACAGACAGTAAGAATTTAGTCTTAGCAAAGTCTTCAGAATTAAGGACATGTTCTGACAAACTGCAGGGATTTTTGAGTTAATAAAATTCCACAACATGGAACAGGATTCTCTAATTAATAAAAATGTAAATGTTGACAAATTGCTGCAGTATTACAGCAATAAATTCAAATTTTGTCACATATACAAAGAGAAGTCTGTCACTCTGTCGTCCAAACACCAAATATGTTTTACAAAAATGAAAATGATGGTCTACAAATTATAAAAGAAACCGTAAACACAAGGAGACAGAACTACTGCACTGTAAATCCTCCACCATCACAAAAATACACTACACACTAAACCAACAGGCACCAAAGCCAGCCTCATCACTGTGTGTCTCTATGGCAACATGGGATACTGTAAGGGGATTATTAAGCAATCACCTTGGAAACTAGAAATTAAATAATAAAGCAGAAACAATAGCTTTTCAAAGGTGCCAATGAAAGGCAATTGCCTTATTTTCTTTTCAATCGGACCACTGAGTGTAGTTTTAGCACTTTGTTTCTGGTTTTGCAAATGTGGATCAAGTTGAGGGTCAAACAGCCAGGTCCTCAAGGTGGTTCGATTTGCAGACACAAACATTCTCTAAAGCCTTTAAGTATGCTACTAACTAGGATTCTTTTTGACAGCACTGCATTAGTGAGGACAAAGGTGTTTTGCAGCAATGATTCTCAACCAAACGCCCACAAGCTTTGAGTCCCAGATCTGCATCACAGCTGAGTGGTCCAGCTGCTTTTTGCAACATGAAAAATAGGGAGGGAGGAATAGAGTGAATAAGTAAGGAACATGTGTGTCACTAAAAAACTATAAAATACAGAGAGACAGTGTGTCTGTGTGTGTGTGTGTGTGTGTGTGTGTGTGTGTGTGTGTGTGTGTGTGAGAGAGAGAGAGAGAGTTAGTTGCTATGGTTACAGATCTTTAAAAAGATAATAAATTGAACTGATGATGTGCCACAACAGCTTAGCGGCATTGGAACATGATATTGTTCTTCTTTAAGATAGAAAAAGAAAATAAATGATAAAGAACCTTCAATAAATTTGAAACTATCATTGGCTATAATCTCAAGGTTAGTCAACATTTCAACGTGGAGTGCTTTTGCCCTTTAATGAATACACTGATGGCAGGAACAAAACAGATAAAAAAAAAAAAAAAAAATTAATAATTATTTATGTCAAGTTTAGATTTTAAGATACTGCATCAACCCAAAATCTTCAAAATAAAATATAGCTTAAGTCAGTGATTTCTTATTCTGATATTACAATTCAAATACTGCACATTTTGGTGTTTCCCTTGTTCTCAACACATCCTATATTTTTTCATAAGTTTGTCGTTTCTTTGAAGGAGAAAAACACATCAACACAAGTGCAGTACACGAAGACACCAGGATCAGGAGTGTGAAACATTGGAGATAACTATATAAGTACAAAAAGTTAAGTGCTTACATAAACGAGACAAGCTAACAGACCACATACTCACAATAACGGCAGTCTCGAAAAATATCTTGAGTCATTCAGACCAATTTAATCTATGTCCAGTCCACATAACGCTCGGTGCATCTTTCTCAGTGGCTGGCAAGACAGGTCTCACACCGCTAACAGGGCGCCGCCATGTTGTTCAAAAACAACTTTATTAGTTACGTTACAAAGACATCCTCAGTGTGGCGCCTTCCTTCTTATCGCACTAAACTAGTAACACCTCATGTTTAATTAAATAGTGTTTGTAAAACCTCTATCTAATGACAGTACTGTTAAATGCCAAATACTTTTAACAGTAACAGTTTCCTCTGACTAAAACATGTAGTAATAATAATAATAATAATAATAATAATAATAATAATAATAATAATAATTATTATTATTATTATTATTATTATTATTATTATTGTTATTATTATAATTATAATAATAACAATAATAATCATTATTATTATTATTATTTTTTTATTATTACTATTATTATTATTATTATTATTATTATTATTATTATTATTATTATTATTATTATTATTATATTTATGTATTTATTTATGTATTTATTAATTATTGTACCCTGTAACAGGATATAAGCATATATGCTCATACTCTGTATAATAAAGCTCAAAATACCTTCCTCTGCTGATGATATTAGCATTTATTACATATTTAATAAGGATTGCTTTTAAGAAACAGACAGAACCATGTATAACAGTATTTGAGTTTACAGAATGAAATGGATCTATTTGAGTTGAATTCTCCATTGCTGAAAAATATACATTTTAAACATCTCAGCATTTTGATCATGTAAATTTGAAGTATCTCTAATCAGAGGACTTGCTAATCTGTAAATGTACATTTCAGTACATACACTTCACACATAGCAGTGAAGCAATCGAGTGTGAGTTGGAGGTTCACCTCAGATAGTACCAAGGGAACATTATTTGTAAACAACCTTGGCTTCATCTCATACTGAGAACCATAAATAGGAGTAGAGACAAGGCACGCCATTGACAGACCTCCATCAATCTTAGTACTTGATATTTTAACATGTAAGATCATGATTAGATATAAAAACTGTACTGATAAATCATATGATATGGTTTCTCAGGATAAAGAGAGACCATACACCAGCTAGAGGCAGATCGTTGACCTCTTACTGGGGATACTTTATAGATGGAAGGAACACTTAACGCAGTGGGCAAGATCTCACTTCAGGAGGAGAAGAAGCCGGAAATTTGTTTTGAATCCATCTATGTGATCAGATGCAAGGTTGCAGAAGTAGAGAAGACTGGATACACTGTGAAAGGTGAGGGGTTGTGTGGTTAAAAGCTTTTAGACTGGCAAATTTGGATGTTGTTTTCTATTTGTAAAAAGGAGAGTAAGCTGTTTTCTTTCAATTATACAGTAGCAAATACACAGTTCTGGGGCTCTCAGGAAAGTCTATATCAGGATTCTGGAGAGGAGAAACTGTCATAGCTGAACCTACTCTCAGTATCATCCAAATGAGGATGAGGTTCCCCTTTGAGTCTGGCACCTCTCAAAGTTTCTTCCTTTACCATCCACTAAGGGAGTTTTTCCTTACCACAGTCACCTCAGTCACCTCAGGCTTGCTCATTGGGGATAAATACAAACACATTTATATACAGTGATACCTCGAGATACGAGTTTAATTCGTTCCGTGACGTTGCTCGTATCTCAAATTGCTCGTATCTCAAAGAAATTTTCCCCATTTAAATTAATTGAAATCCCATTAATCCGTTCCAGCTCGCAGAATTCCACTCCAGTTGTTTTGTTTGTGTGTTTTAAATATGAAAAATGTACAGTACCTGTATATATAAATGACAAATATTGTATAAAAACATATAGTAATAAAAGAGAATGTTAAAAAAAATAAACTGGTTTTACTTTACGGAAGATGCGCACGGAGGATGAGGGAGGAGTAAACAGGCGGAGGATTTAGGAGGAATTACACTTTCACTTTCGTTCATTTACTCGCACTCTTAATGCTACTTTACAATTAAATGGAACTTAACTAAACCTCACTAAAATTAACGAACTTAAATCAAGCATCTTTAGTTCTGGCAGGCCAAGTCGTCAAGCGTGCATCAGCTGTTAATCAGCTGTCCACGACGCACCAATCCGGTTACTACATCCATATTACTCGACCATTTAAATTTCTGTTTTCTTTACATTGATTTTGCTTAATTTTCTTCATCGCTTTTCTCTTCACTTGTTTTTGCCTTTTTTGTCACTCTTTCCTCACTAACATCTGCCGGTCGTTTTAATAAAAAGCTGTCCGGTCGGCATATCGGATGCGGTGTAGTCGCACAAGTTCAAATTTTATAACGGATCCAACGCTTAAAACGGATCCGAACATTACGGATCCGCAGATGGTCGGCACCTCACGCAGCGCCTTTGCGACTGGACTGGAAATGAATGCATGAATGAATTTGTCGTGTGCAGTGGAAAGGTGGCTTTAACCGAGTGAGACGCGGGAAGCTGAGGCGGGGAAACAGAGCGCACGTGGTTGTTGGGGATCTTTGTTTCGGCGGCGGCTCGGATGCTCTTATCTCAAAAATTTGCTCGTATCTCAAGGCAAAAAGTTGGTCGAATCACAGCTCGTATCTCAAAAAATTCGTATGTCAAAGCACTCGTATCTCGAGGTATCACTTGAATTTTTGTATTATATACATTTTTATATTAACCCTTTTTTATGTGTATATTCTGTAAAGCTGCTTTGAGACAATGTCAATTGTTAAAAGCGCTATACAAATAAATTTGAATTTGAATTTAAACCTAGAAGAAAGTGTCAGGATGTCCATTCAGACCACTGTTTTGCTTGGTTGCACTGCATTTTGTCTTGCACTGTTTGCACCAGGTTGCACAGAGGTACTTTATGTGGCTAGAATGAACTTACTTAAGTTCTTAGCTCTGTGTTGTTCTATGTAACTCTGTAGCACCATGGTCCTAGAGAAACGTTGTCTCATTTCACTGTGTACTGCATCAACTATGTATGGTTGAAACAATAAACAATAAAAGCTTCTTGAATTGACTTGACTTGACTTCCACTCATAGAACAGTGGACCAGGGGTCAAAGAAGTATACTAATCCAGTCTAGACCAGACAACTTTGTCAGAGATCATAGAAGTATACTAATCCAGTCTATGTGTTTAACATGTGTCCCATGGATATGAAGACGGGCCTTGACATTTGTGTCTCTATTTTCATCTTTGGTCTCAAGCTGTAGTTAATGACCAAATGATTTAAACAATAAGTTCAAGTGGCAAAAAATGAGGTTCCTTCACATAAGTTTGGGGTTAGTTTTTTGCAATAGGGTGAGGAGCTCAATAGTCTGGGAGAGCTTCAAAGTAAAGCAGCTGGTCTTCTAAATTGAGATAAACAGTTGAGATGGATTGGGAAGGTTGTCCCTCGGTTTCCTGCTCCCATTGGGATGTATCGGGCATCTCCCACCGAATAGAGAGCTGCAGCTAGACCCAGGACCTGCTGGAGAGATTTTATGTCACAGTTGGCTTGGGAATGACTGTGAATCCCTCAGGAGGTGCCAGAATGTTGATGGGCACTAGTTCTACTATATATATTACATGTTATTATGACAGCTTTGTATCTTTGTAACTTTTTAACTGAGGAACAAAAAAAAAATGCCAAAATGGTCTGATGAAAATGTGTTCACTGTATTTAATGTGACTGTTTTTATATGAATCAAAGCACAGTCTGACATTTTCATTTACATAACTATAAGCACAAACAGAACCTGAGCTTTCTGTCTGCCGGCAGCTTACCTAACCGGAGGCACAGCTCAAACATCATATTTCAGAGGCAAAAAACACACACACAGACACACACACACACACACCACACACACACACACACATACACACACACTCATCCTGATATTTTTATTTCAATTCTCAAAAAAACGATATTTTTGCCATTCTTGGAGAATCTTGTTCAGACTCTGACCCTTGAAAATGGCAATAAATTTTATTAAAAGACCAGCAGTATTGAGAAGTAAAGGAGAAGAACAGACTCTAGTGCAAAGAGAAAAAAGGAGAAAAAAGAGCAATGCTACTGTGGGTACAGTAAAACATAATTTACTTACAGAGCCTTACAGTTATGGAACAGCCTTTCAATTAGTGTTTGGGACTCAGACACAATCTCAGTGCTCAAGACCAGGCTGCAAACACATTTATTTAGTCTAGCTTGTATAACTAGCATTCCTTGGGTAAAGGAGCAGATCTGGAGGGTTCATGGTCATACAGTAGAGTGTTTGGTGAACTTGGATGTCTGGATGCTGTTGTCATACCACCCTCACAATTCGATTTGCTGACTGTGGAATGGCTGGATGCTTTACATCCCAGAAAGCCCTCAAGTCTGTGTCACCTTCTGGCTTTCCCTTTTAGTTATCCTGTCATTGCTAGTCTTGCTGAAGTCCCTGTCTGCATGTACGTTGTCAATCACATGATTACACTCATACCTAACATCCCCCCTCTCTGTCAAGCTATTCATGCCACTCTGGAGCTCCCAATGTTCAGAGTTCCTAGTCTGATCGCCTCTTCTTTGGGCCTACTTTATTAATCCTGACCCCCTACCACTGGTTGGAGTCTTGTTGCCTGGTGTGCACTCTTCTGGGGAATGCTCTGCATATACAGCCAGTGACTCATGAGATTCTTTGAACCACTGTTGAGTCAGTCAGCTTTATGGTCGTTTCTTCATCACAGACCATTTGAAGACTTTGGCAGGAAGGAATTAGTGTTGGGTCTGTGGTGACCTGCTAGTTTCTCGGTTGCACTATTATAAACTGTTGTACAAAGAACATCATTCACAATTACCTTATTTTCTGTCCAGTGTCACCCAAATAATGATGGGTTTCCTTCTGAGTCTGGTTCCTCTCTTGGTTTATTCCTCATATCATCTCAGGGAGTTTTCCTTGCCACCATCACCTCCATCTTGCTCATTATGGATAAATATAAAACTTAATTTTAAACTTAAAAAAATGTATTCTGTTTCTATACTTCTGTAAAGCTGCTTTAAGACAATGTGAATTGCTCTAAACAAACAAATTAAATTAAATTGAAAAAGCAGGATCTAGCTTTTATTTTCTCTCCTGAGTCTCAACTGTTTCAGCTCCTCAAACAGAGTTCGATAAACCATCTAAGATGATTATTTATGATTATTTATTAATTATGAACAAATGTATTAATTAATTAATATGGATATATGACAAATGCTAATGCTAGTTTTAAAGTGAGCTTTCTTCAAAATGGAATTTCTACTATAGCAATATATTCAAATGCAAATTTTTTATCTGCCATATTTTAACATCCTTATGTCAGATCATTTTCCTTCAATATGACATAGCAACTGAGAAAATTCAAGTCTAAAACAAATAGAAATATTTTATGGGGCAAAAAACATCAAAAAACTACAATTCATGGTTTCACAAATATGTTTCATAAATAACAATTTAAATTAAGTGCATTTCACCTAAAATCATGCTCTGCTGTAGTATTTTATTGACACTGGTAAATCCAGGTCCACAATAAGCTTATGCGTGTAGACTTTTCCAATACACTGTAGTAATATTATTACAAATACTATCTAATACCTGCTAACTGTATAACTGATGTGAAAAAATTGTAAAATATTACAAAGGGAATCATTTAGTCTATTGTAAAAGTGTCCTGTCCTGTAAAATATTGTTAAAATTTGTCCAGTCAAATCTGTTAATCAAATAAACCATGTTTTCATATTTTCAGCTATATTACTATTGAGTTTTGAATTAATAATAAAAAACCTACCATCACTGAATGTTCAGAACTATTTGCACTACACACACTTACGTCTATACGTTTCATTGATAACATAACATTCTTGTACATATTGTTATTGTTATATCTTAGCTGTTTACTACTTCAACTAAATAGTATTTCATCCGATTACCTATGTTAATGTTTATACTTTTTTATATTTGCATATACTTCATTTTGCGCACCATATGGATTGTTACCCTGTGCAATGACAATAAAAAAATCTATCAAAATTAAAATTAAGTTAAGGAGTAGTAGGCTACACTGGATAAATTCCTTGTACATAAAAGTCTACTTTAAAATGTTTTATTTGTTTATAATACATTATTTCTTATGTATTTAAAATGGTTTTGAACTTAACAGTGACAGATTGATTATCTGATTTATAAAATATAAATAGTTAATAATAATATAATATAAATATAATATAGTTATTAGTTCATAATGTTTGTTCAAACACTTTTGCCACATCTTTTTTCTCACCAACTGGTCCCCTAATTATAAAATGACCCAGAACTTCAGCGTTTCCCGGAAAAATAGTACTGTACATGTACTGTACTGTACAGGCTGTACATACAGAGTGCCATATGTGCAGAGCAGTCTATAAATAATGGCATAGATAACATCAATTATTACTGAATTCCAAGCTACAGCTGACTAAATGTACCATGCTTATTATAGTGAGGTGTGTATGATTGACAGCTAACAAAATTCTTTTGAAGTATTTTAAAGATGAAGTTAGTTAATTTTATTTCATGTTCAGTTCAGTGTGACATCCGCTAACCATGAAAATCTGACACTGGACAATTTAGCCTGTTACCTTAGCAACCCTTTTATCTGTACAACACCAGACTGTTTTCACTTGAAGGGTTTAGATTTGTGAAGCTGAAGAGAAGCAAACACACAAGAGCTAAAGCTAGGGACATTCAGCCTACAATGACGGAGGACACCATTCTCACACAAATCTAAATCTAGATTATAGATGAGATCCATTTTTATTGGAGCTAACCCTGTATTCATTGAGGTCTGTATTTCATCTAGCTAAGAGTACTGAAAACACCAGGAAGTTCATGGCAATTATCAGACTTTTTTGTTTTTGTATTTGTTCTTTTCCATGCAATATGCCTGTTACCATATTGCTTGTTAAGTGGATTCAGCTGGAAATCTCTTTGCCTGTTTTCTTGTCAATTAACTTACAGTACAGTTCAACAGGAAAAGAAGGGGATAATGTCAACACAAACCCAGTCACAGGATTCATGTCAGCCTGCTGAACCTGAGATGCAGTTCGCACATTATACATTAGATTACAAAACACAAAATACCCACAGCTCACTATGAAATGGCACTAAGGAGAGCCAGAGGAAGTAATTAGATCTCTGAAATAATTAGAACAAATAATTCTGCATGCTGGTGCTACAAGCTTTAGTATTACAGAATTTACAAACTCTCACAACCAAAGGGTAAAATGTCATTTTATGAGCATAAATGACATCTGATATTGTTTTTCATGTGTGTATGAAAATAGTTTAGGCAAAGGCATCATCTCTTACATGGATATATGAAAATTGCACATACTATAAAATGCACAAGCCTCCATCCAATAAATTTTACAGTTCCTATCTATCGGTCCTCATAGACATCCTCAGGTCATTATGTAACAAAAAATGAATAAGCAGGATATAGATTCTATTTTTCTCCAGGGTCTCATCTATTTCAGCTGCTCAAACAGAGTTCGATAAACCCTCTAAGATGATATTAATTATGAATGAATGTGCCATATGTGTATTAATGAAATAACATGAATGTATGATAAATGCTAATGCCAGTTTCAAATTGAGCTTTCTTTAAAATGTAAATTCTACTATTGCAATGTATTCAAATGCAAATTTTTCATCTGCTTAATGCCAGATTTTAAGTCCTTGAAATTGCAGGGTTATTTGATGTAAAAATTAAGTCAGTCTTCAACTGAAATTTCATGTAAGCATTATTGCATTCAAATGGATTCAAGCTAGTCTGCTAACAAATGTCTAATTCTGGTATCAATCTTTATTACTGACTATACACCTCTAGGTTCTAAATAGGAAAATGTTTGATGATGTGGGACAGTGGTCAGTCAATATTAAATGTGAAGTCAATATGTGTCTGTATCAAGTGTAAGGAAAGTGCATCCAGCTGTCCGGTATACCAGGTTTATCAGGTTATGGCAGAACAGAATGAAAAAAAGTTAAGATAACAAACCATGTAATCTGTTTAATACTTTAAATCCTGCCTAGTCAACATGATTGACTTTTCCAGATCAAACATAAAACACATCACATAATCTGAGACACAAACACACACATGATCTGAGTCAACTAGCTCAGGGTATTTGGTGTGTCAAGATGAAGCCAATCAATAAAAAAGAGGAGGACAAAACTGATTCCTAATGCCTAATTAGAAAATATAGGATAACATCATAAATATTGTGCTGTGAAGGACGTATATTATTAGCTTAGACTTGTGCAGGGGCATGCCCTTTTATTTTAACCTAATTAAGCTTCTTTAAAATTGAATTTACTATAATACCATTTTACAATGTTAATCTTAATGACTATACTCCCTCTGATGAGAAGGCATCCTCTGCAAATGATAATTTCTTTTTCTTTGTGATGATGTCTTCTTAATGAGCTGCAGCCTGCCATCTCTTCATCTGATCAAACATTCTTCTCTCAATGTCTGTTGTGAGGCATGTTTTCTGAAAGGCTTCTATGAGCAATATCTCATAAACCTTAAATCTCTTTGGACATGTATTCTAAACAGTCACTATTTCAAACATCAAATCTAAACACACACACACACACACACACACACATTGTCATGTTTTTAATGGCTGGTGCAGACATGATATGGTTGGACACATGAGACACAAACGTGTTAGAGAGAGGTTATTGTGGAAATGGACATGACCTGACCTGTCATGTCCAGTATTGGACACTTTCCTCTCCTGTACAAACAGAACCACAAGAAGGCTGGCATGAATTGAATAAGGTCTGTCGGGTATCAATGTGTTGTTACCATTCGATGTATCATTTTGAAACCGTATTCATTTATTTATTTATTTGTTTTTCACTGATAACCATTTGTCCTGGTCAGAGTGGCCTGTACAGGACCAGTTGAGGTGTTTAGAGTAGAATTGAGAGTAGCCATTGTTTGGAGGAAGTGGGAGATTAGATAAAAACATAATTTAGTTCAGAACTATGAGAAAATATATCCCTACATCCCTATGATATAGTGAGTGAAGAAAATAATGCCATAGGTCTTTTTGCAATTGTTATTGGTTATTAGGTCACATGAGAATTCCAACATGGTGGATGCAGCATGTCCGGATTGTATTAATACTACACACATATACTAATTAGTTCATACTGAGCAGTAGCTGAATACTGACATACTGACACAGTACATGAATTTGGATGCATGTTTGACTTGGTGATTATGGTTAAATAGGTTTTGGCTTTTTAGCTTTAATATTCAAGTAAAAAATGCTGTTAAAACACCCAACTGATGGATTATCTTCTTCTATTGGAAAGGAGAGTTTTTAATGTTATTGCTATCTATTAAACTCTCTTGTACATTTGCCTTATGACTTCTCATTTTTTTTCTTATCTAAAGGATGACTCAAACATACCATTTGTCAGTGTAGTTTGTTTGTAATCAGTGTTTTTGATGCCACTTGTCACTTGTGTGTGATGACTCATCCGGCTGACAGCTCTGCAGGACTCCTGAGAGAGATAAACACTTCCCTAGTGCTCTGAATTCTTCCTGTGCTCTTCCTACCCCATCCTTTCCGACAGTCTTCATCAACAGGGCCCCTTTGCTAATTAATGTAACTAATTAGTGTTCTGATCCTTTGACTACTTACAAGACGGTGTTGGAAGAGTGGATGTACAGAGGCTGTACTCCAGAGACAGTACACCAGCTGAGTTTCACTGTCGTATGCCTGCTGTCTCTAGTGTAGCATCGAGTAGACATTTTAACAGCATAGAGATTTTTGGAACAACAATCCTTACAAATGTATATTGAATACCCCGAAGTTGTAAAAGAACAACAAAAATGATTAAATACATACTGCATGTGCATTTAAGGTATAATCATCTGTGACTGAGTGGTCAGTCTGAAAATGTAGTTGGAAATGAAGCTGTCACTGCAAAACAAATTCGAGAAGAAAATCAATAAACTTCTAAAGCCTCATCTACACCGGAGCAAAAAGCTTTTAGCTATTCAGTTTCGTGAATCTAATAAAGACAGGCATCAGCATGTGTTATGCTGAGAATGAGGTGGCCTTGCTCTTAAAGTCACTGGAACCCAAAGAAGCCACAAGGTCCTCTTTTTTTCTTGAAAGCAGAACTACATTTAGGAAAATGAATCTTTTATATTCTCTTGGCACAAGAGACTTTTTATCTCTGGTCCATTAGCATTTTTGGCACTGAACCAATTTACATTTTTATAGCATAATTAATGAACAAGAAAGTCATTTACATTTTTCTTCTGCTGGCTGCCTAGGTGTCTGAACCTATCAGAAACTGAAAATGTGAACAATGTGTGTGAGTTTTTAGTGGAGAGGTTAAGATGGCAGGGAGTAAAGAGCTGAGATAAGAATAGTGAATAGTAATTTGATAAACAACAGAGATAAAAAGGGAATAGTTTCTTTCAGGTGTAAATGGAAAGCTAATGGGACCCATGTCTTTCACATCAGTTGGCCTAAACATCAAACGATGGGAGGCAGGACTCCAGCAAATATTAAGCCATTTAAGCAGTACTGAAAAAAAAAAAATTAATTCAGGTGTCATACATATATCTCAGGCAACATGAAAGCTAGAGCTTACTGTTCTCACTTTTGCATTAAGCAATTCTTATCAGTGAATTAATTGTATATCACACCTTTCTAATATATCTGAATATGTAGTCTTATGTACTATGCTACCATATTTTTTTGCATCATAACCCTAATGAAACAATTAGTTCCAATGTATACAGTACATGCTAAAATAAAACCCACTTTTGTTTTCTGATGTGTTTTGATTCCACTTTTTTAAAATTTGATATAGGTAAAAATATCTAAAGAAAAAAAGAGATATTATTTATTTATGTATTTTTAGTTCTGGATCTTTCATAAGATTCAGTCTTTCAGTACATAATAAAAGTTCTCCATAGATAGTGGCTAGATGTTGTTAAGAGATGGGTTTCAGATATTGAGCCAGACATTGAGATCCCAGAAGACATTTCACCTCGAGACAAAAAGAACATTAAAGAAATGATCTGATCTGTCCAGACAAAGATATCTCCTCTTCGGCTCAACAACCTCCATCTCAAAAATAATGTCTTTCTTCCAGGTGCTGAGATTTAAATTGTTTTGAATCTAGCCTCATTTTGCATTATGATGGAGGATACTGATATATTACAGATGTATCTGATCTGGAGTTCTGAAAGGGAGTTGATGTGAAAGTGTTTCAAAGTGGCCACCTGCTCCAGACTCATTGAGTTTTTGCATAGAGAGCCTGCTTATGGCAATGTAGATAACACTTAGACCAAATTCACTCCCAAATTGAGGTCATCTGACCTCACATCTGCATAAATTCATTTTAGCACCTGTTCTGAAGTGACATTGGTCTGTTTTGAGAGACTTCACAACTGCTGGTGAAGTAATTGCAGCAAATTAGTGTGCATATATTTATAATGCAGTCATTTTCAGGAGAGATGCCGAAGGTTCTGTGAGCTAATACCAGACGTTATTCCGATTCTTCCCTTCAGTAATATCAGTACATTCAAAAATATTTTTTTATAATGAAACAAGTGAAACATTTTCTGCCATGAATGGGCTTTGAGATTGGAAATAAGTGAGTGCACTTAATGAAGTCTTCTCCAAGAAGCAGTGTTACTGCGAGCACCAGATTATCTGAGTTAAATCCATTATTGCAAAAAAAAAAAAAACGTAATGAAAACTAAAACTATCATTGGTAATGAATAAAAAAGAAGATTAAGAGGGAACTCGTACAGACTAAAGAGAGAGCTCATGTAGTATCCGACACTCATAAAGGATAAAAAACAGCTCGTGTGTAATAGAGAACTTGTGTAGTACAAGAGAGGACTCGTGTAGTATAAGATAATTCATACACAATGAGAGAGAACTCGTCAGGAGGTGAATTGTGGTGTGTGTGTGTGGCTGAACACTTCTTTATATTCCTCCGCCTCCCTCCACCCTTCATAGGCTGTGTTCTCTGATTCGCGCGCCACAGACACTCCGAATCCACCGCGCTGGAGTTGCCGTTGGAGGCTGGAGGAACCCGGAGGCGAGTTCAGATGGGTCTGATACAGATGATCTGAATGGGGTGTAACTCACGACACCCGCAAAATCAACTCGTTTGAGATGTGGCTCAAATGTGACGTCTTTGCGTTTGTGCGCACCTGACGTTTTCAAAACTGTACAAGTTCAATAGTTTGCCTTGGCGCCCAGTCCGGAGCGTCATGCCCTCGGATTCTAGGCGCGCTCCATCATGCTGAGCCGCTCGGCCGCTCTCGTGCTCACTCTGAGCGCCGTAGCGGGCCTCGCACCGCGCTCGGGTGCCTGGAGCGATGACAAGCTTGTGGCAGCGCCCATCAACTCCACCAGCGGCTTTCTGGCCAGCTTGGAGGTGGGCTACTCGAAGAGATCTGTGGCAGCAAGCGAGGATGACGATGCGTCGTCCAGGTGCAACGTGAGCGTGGAGAGGCTGCCGGCCAAGTTGGTGGCACGCTGGGATGGAGACTTGGGCTTGCGCTGCGACGTGCTCGTCTACACCACCAACAGCCACGGAAAGGCGTTTTTCTCTGCCGCCTTCAATCGTGCCGCGTCCCCCGTTTTCATCGAGCACGTGGGCGTCGCTGGCGCGCAGCAGGAGTTCAGGCTGTGCATCGGATGCGGTCTTTCCCGATTCAGGCGCTTCGGAAGATCCAAACCGGACACGGCGGACAGCGTGCACTTCTGTTGCCTTGATTTCGCCTTGGATGAACTCAAAGGGGACCGGAGCTGGAGGCTGAATCGTAAACCCATTGAGTCCACGCTCGTCGCCTGCTTCATGACTCTGGTCATAATCATATGGAGCGTGGCTGCCCTCATATGGCCGGTGCCGATCATCGCGGGCTTCCTGCCCAACGGCATGGAGCAACGGAGACCCAGATAAACCATTTTCTACCCAAACTTATAGGCTTACTTATTTAACCGTGCGCCAATGTAGTTACTTGGCATATAGGATATTTTGTCAGATAGTAATATTATGATGTTTAAAAGTAAAACTTCCTTTTAAAATATGTAAAATGTGAATATTAGACTGAATGTAGTTTTATAAACCTATGAATAGAGAGTAGGCCTAAGTATTAGCCTATGTTTTATTCAGCTGTCTCTTAAAATGTTTGTATTGTTTTTATCTTACACGTTCTTCATATTATTAAGAACAAGACTGTAGAAACGTTTCCAGTATTTTGGGGATTTTTTTTTTTTTACAGTAGAAACATTGTCCTCATTGGCTTTAACTGTATTTATATTTGTACGAGCTAATAAAATGTGAATGTCCATTTGTGTAAAATTCGAATACTAATAACGTTTATTGTACACAACTTTTGTGCAACAGGTATTAAGAGATTTCATTATTATACCCGTTTGACCAAATGTATCATCTGCCTCACAGAGGCTGCGTCCAAAACCCCTCACTAACATACTTGACTTGGTCTAGAGCAGCATACAATGCATTCATAGTACATTTAGTTTGGTAGTGTGTGGTTTTGGACGTTACCATAAACGCACCGTGAAAGGGCGGAGCTCTTCTGCTCACCTGAGGGAACTACACTGAGGAAACAAGTAACGGCTGAAGTCCAGGAAGTAAACCACATTTTCAAGGGGAAAGGATTTGGCATCAGTGGCGAGACGTTAAGGTTTTACTCGAGTATCCTGTCCCATGCGGAAGGGAGAAGTCATGGGTCTGTTGGGTGACATAGTATTTGTGTTTGGACTGTTTCAGTCGGTGTGGATAAGCTCGGTCTCAGGTAAATACACCTACAGTACATTCGTGTTGACGTCACCATTGCTCCTTGTGCACAAACATGCTGTATAAATCTTAACAGGACACGTTTAAATAACGTATATATTTATTTATTTTTATTTTTTAAAGGTATTTTGGAAAACAAATCAACTAAGAATGTAGAGAAAATGAGTATCAGTCATGTGGGGTTGAGTTTATTACACTACAGCAATATTAGGTTATTAATGTCTAACCTGCTATGTATGAACTTCTGGATTTCTTAGTTTCATTATTCAAATTTTCTAATTATAATTTAATAAATATCATGAATGGATTTTTTATATATATATAAATGTGTATTTATAACTTATATTTACACCTGTGAAAGTAATTTGCTTTTATTATCATTTTATAAGCATTTTCTTTATGGCAATCGCCTCCTGTACTTTTGACAGACATTTTGTATGGTGTTAATAGGTCTCTGTTTAAGCTTTCAAATTTGGATACTTCTTTGTTCATTTTTAGATCATATTAAATAAAAACAGATTTTTCTAGATATTTTTAAGTTATATTTTAAACCCTTTTTTGGTGTAAAATGTACTTGCTATTTTAGGTATGTAAAATGGGCCTTTTAGTGAATTGTTTATATACAGAATTAATACAAAACCAGGCCAACAACTGTGTAGAACAATGAAGGATGGAAAATGAAATTAAAAAAATCTTTAAAAAATATGTATATATTCCCAATAAGGTCTTTGTTACTGTAAATGGAAATGATGTCTTTGTTAGAAAATAGTGCTGATGATATCTTACAATAGTGTCTTCCAGTGTAATTTTTGCAATATTTAAATTATATTCTACTTACTTTATACATGTTGCATTTAGTTTGGGTTATGTTTATGTTTGACATATTATTGTTTATCACACACATATGTTTATTACTTATACATGATCACTTAGGCATGATACAGTATAATCTGTGTCAATCGGATGAAGACTTGTGATGGGACTGTTCATTTATCATTTTGTTTATAAATTTGATTAATTTGACTTGGATATTTGTTATATATGGAGAATGACTTTACTTGCCACCCAAGCCCATATAAAACATCTAAAGTAGTTTTATGGATAATCTCTAGATAGTGATTTATAGGTGCAAAGCATCTGCTAGTCTGATCAACATTTACACTTATTTTTTTAGGTGGTCCAGCACTTACCATAAATCTTCAAAGTGATTCTACCATACATATAAATAGGAGTACAGCTTCACAGATAAAATGTGAAGTTTGTATTGGAAATAGATGCCAGTTCACTATGACCCTCAGTAGAAGCATGGAAGTGGTCTTCACATGTTCAAAACCAGAAGATGTCTTCATGGTGGAGATTGTTAGACAGATTGGTAAACCATGTTTTTCTTTTTTTACTACATGTGTAGAAATACTGTTTATAACATGCAACATAACCAACATCTTTAAAAGCATACAAAAATGGATTAAATTCTTACATCCAAATTTATCAATTTTATATCCTACAATTACTATTACAATTTGTTTTAAGATACAGGTTTATATTTTGGTCCCAGAAGGTTTATTCTGGTTATTCTGATTAGGTGTTATACCTTGCAATAAAGTATTTAATTCCACAGTTTGGCCAACATTGACCTTATCTTTTCTTGCAGTATGCACCACTACATGTAATGGAATGATCACTCCAGAGGACATCCCATCTCTTCAGAACTTTAACCGCACCTTTAGCTGGAATGTGAAAGTCCAGGGCCACAAGGCTTACTGCTTGGACTTTACCAGAACAGGATTAAGGCAGATCCAACCTACAGAGCACTGTCAAGACAAACACATCTACTCAGTGTCTATAGGCGCAGTCACAGTTGGGAAGTTTTGCCATCAGGGTATCATCAAAAGCATGCAAGTGCTTCAGGAAGGAAGAGTTACTTTGCAGGTGCCTGGAAAACAACAGCTGAATACAGTGAGCTTTGGCATAACAATAGGACCGGAAATAACATGTAAATAAATTTTGATGGTTTTACAGTAAGCTTTGTTGAAGAAGTAGTACACATGAATAACAAGTAGAAACTTTCAGATGATGGTTAAATGGGAATATTAAGTTATTTTTTTTACCTGGTCTGTGCTGCTGCAGTATAATCATTATGGTTACTATTCAACAGCTTCTGCGATTATCAACGTTACCCTGCCAGAGGAACCATGGTCCCAGGATTTCTTTTCACCAAACTACCCAGAGAGCTTTCCTGATGACGATTTAATCACATGGGCCTTCCAAGTTCCATACAAATACTATTCAACGGTGCATATTCTGAACTACACCATTCCCAGGTGTAAACTAAAGGATGTACGATTGGAGTACCAGCTATTTTCCAAGATCATGGTGAAAAAACTGAGTGAGCCACAGCTATCTGAGCACCAGGGCTCCTTCGATCTTTCACTGCATAACTGCCATGTAGACACACAATCCTCCACCAATCTCACCCTGCATTTCAATATCTCTTCCACCCGGAGAGGCAGTGAAGGTTAGTATGGCTCTTTTTTTATAATGTCTTTGTATATGAAATAACACTCCACTGTATCAATAGCATGGAACAATGCAACAGTTTAATTGTAGTTAGAGCTTTTCAGTTTGGTGATAGGCTCTAGGTCCACCCTAACCCTGAGTAGGATCATGTTAACCCTTTCTTACATAGTGTTATCCACTTTTATTGGCAGTCAATTCAAGCCGTGTTTAAAAAAAATAACTTAGGAAAATATTAGATGTATTATCATTATCATTAGCATTATTGCAAATAAATGTAAACCTCTGAAACTCTCTAGGCCATCTGTCGTTTTTCAATATTTGCTAACTGAAAAAACATTAAACAGCAAAATAATTTAAGTCAAAACTGTTTTTCAATGGTTTGTGCCAGACTCCACACATCACTTAAACTAGTGTTGTTACTTTATTCTGTGCTTTTTGGAACAATCCTATACTGTGCAATGTTTCAGTGTTCAGAAATGTTCATTTCGAAAGAAATGCTTCACCCTTGCATATTTTAGATCTAAACCTTTCAACTGTTTGACGTTAAAATATAAAATAATGTTATTATTTCAGGCATACTGTTTTAGCTTTTATAAGTCCTGGACAATCCATTTACTTTTTAATAAGTGATAGATTTAAATTTAGATTTGAAAATAATTCAGGCATGAGTGGGTAACAGGTGATTAATGAATGTTATAGTTCTGAAGAGTATAGTATGTAATAAAATGTTCTTAAGGTCATAAAAATGGTCATTAAAGATCTGTCGAGTACCTCGGGGAAGCTTAGCTGTCTAGAGCAGGGGTCAACGCACAGAAGACGAACACTGGATTTAGAAAAAATGGGTACTGAGTAAACTGACCTTACATATTATGCTTTGTTTTTAAACGATGATTGTTTTTAACCTCAGCCTTCCTCCTAAATGCTACAGTCTTCTGGCTACCTAATTTTGACTGCTCCTCAATCTGCTTTGAGGCATAGGGATGACTGTGACTTTCTCTCTGTGCTCCTCAACTATGCAATATTTTACCCTTTTTAATAAAAACCTTCATCTAAAACCTTAGATCGAGGTTTTTAAATTCTATTTAAAAACACTTTTATTCTCTCAAACTGTTGATGTTGTTTAGGTCTGTTGTGAATATTTAAATTTGAGTACTTTTTCATTTATTTTTATTTAGGCGTATTTACAAGTTTAGAACAAGTTATTTGTAGCTCTGGGTTTAATTTCTTTTAATCATATTTTATTAGACCATTCTCCTGTTTTTTGTGCTTATTAGGTTTTATTTTATTATAGTGTGTAAGTTAATATTATTCAGTCTTTTTTATTTTGCCAGCCCTTGTGGTGTTTTAGAGATCAAGTTGACTTGAAGTAAATAACTCTGACAAGCTCTGACAGGAAAATCTTTTTTAAAAAGTTCAGATAATGGTAATGGGCAGATTCTGTAGATTCTGATAAACCCCGGTGAAATGTGTTGTTACAGGTTTCTGTTATTGCTTTCAGCAGATGGTTGCTCTTTATTTAATTTAAGGCTTTTATTGTATGCTGTGCTTACCTGCACATTCACGCCCCAAGGTGATTTTTGAATGACTGCTGCGAAGGCAAAAAGAGGAAATATATCTGTACACTCAAAGAGACTAGAAAGTTAAATAATTGATTAAACAAATTACTTTTGCAAAAGATGTTTAACTAATGATCATGTTAGAAACAAGGATTCTGATTAATTAGTTTTACACAAAGCCCTGATTCACAATCCCAGTTACCTGGTTTTCATTTTTGGTATGTAATAATGAGTCATTTGGTTGACTCCATTTCCTGTCAACTCTACATTTGGGTAAGTTCT
This sequence comes from Tachysurus vachellii, assembly GCF_030014155.1. Taxonomy (NCBI): domain Eukaryota; kingdom Metazoa; phylum Chordata; class Actinopteri; order Siluriformes; family Bagridae; genus Tachysurus; species Tachysurus vachellii. The sequence goes on along the minus strand of NC_083464.1, from coordinate 12,916,901 downwards.
GGAAAGCCCCTGTTTTATTAGTCAGTTCCTTACAGAGGAGCCATAAACCCAACCCATCCCTTCAGGGAATTTAATCACATACCTTCAACTTTTATGTACTTTTTATACACTTTATATATGCATGTAATAGCGTCTGTGCTTTTCAAACTATAAAAAGTGCAGCTTCATTGCTTGTTACTGTTTCAGTGCATTGTACTGTGGATCTGAAGTTGGAAAAGGGGCTAGTGATACACATCATGAAAAAAAAAACCCAATCAGACTGCAATTTGAAACTGAATTCACTGGCCCAGGAGACAGCCACCATCACTTCACCAAAGGTCTCCCATGTATCTTTCATTGACTGCAAAGAGGAGGACCTGCTCATCACTATAAACAAAACTATAAGTAAGCCTTTCTTTTAAATAAGTGCTAATTAATAGCATTTTCAGGTAATGCATTTTGCACAAATAATTAATTTTCGACCCATCTTTTATTACCAGCATGTCAGCAGTTCAGAGACTGCCCATCCTCTGAAACTCTAAGGGTGCCTGCACTAGACAAATGCATTGTGGGAGTTGTGCAAGAGGTCCGATGGTTCCTGAATGGCCCACAGCATGGCACAGTGGAGCTGGTGTCATCAGAAGGCAGCCTGCAGCAATCTCTGCCTGGGCATTTATGCAAAGACACTGTTCTTCTCAGTGTGTCAGAAAATGAGCCCCAGGGCGTCACTGTCGGGCAGTTTTGTCCTCAGGGAGCGATTCACAAAATGCAAATCAATGTTACAAACATTACAGTGAGCGCTTCTTCCACAGGTGGCAAGAATTTAAGGCAGATCACCAACTCCCTCTTAAAAGTTTCATTTACTAAAGCTATAAAAGGTAATAGTCATGGTGTTTAAAGTGCGTTTGGCTAGGAGAGAGTATTAGATTTTAATGACCACATTCTGAACAGCTATCTTCATATGAACAAAATTTATAAAGAAAAAGCATGAGTTGTTAATGTCAAGGGATAGCTTGCAGATTTAAATTAACATGTTTGTATCTTCAGTACAATGCTGAAATAAACATAGATTAAAAATAAACTTTTTTTATTTCAAAACTACACATTTTGCTAAGACATAATACAAGACATGTATTCCTTCTCTCTTTCTTCTGTTTCAGAGAGCTATATTTTCACTGTCTTGCCAAAAAAGGATATACCAGTACTCTTAGGTACTCCATCGTGGCCTTTGGGAATGAAGTCATATACGACTGTCTCTTGGTCCATCTTATTTCCTGCACAGCTCGAGGCTTATGTGAGCTTTCCCAGTGTTAGCCAGCTCACATGTAAAAATCGCCCGGCATACATTAAATTGCACAGGCAGCAATCACATGACAAGATGTACAGCTGGCAAGATCAAAATCCTAAGGATGTGGTGGTATCACAGAATTTTTACCTCAACATGTCAAACTGTTTACCAGTGAAAGGAGCCTTCAGTGTGGTCAGCCAGATCACCTTGCACTTGGGCAAAAGTACAAAAGTCTTCAGTGATCTTATGTTTTTTTCTGTTTATTGATCCTGTATGATTTATTTCTGTTGGTAATGGTAATTCACTCAAAATGGAACATGGCAATAGTCTTCCATTTACATAAGTGACTGTAATACACTGTATTCGGTGTATATCATTATATAGCTGTAATGTCATGCTAAAAACCTGTATGGTGTGTTTTCAGGCGTGCTTTTGAGCATCATCCTGAGTGTTGTGGGTGTTGTTTTACTGCTGATGGTCATAATTTTAGCTGTATGTTGTATTTTAAGGTGAGTTTTTGTCAAAAATCACATCATCACTTTAAATTTCAATTACAATCTGGTCATAAATATATTGTCTTTTTATCTAAAAACAAAGAAAAAAGAAGAAGCAGAAAGCTCCTGAGGTCTCAGTCTACAATCCCAGTAGGCATCCCTTCCTGCCAGGCCTTCACGGGATTCCCCAGGAAACAGAGGATGAAGATTTTCATATTTATCATTATATAATTGACGACCAGGTAAATGGGCATCTTGATAAAGACACTGTAGAAATGAACGAGGCTGTGAGCGTGTACAGGGAGTTCACTGGACCGACAGAGCAGCAGCCATTAACAGAGAAGCTAGAAGCCGAGGAGCCAGAAGTCGGGGTCTACAGGCCTTTCACAGGGTCCCAGAGTGCACCAGATGTGCCTGTTACACTTGTAAGGTCAGTAGAAAATCTGGCATTTAAAGACAAGCAGAAAACTGATGTGGAAATCAGTGCAGTTGACTCTTTTCACGAGCAGAAAACCGTACCAAACATACAGGAAAACATACCGAAAATAAAGCCAGAGAAGGCTTAATAAGGCCTCAGGGAGAGTTTACAGTTAAAACGTGTAATGAACTGGAAGCTAACATAATAGAGAATTATATTTTTTTAAATGTCTTTTTTTTGGTGGATTCATTTACTACTAAGTTACCTGTTCTACATTTTGAAATATATCATTGCTTCCTGTTAATAGCACAAAATGCTTGTTTACTTTGGAATACAAAGTAAATATAAAAACATCTCAGAATATAGCAGTACTTTTTTGTGAGCTACTACACTGTTTTTATTTCAGAATTAACATTTTCATTTTTGTACTACATATTAGAATGTGTTGAGTGTGGTAGTGACATTATCACCATAAAAATATAAATAAATAAATAATTAAAAAAAAAAGTTTTTTTTGTTGTGTAAAAGGCATAGCCAGTGTATACTTGTTGCTACATTAGCTTGTATGTATAAAACATTGCTTTTATAGATCAAAAATGCTCCAGTCATGTAAGTTACATAAATAAGAACATTTATTTTAATGTTCAGATGATGTCAGTATTGTTCCAGATCATTCACACATCTGGCTTATTATGTTGTAAAGTCCTCTGGAAGCAGCAATAGCCATATTATGCAACAAATAATAAAATATCTGTTTTATTGAACATGACTGTGTAGTGAAGTAATCTGTTTAACTGGACTACATTACTTATCAGAATATTAATTGTTTTGAATCTGAATATAAGTGCCTCTTATAGTAAGTGAATCAATGTTGTTTTGAAATGTAATAAATTGCTATCATAACTATCCATTTTAGGATTATATGGAAATACATAAATAACAGAAATGGCAGTATGTCTGTAATGTGAAGGCACTAAGTACTTCTTAGTTCTGAATTGTTAAAGCCAAGTATTAGCTCTAAGAATTCTTATTACAAATACAATATACAAAGTTGTTATTTATGATGCACCACTTCTGACAGTTTGTATTTACATGTTTCAAGGTCATTGTTAGAGATAATAAGATGCAAGACACTCAGACAATATTGAACTCACATACAAAGGCCTTCACAGCACGGCAGTTCTCATCGAACCACTTCCCGCTGTCTATGACAGACATAAAGGCGCAATTCTGGCTGCGGCCACCGACAGGCTGACGGGTGACCTCTGTCTCCCAATTTTGGAAAAGTATCCTGGACCCTGATTTATCAACCCACTCCCCCTCTTTCAGCATGTCGTTAATGCCCAGCCAGATGTGTTCCCTGGCTCCAATTGTCTCATGCGCATAGACATAGAGCTGGTAATTCTCATTGCCTGTAACAGGAGTGCTCAGGCTGCCACCCTGTGAGATGCAATCATTGGTAGCAGCATAGAAGTCCTTCTTTACTGGGCTGGCTAGGAAACACTTTCCTGGAACCTTGATGCCTTTCAGACAAACTGCAATAGGAGGTATCACAACAAACTACATTAAGGTTTCAAAAAAGGTTACAACTAGCAAATGAAATGGATGCCAAAGGAAAACAATACCCTCTATACACAAGTACATTCCATATAATCTGTATGAATCCTATAGCTTAAGGGAAATTATCAAAAACTTAGTAAGTTAAAACTCTCAGCTAATGTGATATCAACTGATGTAAAGATACTTTATGTAAATAAACTGTATGAATTTTATTCAATACCTAATTGCAGAGCATGAACTGTCTTCAGGACATTCAGATCATTTATAATCTCATCAATCTTTTTCCTCAGCTCTTCAATGGCAGCACTGTGATCAACTGAATCCAGCAGCACATCTACACATCCAGGAAACATGCAAATACACCCATTCATTCTTATACTATTTAGGATAATTTTGTAAACATGTTAGAGACTCGCTTTAACAAGACTATCAAGATTAGGAAAACAAGAATAAAGTTCAGATAGCATACTTACCTTTTGTTTCATTCTTTGTCTGTGTGCTCTGCTCGAGCAGGCAGTGTGTAGTGCACACAATGCACAGTAAGAGTGCAACACCTCTGAAAGTCATATTTACTTTACTCTGGATTCCTAAATCTTATTCTGAACAGAGAAATCCAAAGGCTTGAATACTTCTGTGTCGTGTAACATGTAACAGAGCCGTCTGGGACCCTAATGAAACACTGGAACTTTGTCAGCACATCACCCCACCCATTAACCAGCTGCAGGAATTCCACCCAAAACTCCAGCTTTTCTCAGCTTTATTGTATTACTCCACACAAAGAAAATAAGCAACTGTACTGACAAATATGTTATGCTAACAGACAGACAGATGTAACCCTTAGATTTGGTAGTGTTGGCTATTGGTATTATCTCCAGAGGCATGGAAAGAGAAATCACTGTACAGTTGAGTTCATAAACCTTTCTTTGATAGTACTTTATAAGAACTTTATTAACATTTTTACACACACCATATCTCTACTTTTCTCCACTCATTAAATATACATTAAAGTCAAATCATGGATAATAAAATACACATATAAAATAGTTGCCTTATGCGACATCAAATGTAATGCTACAGACAGGCAGGCAGAAAAACAGTCAAAATAATAGATAGACAGACAGATAGTCAGACAGGCCTTGTTTTCCCCAGGATACCACTAAACCAGGATACTACTTTTTTTTTGGTCTAACTACAAGTCTAATGTATAATTAGCATGTCAAACTTGTTCCAGCAAAGGTCTAATGCACCAACTTCAGCCCCTAGAGGAAAAATAGCTGTGTTGAAAAATAGCTGTATATCGAATAAGGTAAACTGCAGTACTATGGCTTTTCATTAAAATCATGCAGGACACGCACACACACACACACAGACACACACAGACACGCACACACGCACACACACACACACACACACACACAGACACACACAGACACGCACACACGCACACACACACACACAAACACACAAACTACATGGACTCCTATTTTGAAATCACACTAGTCTTAACGTCCTACTGCTCTTTACATACTGCATTTCAAAGAAGCGCATGAAATAATATATCTCCATATGTAGGAGGCTACATGTTTCTTGTAGCACAATTTTATAATTAGTTTAGTATTTTTTTTAATTCTTTAATTTAAGAGTGCTTACTTTTACCACTTCACGAACCACCACCGTGTTTTAGGGCGTCAACGTACTGCAAGGATTACGCATATATGTGTAAATAGAAAAAAATATATATATATATCGGAGTATATTCTGTTAAAAATAGTTGTATTTATAATACACTTTTAAATTGGGATCCATTTAAAAGCTTTATTCACCAAGTCTTTGTCGGAAATAATATAAATGGGGTTAGATTTCTGTTTTTGCGCAAGTTTTGCGCAGGGTTATAAATACGGTATTTTTTCTGGTTTCACTTGCTAACTTGATATTTTGGAAATTGAACTTGGAGAACCTGGAGAACATGCTGCTGTCGAGGTGTACAAGTTCACATAAATATCTACGGATATGTTTATCTAATTCACGGGTAAGAAGCCTGCTCTGACAGCTTATTTGTTTATTTATTATAAACATTTATATCAATAAACAGTGAAGTAGGTGAAAGGTCATTTGTGTCTGCTGTTTGATTTGGTTTTGCTATTTTTAATTCTTCCTAACAGTTCTTTGGAAATGGGACTAAGGCTTTATTGCAGAAAAGCCCTACATTACCTCGGGCAGGATTCTTCCCTTTATCAGAAGGAGTGATGCTTCCACCTGGGACTTTTAAAAACAAAGTGGCCTTCATCACAGGAGGAGGTACAGGACTGGGTAAAGGCATGACCACTGCTCTGTCCTCTCTGGGGGCCCAGTGTGTCATAGCCAGCAGGTCAGACACTCACTTATCCACATATTTCATTACATTTTCTGTAAAACTACACTATGTCAAATCATTTGTCACATACATACAGGGTACGACATGCAGTGAAATGCTTTATGCATCTGTCGGGCATTCAAACATAAAAGGAATGCAATTAATAAAAAAATAAATAAAATAAAACCAAAAGGAGGTAGATAAATAAAGTATAAACTATATAAAAGCTATATAAAATATGAAAATATATGTGAAAAATAATGTATATACATAATTGCTTATGGTTTTAATTGTTGTTCTTAAAGTGTCCATGTGCAGTATGGCGTGTATAAAGTGTATAAAGTGGTGCTGTGCTGTGCAAGTCCAGAGTTAAAGTGACAGTCCAGAGTTAAAGTGTCATAGTGCAAAAAAGGGTGTGCAGAAAAACAGTGAAGATGGAGGGAGAGGTCCAGCACTAGATTCTGGGTGTTTCCTAATTTAAACTCCGAATGGCCTGCGGGAAGAAGCTTCTCATCATTCTCTCTGTGTTTGCTTTAGCTTTTCAGGAAGTCTAAGGGTCTGGTTTATGTCCTTTGTAGTACATAATCTGAAATTGAATATTTGTAAACGTGTTCTGCAGAATTGCTGTCTGTCAGTGATGAAGAATTCTTTATTTGTCATCTATATACTGCAGCAGCATTTGGGCAGAAAGAAAAGAAAGAAACAAATGGACAATGGGGTGCTCTACATTAACATTTTTCAATTTTACAATTTTTAAGTTTTAAAAAATGTTAACATGTTAAAATGTTTCCTTCCATTAACTGAGTGATTGTGTTATCAAATGCTGACAATACCTGCAATTAACAATACTCATGAAAGCGTATTGTAAATTTGCTGCCAAGCCCAATACATGTCTATTTTCCTTCAATCTAATTAATGTAATCTCAGCATTCATTCTGGACAAATAATTATTCATTTATTCATTTATTAATGCAATGGAACTTTCTCTTATTGCAGAAAACTGGATGTTCTGCAACAGACTGCTGAGGAAATCTCACTTCAGACTGGTAATAAGGTAATGACTGGAGCTTAATGCAGTACATTCACGAATCTGCCGTATTCGTATACATTTATTGCTAATTATTCATTCATTCATTCATTTCCTACCGCTTATCCGAACTACCTCGGGTCACGGGGAGCCTGTGCCTACCTCAGGCGTCATCGGGCATCAAGGCAGGATACACCCTGGACGGAGTGCCAACCCATCGCAGGGCACTATTGCTAATTATTTTTTACTTTATTAATTGGAAGTATTGACGTAGAAGTAGTCAGTATTGAGGAGAGGTGGGTGGTTTGGGATGGATACCTTTTCTTTCGGGGTTCATGTCTTATTAATCCTGTGTTTAATGAATTTAAGAGCAGATATATTATTCAATTAAATCTGATTTATTTGATGTGTTATTTTACATCGTTATTGCTGTATTGAAATTTTTTCAGGGGACACTTTTTATATTTCTGTATTTCTCTATTTTTATAATAATAATAAAATTATTCTTATCTTATTTAATTTTATTAGTCCAGCACTTTTTGAGCACAGTTTGAATCGATTAATTCATAATTCTGAGGGACGTTGTGCCTGTTGCAGGTTCATGCTGTGCAGTGTGATGTGAGGGACCCTGCTTCTATAAAGGCTGCTGTAGACAAGCTAATCACAGATGTTGGGCTTCCTGATGTACGTAGGTGCAGTTCTAAACTGCCTGAAAATCAATATTGCTCTACAGATTTTATTGTGCCACAGGAATTGATGTGAAGCATAAAAGTAAACTGTTGAACATGTCGAGTCTTATCGCATGAACCCTGTTTGCTCTTTCCTCCACAGGTGGTGATTAACAATGCTGCAGGAAATTTCATTTCTCCTTCTGAAAAGCTCTCAGCTAACGCATGGAGAACCATAACAGACATAGTTTTGAATGGCACAGCCTATGTTACGCTGGACATTGGCAAACGTCTAATCAAAGCTGAGAAAGGTTAGAGTCAGCACATTAAGATTATTTATTTGCTATTAAACTTTATAGTGCATTTGGTTTGCTTGTTAACAGTTCAAGAGTTAGAGCTTGCGTTATTAGTGATTCAGAACTTTGTGCAAATTATATCATTGCAACATCGAACCACCAGATGGCACTAAATTATCAGTTTTTGCTTCCTTACTATCTTGTACTTGATACATGCAGTTCAAGAAAACCAAAACTTATATAAATGTATGAAATTAAACAGATACTGTGGGTTCTAATGTATAAAGTAAAGTTTAATGTTATTAATTTTTTTGTGAGAGATCCCTTACAGTTTAAGACAAAGTATGGACCTTGTTATGGTCACAGCACAGATTCAATTTCCGAATATAATTCAATTATATAAATATTATATGCATTAAGTAAATAATAGCTTAATAGTTAAAACATTTAATTTGATATTAAGTTAGCATTACCTTAACAGCTAACAGACAAGTCAGTTTATTTATAACAGTTTGTTAACATTTGTTCCCTCACTAGCCTTCTAAAATTTATAATACAAAAATTGTCCAGCTAGAAATATGTAACACTTCACTTAAATTTTAATATAATATATAATAAGGTTTGTGTTCATTGTGTTTCTTCTGGCTACCCATCACTACACGTCAGCACAATCAGATCATTTGTTCCCTTTGAGTAGATTTCTCTTGTGTTGATTGTAGTGTTGGTTAATATAGAAGTGTATCAGTTCTGTGTCAAGGACTAAAATGCATCAGATTATTTTGATTTGAATCCTCTCCAAAGATACAGAGCTACAGCTCTTTGTTTATTTTGACATTTTATTTTCCTTCAATTACAGAATATGCAATTTCTTTATTACGATCTTCTCTCAGCCTTATTTTGTTGGTCAGTTTTTGAATACAGGACATTTGTTTTGTAGAGGAGAAAAACACCTTCCTTTTATGCTTACTATAGATTTAATTTTTGGTTTTGATCCAATCTTTTTTTTTGTCTTTTTTATTTTAGAATATATATATATATATATATATATATATATATATATATATATATATATATATATATATATATATATATATACACACAAAAGAGGTAAACTTGACAAAAAACAAAAGGTCCTCTGTATTTTCCTTCTGCATACAAAAATCAACAAAATAGCTTTCTTCCTTCTGTAATTAATGAGGATATATATATGTACACTCAATATAATAATATAATTATGGATCTCAATCAGGTTTTTATTGTTGTAGTATTTCTTGGCTGATCCTAACTTTTAGCCTCAGCACAGTTGTCTTGCTTGTTTTTGGAGACAGAGTAAATGGTGCAAATGGTGTTTTCAGGTGCTGCATTTCTTGCCATCACCACCATCTATGCTGAAAGTGGATCTGGATTTGTTGTGCCCAGTGCATCTGCTAAAGCAGGAGTGGAGGCTCTGTGCAAGTAGGTTATGTCTTGTATGTACATTATGACACAATGTCTTATTAATGTTAAATCATTTCACCAACAACCAAATAAGATAATGACAATACAAGCATATTAAAAATATACTGAAAAGGTTACAATTAACTATATAACAAATATTATACAGAGAAAAGTTGCACAGTGATGGAAGTACAGCAGATGGCATTTATAATAGCATTGTCACTGAAATGATCCCCTCAAACACCATCATTACAAAGCAATTTGTACCAAGCCCACAATGTGATGGAAATACCTCTAATTGTGTTAAATGACTTTTCCATTTTCTATGTTTAGACACAAAATATGCAGCTATCAAAACGTACTAATCTGAATTCTCTCCTCTGTTCTCTATCCATAATAACGTTTGGGATTTATGTTATACTTGAAGCTTATTTATTGTTCTCCCATGTTATCATTGTATGCAAAGTCATTAGTTATCAGTCCCTTTATTGTGGTGCACATAATGAGAACTGCTATTTTTAGTTGTGTGAGAGACGAGAGCACTGGATAAAAGTCAAATATGAAGATTTCTCTTGTCGTTCTTTATTGCAGGACTGGTGGTCTCTTTGTTATCTGAGCATTACCCATTCAGTCATGGATGGAAATATAACAGTTTGAGAGCTAGTATTGTATTAAACCCAGTCAAATAGAAAACCCTTACATGCATGCCCTTATTGATAGTGTTGTAGTGCTGAATGTTAAGTGAATCAGGTTCAGGGTCACTTGTTTTATTGTTACAGTAGCTAGATGACACTTACAGCATTTAGCAGAAACACTTATCCGGAGCGACTTACCTTTTTTTTATCTCATTTTATACAACTGAGCAATTGAGGGTTAAGGGCCTTGCTCAGGGTCCCAGCAGTGGCAGCTTGGTGGACCTGGGATTTGAACTCACAACCCCGATATATACCTTTAAACTGTTAAGTATGGTAAACATATGTGAGCCCAGGAACAAAGATGTTTTGTGCAGGATTTATAAATGTTTCTTACATCTTGCATCATTTGGATATTTGATATACTTTGAAAAAAGCTGGGCCAGGCTTCTTTTACAGCTTGATCAGTCAAGATAAGGATTGAATCTGCAGAATGCATGTACTTGAGAATAGAATAACCAATGACCAGTTCCTAAGTATCTTCACACTAAATATATGCTTATTAGCAAAATCAGGCAGTGTAAATTTGTAAGTTTTAAATAATACTCTCTGCAAGAAAGCATATACATAACCAGAATGATTCTGAATTACTTGGATAAGATGAACAGCCCTAATTACTTCCTCAGACTTAAAATGCAAACTTGTATTGAACTGATGGCTAAATCACACATTTTCCATTTCTGTCCAATTTCAGTGATTCAGGGAGTCCTATAGTTTGGTAAACAGCGTCATTACGTCAAGAGCTTTACATATACCTTGGGTTTATAAAGTGTTCAGACCCTCTTCACTTTTTTTTTCAATTTTGTTATGTTGCTGCGTGATACTACAGTTGTTCAAATTCAACCTGTGGTAAATTAAATTGATTGGATATGATTTGGAAAGGCACACACCTCTCAATAGAAGGCCTCACAGTTGACAATGCATAACAGGAAAAAAAACAAGCAATGTGGTCACTGAGGAACTGCCTGTAGAGCTCAGACAGGATTGTTGCAAGGCACAGATCTGGGGAAGGCTATAAAAAAGAAAAAAGTGAAGGTGGTCTGAATCCACTGTTTTTGAAATGTACACTCTTGGGATAGTCATACAGGTCTGACCCCACACAGCCCTCATTGGGCTACTTTATCATAATTAAATGGCTTGCTTCACACCTATTTTGAATTCTGTACATGTTTAAATGTTGTGATGGCTGTGGCATTTTCCCCATCCTGAGTGTACTAGGGCGGAGCAAACATCACAGTGATTAATGAGGATCTTAATTATTGCATTTTTTGTGTGTGCAGGGTCCAAAATATACAGAAAACATGAGTAATGACACACTGTGCAATGACATGACTGCTTATAGCATCAAATGTATGTCAAATAATATTGTTTGTCGTATGCTTATTTGTTATGATAGATAGATAGATAGATAGATAGATAGCTTTATTGATCCCTGAGAGAATAGCATTGAAAATGCTAAAACTGTTGTGTAGGTGACGATTATAAGGTGACTGTTAGAATGTGTCAGTTAGATAAATAATAATCAATACAGTGTATCATTAGGTGTTCACAGAGTGAGTGAAAGACTTTGTTCATGATACACAGCAGCTTAGGCAGCATCCTGTCCTGCAAAACTGATTCCATTGGGAGCAAAATTGGTCCCAATGACCAGCCCAGCTCTCCTTTTTAGTTTGATTAGTATGCATGCATCCCCTGCTTTGATGCCAGTGTCCCAGCATACTCATGTGTAAAAGATATCCCTGCTACAACCAACTGGTAGAACATGCATAGCTTCTTGTTGCATGCATTGAAGGACATTTCCTGAGTCTGCTCTGTTTTTTTCTGTTGCATGGATATTCCAGTCTGTATTCTAGGTGCTTTCCAAGATACCTGCAGTATACCACCACTTTCATGTGCACTTATATCGACTGCAGGGGGTCAGAGATTCTGAGAACCAGTCTCTTCATTCGGTGGCTTCATGATGTGTAGTATTAAAGGTACTGGTCTGTAGTCATTATTGAACACACATTCTTTTGTTCTTGAATAAGAAAAGGTGTTCTTCAGAGTGTGGGTACTTCAACCTTTCCTCAGGCTCAGGTTGAAGAGTTGCAATAGAGTTTCACAGGGCTGTCATGGTTGCATAGGTGGAGGGACTGACCACTGGAGTCGCAGTGTTGAAACGGTGTTGAAATGGTTGAATAATTGGTTCAACTCATTGTCCTAATCTGTACTTCACACAGTTTGTGTGTTTCTGTTCTTGAAGCCAGTGACTAGCTTCATACCACTCCACATATCCCATGTATTATTCTGCTGCTGTTTCATTTCCATTGCCTTTTTGTAGGAGTCCCTGCATCCCCTTACTGTACCTACGCTTTCAGTTCTCTCTGTACCCATCTCATGTTATTCCTGTCACTTGTTCAGTAAAGCGCTTTTCTTCTTGCCCTCGGAGTGCCTTCAGCTTACTGGTTATCAAGGGTTTATTGTTTGGAGAGCAGTGAACGTCTCTGGTGGGAATGATGTTTTCAGTGCAGAAGTGGATATAGGCTGTGACAGAGTTAAGCATTTTATTAATGTCTTCCTCATGTTGATCGCAGTTTACCTACTATTCTGCGGTCTCCAAAAAGCTAAGCAGAGTATCCACTGCATCAGGAGACCATTTCCTAACTGTTCTATTGAGCTGCAGATGTTGATGGACAGCTGGTATGTAGCTAATTGTGAGCAGAGACTAGAGTTGTATGCATTTCTAATATCTGCATATGGTATGTCTTGTGTCTTTTACTCTCTGGTGGATAAACTGTATTTAAAAATTTTATATGGCATGTAGTATTACAAACAATCTGTTAAACCCAGTGAAAAAGCAAGCTTATGTATTTTTAATATAGTACTGCATATTACCATTTCTATAAGTGCTAATATCAAATTGTCAGCCCCAAAAGTAGACTCTCTGGTGATCTTTTTCATGGTATATTTGTAATTAATTAACCTCTATTTCTTCAGAACCTATCAAGCTCTGTACAGCCAGTAGATTGGATTTTTGAGTATAAGAAATCCGTTTAAACAAATAGGTCAGTTTACCTTGTATTGACCCCCAAAGCAGCCTGATAACATTCGTTTCTCCTACCTAGTCGTTTCTATTTCCTTTATGGTCTATTGGAAAAGTGAATGGTATCCAGGAGATAATGGCTGTGTGTGTTTTTGCATGTTTGTTTGAATGAGGGCCATTGAAGATTATTCAAGCTGATCCTTTTGTGCATCCACAGATCTCTTGCAGCAGAATGGGGAAGATATGGCATGAGGTTTAATGTTATTCAGCCAGGGCCTATCAAAACCAAGGTACTGTGTGCAAAAGTTTGATTATGTGAAATTGATGCTAATTCACCAATTCATGATGGTCCTGCTGACTCTTTGTGCCTCTTAGGTTCCGCTTTCATAAAGCAGAGCATGTTCTATTAACATTTTCTTTTATGAATTCTGAAGGGTGCTTTCAGCCGTCTAGACCCCACAGGCACGTTCGAGAAGTCCATGATTGAGAGGATACCAGTGGGTCGGCTTGGTACTCCGGGGGAGATTGCCAATCTGGCTGCCTACCTCTGCAGCGACTATGCCAGCTGGGTGTCTGGAGCGGTGAGTGTGCTCTGACCTTGTGAGAAACAAATCCTATCTCTTCAGACTGCAGCTCACCTAACAGCTTCCCATAGGGCTTCTCCTCTTTCAACTACAATGTGAGAGAGCCAAATACATAGCACTACCTTTCTCCATGCCCTCTGACAAGGAACACTCAGAGGTTGTGGGAAGCAGAGAAAGTGTGCACTATAGGTTGACTATATTGTTGATCATGTGTTAGTGTGAAACTGCATAGCTATAAATGGTAATCCTAACCCTGTATTTTATTTATGCATTTTTTTTAGATAATCAGAATGGATGGTGGTGAATATGTGTTCATGGCTGGAGAATTCAATTCACTGAGTAATGTAAGGATGTTAGGAAATGTTTCAAAACTTCTCCGAATTTGCTGTGATTTTTACCTATTTGTTTGTTTGTTTATTTATTTATTTGGCTATTTAATTTTTGGTTTGGCTATTTTATTTATTTATACCTGACAGGTCACACAAGAGCAGTGGACTATGATGGAGGCTATGATCAGGAGCACAAAGGGCTCGTGATAACTGGCTGTTGGAAGATGAGCCACTGCACAGTTAATACTGGGATTCATATAATCTGTCAAGACCAGGAAAACCTTAGAATCCTCAGATGATGCTAAAGCTAGAATATGATCAATCGTCAACAAACACACTGCTGTTTATGAACACATACAGTATCACAGAAATGAAGAAATGAAATGCGTATGCTGTAAAGATACTTTCTTAAAAGGTAGTCATGAGAAAAATACATCTAGAGTGTTTTCTGTAGAGCCATTTCACTAGTGTGATTTCATCATAGGTTAATGTAATATTCATTCATTCATTCATTCATATATTTAATCTCTATGTTATTGTGTTTTATGATGGTTAAAACATATGTCTTCTTGAAGATCTACATGTTTATATACATTTCTGAATTCCAGATTGGTCAGGATTTATCTGAAATATTAATGTAGTTATATTTTTATGAACTTTTACAAAAAAAATGAAAATACAATTGTCCTAATTCTTTATTATCACGTGAAATTTTTGATTCATGCAATAGATTACAACAATTTGTGAATAGATTAGATTAGATTCTGTATTCTTGAGCAAAGTACATCTACAAAGCCTAGGAAATGCATCTAACCAAATGTTACACACATGGCATCATTACAATTAATTACAAATAAGGATATACATCTATTATGAATTAGTACTAGTATATGGTACTGAAAAATACATGTACTGATGTGCGTGTAGCTTGTCGTAAAATAGAAAAAAGCTGGGAAAGTAATGTTTCTAAAAGGAATTGCTATACATCCTTTTTGTGTCATTTATGGGTACATTTATTTTTATTTTATAAATTCAGAGAGAAGCCATCAGGTACTCACCTTTCATTTGAATTCCTTATCTGTTTCTTGTTAAGAAATAACTTCAAACTAGCACAAGGAATCTTTTTAAATCATGGTAATATGTTTTTATCCCTCGATCTTTCTTGCAGCTTCACTTTAATCGAGAATGGACAATGTCTAATGGCTTAGAACACACAAGAAACAGGGCTTGTGGGGGACCATTAAACTCAACCAAACACCTGCTTTTCTTAGGTCATTAATCTCCTGACTGGAACAGTTCAATAAATGCATAGCTGCAGAAGAGAGAGATATGTCTTGTTATTAATGTTGGCAAATGGTTCTGTGGCAATGTATTTCATCTGTTTTTCAGAAAACATTTAGAATGAACGCTCAAAATCACCTCGTGTTAATACCCCAAGGGTGAATAAACCTTCAGTATCTGTGCACTGTCCTACTGTAGATGTGCTCCTTCTTGCACAAGAAACACCACAAGTCTTTAAGATAAGATATGGCTGAACTTTTTACAATTTTAAGAGGCAACAGATCAATTATAAGATAAGATTATGGGGTGTTTTTTTTTTCCCCCTTTAGATTGCATTCCCACTGTGGATCTTACTATTTGTCTGAATTCTTCTAGAGCCAGGGTGGGGTCTGTGAAGTACAGTAGGACTGAGTTTGTTATAATGGTGGAAATCAGCTCAGTATTATCAAAGTTTTTATTACTAAGTTCATATAGTTATTAGTCTGTTTGGCCCCTGCTTTTAAAAAATCTAATCTAAAAATCAATAACTCAAAACCAAGTAGGCCTGTAATAATGTCAGCTTGGACTTAATGTGGTCTTTTGGTGGAATGATCAAACAAAAAAATAATTTAAAAAAAACACTGTCTTCAAATATCTGACCATGTATTATTGTAAAATGTAGTATTATATCATACATAACATTTAGATAAACCTTTGCTGAGTGAGTTCAAGAAACCTATTTTAAAGTGGAAGGAGTCCCTGGCTATGGAATATTTGAGAACTACACCTCACTATACTGTAATAATATCATGTGTCATGTTTAGAATTTAAAACTAATAAATAAGTTCTTAAAAACAATTATTTTAACTTTGCACATGCCGGTTTGCCTAATACTAAAATAAAGTATGTATGTTATGTGCATGGAACAAACCACGACACACCACTAGTAGTTAAGATAGTGCTGTATTAAGTACAATATCCTCATACACAGTGTCACTGGGGGACAGCACGTCATTCATTACAGTGCAAGTACAGAAATATGAAACTGGACAGTGGGCTGGGGCAATGCAGTTCATATAGATGTAGTATGTGCTTATAGAATCTTGCTGGAATTGCTAATGCCGCACAGCAAGATATGCCTTCAGTCGCAAACATGCACTGCGAACAGAAATTTAGCCTGCTGCATTTTACATATAAGTACTTCCCTATTTTATAGCTTCATTCCCATCCACATTCCTCTACCACTTTATTGCTTTGGCTGTATTATAAGGTTGATCAATTTATTATTATGAAATGATTCTGTGTTGAATTATGTTCTGAATATAGTTAATACACATGGAGCATCAGTATTTTCAGGAAATGTCTCATATCTTCTGGGTGTGACAACATATTTCATGAATGTAGCGACCAAGATTCTGGTCCTTTTAAGTATTGTATTAATCTTGTCTTTACAAAAATCTGTACATTTAGAAACGGTATAGAAACAATAGATTGAAAAGTATGTGGCATCGGTCTCAAATCTGTGTACCTACATACACTCAGCCTGTACATTACACGTTCCTCAAATGAACAGAAATACATCCAGTGTTTAGCTATGTTCACATGATGAGTGAGCTTTTCTGGCGGTGGGATGTGGATGGAGAGGATGTAGGAGTTTGAGAGATGTTAACTGATGGACAAATCTCACATGTCTTCAGCACACAAGACCAGTGCCAACTCCGTTCTGTAGAGTTTCCCTCCATCAGATAGAGCCATGATGGCCTTCTTATATATAGGGATTTTGCTGACTTCTAGGACCTGTCAAATATAAGAAGGTCTGCGTTAAAATGACACTTTATATCTCACATGTAAAACTGTGCATGCCCTCCCATTGTTGCAAATCATTAATATCAGCCTAAAACCTCTAACTATCACCATCCATCAATCATATGTCAAACCTCCTCCATGTGCTCTATTAGTGAAACAGAATTACCGCCGAGTAGATATCATATGGATGAAGTGACACTGGCATGGCAGTGGCACCTTAGTGGGTGTTTTGCTAGGATTATTAAAGACCTTAGTGTCACTGCATGGCTTAAAACCATTCAGCATATTCACCTTGATAAAAAGCTATAGGACGATTAATGCTCCTTCATGCTGTGAGTCTCTTGTTCTACCACAAAGCTGTTCTATTGGATTTAGATCAGGTGACTGGGAAGGCCAATGAAAAATACTGAACTCACTGTCATGTTTCCTGAAACCAGTTTGAGATGACTTTTTTGCTTTGTGACATGGTGCCATATCATGCTGGAAATAGCCAATAGAAAATGAGTAAATTGTAGTCATGAAGGGATGCATATGGTTAATAACAATATTCAAATATTCTGTGGCATTTAAGCAATGATTTATTTGTATTAACAGTCCCAAAGTGGACCAAGAAAACAATCCCCACACCATTACACCACCTCCACCAGCCTGGATTGTTGATACAATTCTGGATGGCTTAATACTGTATGCCTGATAAGCCAAAATAGACCAAAATCTGTATGCCTTATCAATCGACATCCATCAGACCTGGCTACATTTTTCCAGTCTTCAACAGTCCAATTTTTGGTGAGCTTGTGCACGCTGCAGCTTCAGCTTTCTGTTCCTGGCTGACAGAAGTGGAACCCAACATGGTCTTCTGCTGTTTTGACCCATCCACCTTAAGGAACTGACATGTTGTGCATTCTAACATGCTTTTCTGCTTACCAAAATTTACTTACCAAGAGTTACTGTAGCCTTTCTGCTAGCTAATGGCTAGTTTGGCCATTCTCTGTTGACCTCTCTCATCAACAAGGCATTTACATCCTTAGAAGTGCTGCACACTGGATGTTCTTCTGTACTAATTATAGAGACTGTTGTGTGTAAAAGTCCCAAGAGATCAGCAGTTATAGAAAAACTCAAACCAGCCCCTCTGGAACAACAATCATTCCACAAGAAAAAAATCTCCTCTAATGGTTAATGCAAAAAGTACCCGTAACTGCAGTCTCATGTACAGTATGTGTGATTTTATGCACTGCATAGTCGCCATACAATTTGCCGATTAGATAATTGCAGAAATTAGTAGCTGTACAAGTATTCCTATTAAAGTGATCAGTAAGAGCACATAAAAAAGGTTTTATGAAAGGACTGCATAAGTGGAAAAACAAATAACATATGTATGTTGTCAGATGTTATAGACTAAAGCAAGCCATGTACTTAAGTACTGCTGTAGTCACACCATCTGTATGCAGGGCACACACAAAGCAGGAGATTGGATTTTGACTGATGTTAGCATGCTTTCATGAGTCTGCCTCAAGAAATTCTGTTGGTGCAAGTCCACCGCAGCACTGGCAAAAATGTGAGTTTCAATGTAATCTTTCAGATAGCTTGTGGAATAGAGTCTCACCTTTTTGTTTTTCTCACATAGGTCTTTGAGCAGGGCATCCAGCTCATTCTCATCCATATAGCCATTCCTGTCCTGGAGGAGACAAAGGAAAATGGAAATGCAGATAAACACAGATGTTTCTCAGATACACAGTATAGTCAGTGTCATGCTACAGTATTTTACCGCCATGTCATTTTAATATTTATTCAGTCATTTGTAATGCTCCATGTGGCACTCTCCGAGATAAAAGAATGAGAAAAAGCAGGCATCGATGATCGGTTTTGCACAGTCAGTCCAATGCCACACTAGCTTTTATGCTGCTTATTTCATGCTACAAACAAACAATTATGCTATTAATAAATGATATTGTCCACTGTTCTAAAAAGCCAGCACAGTAAGTTGGTCTTGATAATGTCAATGACATGGAACTGCTTGCGTAAGCCATCACAGAAGGGGTATCATTCATCATGCACTGTCACTATCAACCTGAATGCAGTCTTGTGACCTTTGCCACTTCCATCAGAATGACAGGTAGTGCTTAAGGGGGGCAAAATTAATCAGTAAAACAGTATATGACCAAACCAGATGTGTGCCAAATGTGTCAGCAGCATGCCAGTCTGCTCTAAGACACCTCATAGTTCTGCTAATGAATATGTGCTGTCTCCTTTTATGCCAAATCTCCTCTCTGGGTATTCAGAAATCCCAGCAACCTACACTGTGTGTATGTGTGTGTGTGTGTGTGTGTGTGAGAGAGAGAGAGAGAGAGAGAGAGAGAGAGAGAGAGGGAGAGGGAGAGAGGAGGGAGGCGAGTGTGCAACCTGAAGCTGCCAGTCAATAAGGATCAGAGGTGCTGTCATCAGCAGCACAAAATTCGCTCTATTCATGGACACGGTAATACATTGTGGTGAAGCCAAAGCCAAGAACTCCAATAGTGCTGGACGTGATATCCAGACAGGACACACTCTATGCATACTAATATCCGCTACCATAAGGACGCAAGAATAGACTCAAATCTTGAGAATGTCTCACTGACCTGTGTGCCTGTCATGTTTATGCTCAGAACGTATACTGCTAAATATTCTGTAGACAATTTTTATGTCTTTATTTTATATAATCATGCTCATGGTCACACACCAGGAAGAATGTTGTTACCTTATCGTATAACTCAAAAATCTTGTTGAAGTCTTTTCTGGCCATTTTTACTCCCTGTAAGAAGAATTTGTGGAACGTTAGTGCTGTTAAATCTAATCAGAGGTATTGTAATATATCTAAACTTATTCAACCTTTATAATGTCCAACCTGAAATTTCAGTAGAAAGTTCTCTTGGTCTGGCAGTAGCCTAGTGTTATAAAGTTAATGTTATTGCACACGCTAAAATAGAATTTGATCCAATAAATAGATAAAATGTAGTGTTTTTTAAAGGGATGATAAAACAAACCTTGCCATTTCTGCCAGACACAGTTTCCCATCATTATTCAAATCGAAAATTTTTAGCTGCAAGAAAAAAAAAGAACATTTCAACACCATATTAAAAGAAACTTAATGAAATAAATCTCTCTATGAAAATAAAATAAAATGTGGTTCTTCTACCGTGGTTGATGTGTATTCCTCTAACTTCTTCTCATCAAAAGGTTTCTTCGCTCTATGAAGCAGGTCTCTCAAAAAATTCTGAAATGATAACGACAATGAATTGTCATTAGGACTCGCTGAACAAAATCAGTCTCGGCTCAACAGAATTATGCTCTAATAGTGAAATGCTGATTGAGCAGCCATTCAAAAGCATTAGAATTGTGTTACTCTCAAACTAAATGTGACTATCATGCTATTTCCAGATGTATAGCCTCCACTTTGTAGGTTTCCTTCCGACTTTTTCTTCTGGAGAAACCTTTAAAGACATCATTTGCTATCTGCTGCTATCTTATTGGGTTATATTTACTGGTCAGTGGAAGTGTTACAGCCTGTCACAAGATTTTCATGCACTTTTTTACTCACAGTGTTTAGACAGCCATCAACACAAAGCATGATTGTTAATGGAAAAGGCCAGCACTTGAAAAGTGTTAAAAGTTCACTTTACTTTAGCTGCCCAAGTCATAAATCAAAGTTTTACCTCTAAAACTCCCTGTCATATGTTTCGAAAAAGGTCAGCAATGTTCCTGAATGACAAATCAATACAGGTTCTGTGGAGTGAAAGTAGGCAAGTAGTTTTTGGAATATTAGCCCGAAGGGTTGTATTTCAGTCACATTGGCAGCTGGAATATAAGGCTGAGAAAATCTCTTCTTATACTACAGTATGAAAAGCCCTGAGGTGCACTCAGAATGGCAGAGGTGGATGGTTATTAAACTTGTACATCTCCCGTCAGGACACTGTTTCTTCTTACCTTAAGCTCATCAGCTTCAATGTAGCCACTGTGATCAGCATCATAATTCCTCCAGGCCTGTTGGAGATAGAGACCAGCTTTGCGTTAACATAAATGTCTGCCTTCAATGAACTGAAACGTCTAGAGTTTCATCATATTGTTTTAATTTGTGTTCTATCATAATGTGACAATGCATAGCTATTACAAATACTATGTGGAACTGTGAAGCAAGTTACAATAAGAGTACCTCCATAAATTCTGTACAGGACCTCAGTTGTTGACGGAAAAATAGCAAGAAATTTTCCTCTGTGGGTAGAATTTGTACCAGCTTCAACAGAAATAAAAATGTATATTAGCTAACAAACATCTCCAAAAATGCCCTGCAATGAATTTATGTCGATTGTTGTTTAATTCTGTGCAAAAATCATTGTGACAGAAATGGTGAATAAACATCAGTCTATCACAGGACATCATCTCTGTTATAAAACACCTGAAAGAAATTGTAGCAATTGAAAGAGTCAGTGTCCCCTACAGCGAGCTTTTACTACAGAAGCTTTTACAGCTCTCTGTGGAAATTGGCAATTTTACCAGACAATGTCTAGACTGGGAATTATAAATTATTGGTCAAGTGCATTTCAGTTGTCCCTTTTCATGTGTCTACAAGGTTTGTAGACATAAACTTCCAGACAATATAATTACATGGAACAGTGGTCTTAGTCGGCTTGTTATCTGATTTAGATGTTCAACTACTCCTCACAAGCCATTTGTCAAGGGTTGATAAGATATATACGATTTATGGACTATGATAAATGCACATGGAATGACATAGTTGCACTTTGATATTATATTTAAGTCGCATTACACTTCACCTCAATGATATCTATTTTTCCATCAGCATTTTTCTCATATTCCTCCACAAAAGCCCTCATTTGTTCTGTTAGCTCCTGTAAAAAACACATTGAAAGAAGAAAAGTAGTCACTATAAAGAATTGTCACTTTAATAATGCTAAACAAAATTCTGAAAAAGTGTAACCTTTAAACCATTGAATTCTAATGGTATCTTTATCTTGTTGTTCAGTTTGGATGCGAGAGATTCAGTTCTTTATTTCTCACACAGGTGTGTTTGGGTTTATACACACTACTGCACATGCAGAGATGTTAAAGTCTAAATATATTATGTGTAACACTTTTAAAAGAGAATAAATGTTGGTAAGGGATGACAGTTTATACTGTTGTAAGTGAGTGTTTTGCAGATGTTACACAAAATTAAATGGATAAAAACTATAAATTGATAAAATATATAGAGATTACTGTGGTATAAAAGGAACAAAACACTTTGGGCTATGCTGACAAAACAAACTCATAATTAGATGAGATTGTCAACCTTTGTGTGGATTTTTTTCTAGACTCGTCAAGTAAAGTGCTTGTCTTAGCATAAATTTGAACACTGCAGTGATTGTGCAGGAAATTTATCTTTAATCTTCAGCTGAAGGTCAGTGACTTCATTGAGCACAATGTGAGATATTTGTAAGAGATTGTGGAATGTCACTATCACAACAGCCCAAAAAAAGTTAGAGAAACTGTCCAGCTTTTATTTATTAGCAAGTGTTGCACTGTTTGCATGAAGCTAAACTTTACCGATTTGTGAAATGCATCTTTCACACACTTGGCTTTGTGTCATATCAGCAAGATTCCATTTGAATGTACATAACTGATTAAACAGGAATGCATTATTCATAGGAGCCAGTGTTAATATTTCATCTCCCACTATTACTGTACTACAGAGCATTACACAATTAACTGTGCATAGTAATGAATCTGCCTCGGTCTGGTTTGTTCTGTGGTATTGTAAGTTGTACAATATTGGCTAATCGCTGGTTAAATAGTCACACGTGTTATGCTTTCTCCATGAAAGAAAATTATATAAAATACAGCAAGTCCTCAAAATTCAAATAGAAACTTGCAAAATGGCAAACAGAAGTTTCTATTCAAGTTCTTGTCTTCACATGATTATTTCAATTCAGTAATGGCTGTTGCATTTGCTACTTCTGGTTTGTTAATCTGGTACTTAATATTTCAATTACAGAGTGACTTGGGTGCTTTCCATATTGTTAAATAAACTGGGAAATGAATATGCATTTCCAAATGCATGAATTTATATCATGCAAGCCTGCTTTGAATTAACACTGTCAAAATTATTCAAATGTTGCTTATCTTATATCTGCTTCATTCACTCTATTAAACACAGTTAAATTAAACATGGAAACATTTAAAATAGGGAAACAATACCTCCACTATCTGGAATTATATATAGTCTACTGCTCTGATTCTCTTGCAATATTTAGTTAGCAATTCACTGCATATTCATTTTGACGACCTTCCACCTGTCAGTCAGATTATCGGGACAGTGCCACAGCACATAAAATGAAAAGGTGGCTCTAGCTTGAACATGATGACTACAATCTTTACAAAACTTCAGTAACAAATAAAAAAAATCAACAATATTGTCATTGTCGTTTTTGTGTAAAAAATACACAAAAATACAAACCAGGTAATAAAATAGACAAACTGAAATTACCCAGACATTTTTGTTTTGTTTTGTTGTCTTAACTGTATTTTAGATGTTTTATTTCTAGATGCACATTCATAAGCCAGTTAACTTACTACGTAGTAATTAATTATTATTATGCCTAGTGGTCAAAAA
Organism: Tachysurus vachellii; assembly: GCF_030014155.1. Lineage (NCBI taxonomy): Eukaryota > Metazoa > Chordata > Actinopteri > Siluriformes > Bagridae > Tachysurus > Tachysurus vachellii. Next base: position 12,893,045 of record NC_083464.1, on the reverse strand, counting down.
TGGGAATTGATATATTGGAGATAAAAGGCTTCCACTGGGGCAGGACTTATACTACACTTTGCTTCAGGGAGGAGAAGAGAACTGGACAGTTAATATCAGTGTTACCAGATTGACCTAGTCTAAAGACTCTCCATGAAGGAAATAAATCACATTCAAATGTAATAAAAAAAGCCAGTTAAAATAAATCTGAGATTTCCACAAAATGGTGTATGTGCAGACTATGTGTCTGAGATGTACATAACCATTTCTACTGTAAGGGATATTACACTGAGTGTGTGAGCTGAAGGACATTTATCGAGTGGATAATGTCCTTATAACAGAACTATACTTATGAAAAACTGAGAAAAAGTATCACTTTTTTCCAGGGCCCAGACAATTCAGGTCATATGTATGGTTCTTGAGATGTAGCTAGGCTGATTAGCTTAAACATGGTATTGTCTTGAATTCAACTGAATAAAACCCACTCTGTTGTTGAGTTGACTACCAATTACTGGGTTATTCTAAACATGCACTAGATAGTAGCCTATAGTATTAATCATGTTTAATAGCATTTTGAGTTAATTTTATTTGAGGCTATGCTGTAATTAATGTCATTCTACCCCAAAATAAATGGTCCTGATCCACTGCTAATAGCTAGCTAGTTAGTTGGCTAGTTATCTGTTGAATGCAATTCAACCTATATTACAAAAATTGTATTCTTTGAGTAATATGCAATAAGGTAAAACTTCCTAAATGTTACATTCACCAGATTTAAAGTGCTGGGTTCAAATGTTGGTCCTGTGATTAAAAAATGTCCAGTATAAGATTAAAAATTCCTGTTCCTTCTAGATGACTGAATATACGCCTTTATATATTGCTTCTAATTGACTGTCTATACGTATGTCTCCGCCCATTGTTTCTTGTACACTGACTGTATGCTTCTAGCCATTTGTTCAAGCTTTTTTCTGTAATTAATCTTAAAAAGGCCGATTTAAATATGCTTTCTGTTTACTTGTGCCTTTAACTGCCTTAATCTTGTATTTTCTGTCTGTTTTACTCTATACTGCTTCCTTTGATGTGTTTTTTCCTTAACCTTATATTACTGCTTTTTCCCTTTTTAAAAAAAAAACAAAAAAACATGCACGTCTTCTTTTTATCTTCTTTATTTTTTTTTCTTTAAGTTATGAAAAACAGTTTGAATTACTGTTGTGTGAAACGTGGTATATAAATAAAATGTTTTTTGTCTTGCCTATCAGTAGACTTGTAGACCCTACTCCTACATCCCATTCAGATAAAAACAAACTATATGTCTGCATAGGATAAAGTCTGGTGTAAGAAATAATATAAAGGCAGTTTATTATTCCATTATATAAAACAAAATTAAAATCCCTGAAACTCCCTGAATATCAGACACATTTAACAATTACAAACATGGTATATGTGAATAAGTGCAATTCTATCTAATAACTAAATAAGATCTCTCCGATCGAAACACAAGCTCAGGGCTGTTCAATCAAAATGTAGAATCTGGTGCACTGTTAAGCCTGAGTGCATATAAATGTGCATAAAATAAACGCATGCACTTCTGAGTAAAATTATAATAATAATAACAAAAATCACAATTAAATATTGTAATAATAAATAAATATTGCATCGATGCAAGTGATACAAATTAATTTTCACTGTTAATGTAAGAATTGATTTTATTTATAACCTGAACCTGAAGAACTATATAACATAAATGGTTACAATTCTGTCAGAATTGTCATAAATTCAGAGTCCAGAATAGTCATAAGAACAGCTAGGAACACGACAAACAAGACATTCATGGCTATTTTAACCATTTACAGCCTACCTTTTTATAGGAGTTGCAGCAGTTACAGTAGATCATGCTTTATGAGGAATAGTAGACTTACCAGGCCTGCTTGTTTCCGAGCTTGCTGAAGTTCCTTGATAAAGTTCTGTAACTCCTTTCCCTCTATATACCCATTACCTGGGAGAATTCAGATGGAAGTGATATCAGTGACGATTTAGAAAGAGTGTGAATTTAGATTTGTAGTACATTAAAAAACTATATCTCATTGTATATTTTCACAAAATTCACCAGATTTTCTGGACACATTAATACAAATTCAATCTGAACACATTGCTCAGAATCAGGCTGTGTTGGATGTCACATTAAGGTTAGGGGTAAAATTCATGTCTAAAAAAAATCTTGCAAGAAAAAAAATAAAGTTAAAAAAAAAAAAAAAAAATCAAACAAATATTCCAGAGAAAATGTTAAACTTCAGACAGTCTTCCTTCCATTAAATGGTGACCACATTACCGTCATTATCATAATGATGAAAGATATCCAGGAACTGAGAGGCAGAAATCTCTACTCCCTGAAGGTAAGAGCTGGCCATTTTTCCCACGCTGATGCTGTTGCGATGCTCTAACACTGAGACAGCGCCTCTCTGATCGCCGCACTTTCTCTATATAGCCGACACTAACAGCTTTATGCTGGCTGAAACGGGACAAAATTTCACCCCACCTTCCTCTCACCATCCACCTGCAGCTCAGTGTTTAAATCAACACGTGACAAACACTAATCGTCCATATGTCTGATCACCAATGTACTGTTTATACCTGCTCATTTAAAATTCATTAAACTCTTTGTGCTGAAGTTATTGGACTATGGGATGGTATATGTCTAGGCTAAATCTTTAAATTTTATTTTGCAGTATGATCAGTAATCTCTCTTGCTGCCTTCCCTTCAACTAGATATAAAGAGAAATTCGTACCAATTCGTACCAAGTTTCAAAGAAGCCATATGAAAGGAATAATGCCACCAAATCACATAAAGTCCCCTCAGTACAATTGTTTCATTGGTAGCTGAAGATTATTTCTTGTTCCAATACAGTACATTTTTCAAGAAAGAGATAGCAAGATTTAGAGCTTAGGTATTGCAGATGTATACATCAAATACACATCAATGAATTACGCTTATATGGTTTGCTTTTGTACATCCATCTTGTTTTGATCATTTATTTTTTAAAACCCTGGTGCAGACTGAACTGACTTACATTGTGAAACATCAGTACTATAGTTAATAACATAATATAATATAACATCACTGTGTACTGCAACAACTATATATGGTTTATATGTCAGTGCCAACATACTCTTGAGATTGTATAATATAATTGAACCCCTTAATACGACTTGTGTAATAACATTTAAATATGAAATATATATATATATATATATATATATATATATATATATATATATATATATATATATATATAATATAATATACGTATATATATGTATATGTGTGTGTGTGTGTGTGTGTGTGTGTGTGTGTGTGTGTGTGTGTGTGTATGTATGTATGTATGTATGTATGTATGTATATGTATATATATATATATATATATATATATATATATATATATATATATATATATATATATATATATATATCAAGAAAATATGTATGATATGTTTATTATGTTCAGAAATGAAAATATGTTTAGAGTTTACAGGGAGATTTAAGCCTGTCCATATCCACTAGTTTATTGTAGACTGGCAAAGAAATTCACATCCTCACATCGTTGTAGCTGAAGTGAAGGAAGGGAAATTAGTCAAAAATTTTGTCCCAAAAGCCCCAGCACTCCAGGCTGCTGTGCCGTGCCCGTCCTCCTCCCCTCTGTATGCTGAGAGGATCCTAAACGCCTTTGCGCTTCTGCAGTCTTGTGGTCACAGGTAGCGACGAGGCAAACACGCTGGTGTGCACAGATGTGAGTGGAATTTAAATTAGGATTTGCTCTTCATGCTGTGGTTTTAGATGAAGGCACAGGACAATCCCATTTACCAGCGAAATTCAAAACTCTTTATGAGCAACATCTGGCACGGAAAATGACGTGTAACTATTTGACATGCATCACATGCGTCCTAAAGCACAGCTGTTAGGGAAGTGCCTAGTCATTCAGCATGCAGCCCCTCAGGCTTTGCAGTCATAAAACACTTGTTATGATTATGCTTTTTGAATGAGTGTGGACACTCTACCTCTAAACTCCTAAAATATTTTATTTTATTTTATTCTACACTCCTAAAAAGGGTTTTAGACTTATTTTTTGTACACTAAGACTCTGACCCAGTGAACCAGTACGAGTATGTATTTATTGGTAGAAAAGCACTTTTGTAAATTGCTCTGGATAAGGACAAAATGCCATAAATGTAAAAGTATATTGTGTTTACATTCTCAAGTGTGCCCTAACCCATCCTTTAATACAGGTAGTCCCTATAACATATTAAACCTAAGGCCACCATGAGACTCTGTAATAGTGTGGATTACCTTATACATTTATAACAGAATGTTTATTCAGCGTAGTTCATTAGATGCAGAATATCTAATATACTTAATTTCAGTACTATTAAGACTTCACTATTGGCCCACTCAGTGGTCAGTGGTCATCTATACAGTCAGCTCAAGGACAGAGATTTGCAAATTTGGGTTTTTAATCCAATGTTTCTTTATAATATAAACACATTTATTCCACATTTAGTTCCTGGCATTGCTGTTTTATCAACCTCCAATCTTCTGTTAAGGTTTGTCAATAGAGTTTGGATTGTGGCTGTAGGGATTTGCTCATTCAGCCACAAGAGCGTTAGTAATGTTAGGCAATGATGTCATTCTAGAAGACCTGGGTTGCAGTCAAATGTGTTCAAAGAGGTACAGGACCCTTGAGGTCTTTCATTCCAAACTTGGTAAACCATGTCTTAATTGAGCTAGCATTGTGCACAGGGGCATATTGTAATGCTGGAATATATTTGAACCACATATGGGTATGATGGTCAGGTGTCAAAAAAACTATGGAACAGCAAATGGAATACCTCCTCATGAAAATGAAGAAGCAGATAAACACACGAAAGATACTGAGAGCAGATTAGCAAAGTCAAACTACTGCTCCTCCAGCCATTCTACCTTAAGCGGCTTAAATGATATTGAATGTATATCTTGATTTTAGTCACTAGTACCAACTGGGCAAGGAACACTAATCGGACATTGGCAATCAATAAAAAACATGGGATTGCCTTCTAGAAATCAGATAAGTGAGATAAATGTGAGTGAGTCAGTTACACAACTATTCATGAAGTGTATTACACAAACACACAGTTAACCTACAAATGCAAATTTATAAAGCTTGCTTTCATTAGTAGGATGGCTAACTAGCAAACAAATCTGGTCATATAACTGGGACTTATATTTCATATAATGAAATTGCATTTAGTGTGACATTTTAGAAGAAATTTTTTAAGTGACTTTTTGTTTTTTTTTCTAAGACATGACAGAACTGTGGGGGTCTCACTTCTTTTAGCTAAATGAGCAGTAACAGAGTAATTTAAAGGAATGGGATATTTCTTATTGAGGGCACCAAAATGGCTCATACAGACATTTTGGCAAATATCTGCTAGTGAACTGACATTATTATTTTTTGTCTTAGCACAGGCTTCTTGAAAAATTTAAACCAAACCCAATTTTATAAAATGTTTTTGGAAGTTGTTACATTTTATTATATGACATTAGTGCAGCTTGTTTATCGATAACTTTTCATATTGTTTATGTTATAGTTTTCATGTGAACAACAGATTAGATCAGCTTGAATTGTGTGTGGCCAGAGTGTTAATTGCACTCCGTGTGTCCTAGCAATGCTCTGTGCCAGACAAAACAGATGCAGGCTTAGTTGCTGCCTGAAGGTAGCACAGATATGGATAGGCTAAAGGGCCAAACATACACTCCTGCCATAGTATGACGTCCTCAAGAAATTTCCAAAAGATCAAGATATTTCAAGAGATGTATTTTTCCTTCAACACCATTTTTAGTAGCTAAGTTACAGGAAGCAGCCTATATCCATGGGTGTAGTTCTGTAAATGATGCCTGTGGTAGTCATTTAGACTCTGCAAGTTATGTATCTACAGGTGACAGGCAGGTAAAAGTGACGCACCAGATGTGGTGTGACCAATAAGAAACACACCTGCAGAGTCGTGAGAAACTCATATCACAGGTTAACAAGTACATGGCCACACCAACATTTAGTAACAATCCTGTTTAGAGCCTTTACGTTGGAGGAACTCTAGCCAAATATATTCCTGACATATTAGCTGTCGGAAAAATCAGAGCCTGTATTTTAATATTCAGAGCATTAAACGTCATGTTCGTTTTTTATAGTCTGCATGAATGTTTTGGTGACTTCAATTTTCTCAGTCTTGAAATCTTATTCTACTGTAAAAGAACAAATAAGACTATCCTAAGTTACAAGAGTAAAAATGAGTAAAAATGAGTAAAATGAGTAAAAATGACATAAAATCACTAGCTATCAGTAAATGTGCAATTCTGAAATCCAAACAGTTATTTTTCTCTTTTTGTCTCTCTCACTCTCTCCTGAGAGATGTACTACAAACTATTTTATTATTAGATTAGTGACTTATTTAAACAAATGATAAAACCTAGCTGAAGTCATTTCCAAAATATTTACACTACATATATTTCCAGGTCATTTAGTAATTTGTATTCTGCAATACGTATTTAATTTGTTTCCTTTTTACCCTGCAGAGAAAAGAATCCAGAACAAAAAATATTTGTAGAGAATATGTATTCTTTTCAGCACAGTTTATTCTGAAAATGCTCTAATATGACAGTCTTGGTATATCACCCTCTAAACTGTCTCACATTTGTATTCCATGGTTCCACTTAATCATATGTTATCTTCAACTGGCTGCAGATTAAGAGTGCACAGTGGAGGATATATATTCGCTTCTGAATAGTTTATCTCGCTGGAGCAATAAAGTTGTGACCACCCTGGTATATCTACCGTCAAAATGTTTCACAATTTGATCTGCTTTTTTCTGAACACTTCCATTTTGGATAGTGGACGAGGTGGAGACATAAAATTGCTGCGTCTGAAACAGAAGTGTGCTATCTCATTTCCCCACCAGGATAAACCTCTCATCTTCCTCATCTAAGTCATTTTGCTTTGAGTGGGTATGAGCATGGAGTTCAGATGGATGTTCTGTCAAGGACTGGAGCCAAGCTTTAAATGAAGTAGGCCTCTGTTCTGCATAGATGCCAAAAGGTCACAAGACTATAGGAAATGAGTGCAGCTTCCTGCTGACTCAGACCATTAGTGTTGTAATGCTCTGCATAAAAGTAGAACTGGAATGACTTTCTAAGAAAATCATATAAGGTCACTGCCAGCATTATAAGAGAACCTATAATGGAAATCCACATTACTGAGTGGAACTGCTATACTACATACAGCCAAATACAGATGCTTTTTATCCTATTATGCAATGAACCTTGAAGAACCATTTTTACTACTACTACTTCTACTGCTGCTACTGCTGCTGCTGCTAATTTATATGGAATGATTATAAGGACTATTCTATTTTAATCTATTTTAGAGAAGAAGAGTATAGCAAAACACACAAATGCACAGAATATTGTGTCCGTGTTACCTCAAGCTCCTTTTAAAATGTTTATATTTATTCGATTATGAAAGATTATGTAAGCATAATGACCGATACATGGTAATACCATTTCAGTAAGCCATGAGGTCCCTTTACACGATCTTCAAATTGACTGTCCCTCAGTGGAGGAATGAACCTCCAACCGCAATCTGCACAGCAGAATCCATTACTACCTTCAAAAATGGCCAAAGACCCATCTCTTCTGTGAAAAGTTATCTATCCACTAATTTATCCCTACTTTAAAAAGATTTGTAAACAAGTTCTTACAGCACTACCCTGTGCACTTTACTCTTCTGTCACTCAGTTAAAACTCTTGTACGGTAGACCTACTTGTACTGTCCCATTTGATATATCATTTAACTGGTAAATTTGTTGTTTTTGATAAAAGTAAATACAAGTAAACACTGATGTAAATGTAAGCTGAGCATAGTGTTTTTTTTAATTGTAGGCCTATCATTAAAGAGTCTTCATTGTGTAACCCAGGAATCTCCAATCCTTTTTCCTCTGAGAGCTACTGTACTTTTGCGAAAATTAAGGTGGCCAAGAGCAAATAATTTTATAGCAATAAGCTATGTAAATCAAAGTAACATTAGTTTATATAGCTTATTGCCATAACCCAAACCAGTTGAATAAGCATTTTTTGTGTGAAATGAATTAATTTGATTTTATCAGTTTTGAATATATTCTATGAAACTTTAGGTGAGCTACTCAGAATGGGTCAAGAGCTACTTTTAGCTAGCAAGGGACTTGTTAGACACCCCTGGTGAGTTATTGTGCAGTCAGTCATAGAATTTGGCCAAGATTTTATTAAGATTACACAGTCTAAAACTGGCACCTTTTGACACCCAAGGTCACCAAAAACTCTAAAATTCTGAACACTTAAAATTTAAAAACTGGACCATAAGCAACTCAATAGAACTAGCTGAAGAAAAAAAGATTATTGGTACTGTTATGAAACTAAAAAACATAGTTGTTACTGGGTAACGTGTTGTCTTGGGTAAATACTAGAGAAGGGAATGCTACATTTGTATATTATTATATGAAATAGTCATAGACAATGTCTAAGAAACCCTTATGTAAAATAAAGCTTGTAAAATGAAAAAGGGAAAGTGTTGTATAAAAGAAATTTCATTGCAGTAAAGCAACATCAAAAATATTTGCAAATTTAGCCTGATTGTAACTGGCATTTAAAAAAAAGAGCAAATACGATAATAACTACCACCTATTTGCATTGTATCATTTTCCCATTATGCAAGACTGAGTAAAAAAGATTAATTAGGTTTTATTTAAAATGTAATAATTTCTTTTTAATGCATGACCAAGCAACAGTCAAATGGAAACATTTGATTAATTTTGAATAATTGCTCAATTTTAATATGCCAGCTACAGCACATGGCTTTATTACAAATTACAATTCGCATGCTGAAGCAGGTGCAGTATAAATTTAGTACCTGATACATGATGCTGAGGTTTCCTACAGTACAAGCGTTTTCTTACAAGCGTGGGTTTAGGATGGAGTGAGTGATTTACCATACGTGCAGTAAATCTAAATTCCCACAAACCCCATCCATCACATATCAACCATCACCCTTCCTTAATCTGAGAGCTCTGACAGATGAGTTGGCCATTTTCAGAGCTCACAGTGCACATCTATAGGCGATTTCATAGGGGGGTAGAATCGGTTCATTTGCAGTCCTACTGTGAGAAGGAAAACAGATATTTTTCAAATGGCAGTAGTCCCTGCTGGGTTATCATCATTTGCATTTAAAGTGTATGACTGAGTAATTAAAAATTGTCAATAAAACAAAAAATAATCAAATGTTGAAGATAGAATAAATAAGTGTGCATATGCCATTAAAGATACAAACTCAACCTAACATCTTTCATTTCTGTACTCTTCTATCACGTTCCAAAGGTAAATGTCCGAACACTTGGCTTATGATTACAATGGATTAAATTTTTTTACATAGCTATGGTTATCATATCATAGCTTCTTTCAAATAACGTATATACCATCCACACCCTATTGGCATGCCGACCATTAAACACATCACCGCTTCAAAGTCTTCTTTATGTGGTCTATAGTATTGAATCAGAAATCCAAGCTATAAGCCTCTAATTGTTAGTTTTCTTGATTTTCATTCACAAGATGCAAAGAAACAATAAAATCATAATAGAAGGCAGCAGTAATTGGCTACAGGTTATAACTCTGCATGTTCAGTTTTGGCATATTAGGGACCCAACTCAATGTTTGAGGCATGCAAAGCATTGATGCACAGGTCGTCTCATAACCTGCGGGTACCGTAAATTCTTAATTATTCACTTGCACTTAAACACACACTCACACTTAAACACACACTCACACTTAAACACACAATCACACTTAAACACACACACACACACACACACACACACACACACACATATACACACACACACACACACACACATGCCTAATGTTAATTTTTAGCAAACATTTAGCCCAAATCCTGTCACAACTTCAGCAGCTGATGTTACCTCAACTCTCATTTTGCAGAGCCAAAGCTAAAGCTACAGTTATGGAAGCCTCCCCAGTCCTTTTTTCTGAAACATTGGGTTTATTGACCATGCCATAGCATGGCTAAGTAATGATCAATGAATGAATAGATAGATAGATAGATAGATAGATAGATAGATAGATAGATAGATAGATAGATAGATAGATAGATAGAACACTTAGTGCAGCAGTCTGTGGTACAGTTTAGAGCTCTTACAGATTATTATTATCTTACACAAAAAATATTGATGTACTTTATTTGAAATATTATTAGAGAAACAGTAAATTTAATAAACTGAGCTGGTTTGTTTGTATGCTGTAGGCCCTGTCATAAGACAGACATACTCTGGCTCCACTGCTTTTACCAATAAGGCTTCAGTATTAAAGCAACACTAATCAATCCACATGCATTTTAACTCTTAAAGCACACTGCATAACACAATTCCCGGTTTTGAAACTAATTCGTCACACTGTGCCTTATTTGTTTCTCAGGCAGCTAAACACAGGGTTCATTGTTGCCGCTTCGAGTCGGATGTCCTTATTCTCTATAAAGGACAGTTTGCTCTTTCAGCTGAGGTGGCTTTGCACATGCACTCAGGGATCTCGCAGCACAATACAACACAGCTCGACAGCAGTGATCCATTTCATTGTATAATGCAGGTCCCTGCATCATAGCAGTATATTCAGGAGTTTCATCTATCTTTCCTCTGCTCTATACTAAATAACATATCTGACTTGTCTCATGCAAATGAGGATGTTCTGACGAGGATCCGAAAATAAATAGTGCTTAATATAAATCATTTGAGCCTGCTTGAACTGATTAGTAGAACAAATTAGTAGTTTATGCCCTGCGATGGGTTGGCACTCCGTCCAGGGTGTATCCTGCCTTGATGCCCAATGACGCCTGAGATAGGCACAGGCTCCCCGTGACCCGAGAAGTTCGGATAAGCGGTAGAAAATGAATGAATGAATGAATGAATGAATTAGTAGTTTAACCTCTTTATTTGAGCATTTTTATTTACAGTGACAATACTGGCTCTAAACATCATGGTCAAACATCACCAGCATATACAGTATAATCAAAACAAGCTCTGGTAACCTGGGTGTCTGCATAAAATTGGTCTGCCATATAGAGTCCATATAAAGGATGTCTAGCAGCTGTTGATGGTCTCCACTTGGTGGGAGCGAGTAATAACGTTGATGAGAACATTCTGGAGCATCTCTGCCCTCATCTTACTGATCTGCAGCACCTCCTCATGATTGACCTTCTCCTCTGTGCTGTAGTCCAGTGACACCTTGTTGGTAATGAGAGACAAGCCTAAAACTCGCAGGCCACAGTGCTTGGCCACAGTCACCTCTGGAATTGTGCTCATACCTGCAGGGATGACAGGAGACAGACACTCATAATTAAATTGAACTGTAATTATTATAATGAAATTATTATTATTATTATTATATTTAAAAAAAGGGCAATGAAATATGCTTATGTTAATAAAGCATTAATTACAGTGTAGGCAGTTCACAATGGAATAAAACAAAGCATTATTCTCATAAAATAATTACAAAGGCACAGATACTCCAAACTGAAAGTGTGCACAATTGTACATAGTATATTTAGTTTTCTGTACCAACGGAGTCACTTCCTAGGATGTGCAGCATCCGTGCTTCAGCAACAGTCTCAAAGTTGGGTCCACTGACCATGCAGTAAACTCCTTCCCGCACAAAGTCAGAATAACCCAGCTCAGTACCGATGTCCAGAGCCAACTTCCTTAGCTCTTTACTGTATGCATCAGACATGCATGGGAACCTGATCCCAAATCTAAAGATGATGAAGAATAACATAGTCATATTTTCATTTTATTGTGTTATATGTTAAGCTCCTAAATTCAGCTATATATAATTATCACCAAGACACCTGAAATATTTCAATTCTAGTAAGTATACTTTATCTCTGTTTACTACTGTCCCTGTAATGCATTTCATTTTCTCTGTCCTCTACCTTCTTCATCAAGATTAACTACCCAGCATCCCAGCCTAGTTTCACATACAGTTTAAATTTTCTTCTCTTATCACATTACACTAATTACATTTGTAGTCTACACTAACAAAGAGAAACATTGCATTTTTCTATTTTATGTTAAATTTGCCACATTTGAGCATTCAGTGTGTTTTATAGTTATGACTTGAGCTTTCTAGATCTCTCAGGCCCTACCTTTCATCATTGGGCCCACAAAGAGGATGTTGTCCGGCAAATCCTGGCAAGTTAATGTGGTCCTTGATGATCATAATATCACCTACTTTAAAGTCCTGACAGAGGCCTCCTGACGCATTTGTTACTATAATCATCTCCACTCCCATCAGCTTAAAAATCCGCACAGGTAATGTGACCTGTTAGAGAAATGAGACAAAATATACAGAAATGCATTATATTAAGAATGTATTTTTTAATAGTTTCATTGTAGTTTCATTGTAGTTTTACAATAACATGTCCAATTCAATTAACCGCACAAAATCTTTATACAAGAGTACAAGATAGATTGTCTTCCAAAAACAAATGTAACTATCTTTGGGTCATATAAAGCTATAAATTATGTATCAAATTATTGCGATTCTTTCCGAACCATGCATATTTTTGTATAAAGGGCTATCGTACATGTAGACAATCCTCGTCCTAGTACAACTGTAAATTTGTTCATTCATCTTCAATAACATTTTGAAATCTCCATCCATTGAACCAAATCAAAAACATCCTGAAATCAAATCAAAACTGACCTTTTATGCTAGTTCATGTTCCGTGTGCATGATTCATGTATTAATCATTTAAAAGACAATTCTAATTTCTTCTAAAATCAAAATGTGATGAAATCTGCCCAACACTAAATGTCTTCTGATTATTACTAACATTTAATCAGCATTTAATATCAAAATCAGGTTTTACCCTTATTCCCACTTGCAGTTTTTATCAAATATCAAAAGAAAATGTCAATGAAAACAAAAATGATGAAAAAATCTACACTATGAACACCTCTATTTTACATTGTCCTAAAATTACTATTAATCCTATTCCTCTATTTTATTGATAACCTTTTAACTTGGGTCAAAGAGAGAGAGAGAAAGAGGGAGAGCGAGAGAGAGAGAGAGAGAGAGAGAGAGAGAGAGAGAGAGAGAGAGAGAGAGAGAGAGAGAGAGAGAGAATTTATTTATTTATTTTAATTGAATTGTTATTTATTCATATATTTGTTAATAAATGAATAAATAACAATTCAATTATAAATAAATAAATAAATAAAATAAAATAAGACAAGACAAGACATGTACAATTTATCAGCAAGGCAATGCAGTGCTCCTGTATAACACCAAATTAGTTGACCACAAATCTAGCATGAAATTTAGCATGTAGCTTTGTCCTTTTCAGTCTTAAATTAACACAAAGGATAAAAGTATTTAGGGTAAAAAGTGGTCTGGAGTACTGCATAGAAGTATGAAAAGTGGTCAGAATGGACACTCAAGACCTGTCTCTGGAAACAAAATAGAGATAAAAGCATTAACAGTAGTAATTCCATGTAAAACTCCAGTTCTTTGAGTTAATGGTGGTGGCTTATACAGTGCTCTCCACTCTGGTTGCTCTTCCTCTCTCAGCCCAAGGACACTGCACTCTAACACAGAGCAATTTCTTAATAAAAACCTTCACACTGGCCTCAAACATAGTTTTACCAGTAACAACATGAAAGTTCATAGTTGCAAAGTTCTTAAACTCTAAAAAGATACACATGCTTCCCTTAAGGTCTGGAGACAGTGAGAGTCCAGGGAAATGATCCTCTCATTAGCATTTCCCATTCCTCCATGCAGTACACCAAAAACATTTCCTCCTCCTCAATAGAGGACAGCGTTCCACGTTTGGAATGTTCTGCAGATGACGTCCAGCAATGTCCACCAGGTGTCCCAGCTCTGTGGATCAGCGTCACCTTTAACAGCCAGTGAAAAGAGTCTGTAGATGTGGCTCTTTGCACCTTGCTGAAGATATCATTTCAAATTATTTGGATACATTTCATGTGTCACAATAAGATAAGATAAGATAAGATAAGATAAGATAAGATAAGATAAGATAAGATAAGATAAGATAAGATAAGATAAGATAAGATAAGATTATTTTGCCAGAGACTGCATTAGAATATGACTACATACATATTTCAGATATATGGTCAGCTTAAGCTGACACACAAAATAGTTTTAGGAGTAAGGTTTTAGCTTAGCTCTTGGTTTGTATTTAAGAGGTTCTATGGCTAAGGCTCTATGTATTCCTTATAGAGAGCAGCCCTGCCTTACTTAAAATGAAGCATCTATGCTGCCACTGAATTTCAGCACATTTTCAATGTCACAATATAAAACTCTTATTTTGTCAATAAATTCATAGCTAAAATCAAAGCATTGGTGGTTTTTGATAGTTGGTCTATTAATCAATTAATCAATGAAATGCCCTTCTCAGTCAACTCCTTTGCCCTTTCCACTGTGTTCAAAAAGCAGCACTAACACACTTCATTCTGGATGCTTGCCCAATTGCCCCACATGCAGGCAGTCTTCCGTACTAGCCCTGACACTTAACACTTAAACTCTGTGGCAACGCTTTAGAGTATCAAATGCCCCGTTACCCTTGGTCACCATGCTTCCCAGCGAAATGTTGGTGCTGACACCCAGAAAACCTTCTCTCTTTATTGAGAATGCTCAATGTGTTTGTAAAGCAAGATGTTAAATGCTCAGACAGTGAAAAAAAATCTATACAAATAGATAGGTGAGACAAAGCTACAGACACGTTCACATTCACACTCAACATGCTCCACCCACTCACAGTAAGAGAGAGAGAGAGAGAGAGAGAGAGAGAGTACAGCTGCAGCTGTGAGTAGGGGGTAAAGAGAATCTTTAGGGATGTTAAAAGAGATAAATACAGAATGTGGATACAAGGCCATTAGGGCCTGTGCCACACAGAGAGCATGACAGTAAGAGACTCAGAGAATAAGAAAAAAAAAAGATTAATAATGAACTTGATGAACTGCTGAAGCCTGAGGAAGGGAGGAGGCTGCAACTGACAGCAGTGACTCTGTTTCTACAGTTTTTGCTCAAACAGCACTTTTCAAAGATTGTAATTGTAAATCAATACTCTCTAAATTAAACCAGACACCATTACAGCTTATAAACCTTCTTCATGGACAAGTAATTATTTCAGTACAATTAAGCTAGAATGAGGCTAAAACACCAAATCACCCATGTCTATAATCTTGACCATTTCTCCAACACTTTTTTAGTAAAAAGGTTATAACACTCCAATTATGGATTCTTTGGACAAACTTAATTCATGTTAGGAATTCTAGATTTAAAATAAGCTTTTGTGTGTAACCATATAGTACCAGTAGTTATTTCTAAACATGTCTTAGAGAAAGCCAGGTACCTGTTAGCCAGGTACATGCATTTGTTGGCTTATTTGATAACACTTTACAATAACAGTGCATGAACAATCAAGTACTAATAACTGAATTACCACCAATTTATGTAAAATACAGTGATTAACACTCTCCTCTGAACATGTTCAGCTTTCACATTATGTTAGCAATAAATTAAATTGTGGACCACAACACAGATATATATATATATATATATATGTATACTCATATATACTGATATGAAAATAGCATTACAAACAGACATTTATAATTCTATCTCATGTAAAAGTCTCTCATCTGTGTTGTGGACTTCAATCCCACTTAAAAAGCTAACAACTCCCTTTATTTACTCAGTGTTTTTCTCTCTGCACTTTCTCTTCAGGGCAATGATAATGTAATAGGACTTAAGCTTCAGAAATAAGGAAAGTGTATTCAACACTAACTGCATCAGCTCTGTGAAAGTGCCTTACTAATTGACATAACCAGGGGTCAGTGAAGGGCTAGGAACATTGTTATCCAATTACGCTCAACAACACATCTGTCAGAAAAGGAGAACTCACTTAATGAAATTGTGTACATGTTTACATGCATGTCACTGCATGCAATCAAAATGCTAACCTTTAAGTATGGCAAGTTTCATGGGAACATGCTGTATCCTTCCCATTTTAACACTCTAAAAGCAGGGATAGATTAGGAAAACAGTATAGTACAGTAAATGAACTGATTGAAGGAGTAGTGTTCGTATTCATGCGTTGAGCAGAACAAAATCATGTCAGAGAAATGCTTCATGATTTTGGCTTCTTATGGTGTATTCAGCTACACTTGTATATTGACAGGTCTTCGTGAAGTCTCTTCATTAAAGAGTGAAAAAATCAGAGTGTTTGGCCAAGATTTAGGAGAATAAGCATCCAAAAAACAGAAATATAATTTGATTTCAAGTATTCTTCTACCTCAGAGTAGTTGTTTCAGATCTCTCTGGCTGCAGGTAATCAAGCTGCACTGTCAGTCAAAATTAGAGTTGCTTGTGTTATATGTTTTGCAGAATGGAAGTCTGCAGGTGATTATTTTTCAGTTCTTTTTCTTCAATGCCCACACAGCAGTTCATTCAACTGTATAGTACATCAGCCACCAGTCTGAGAGGAAGACCATTGCCATCATCCATCCAGAGAGCAAGACTAACGGTTCTCTATTGGACCCCAGATACAAACAGCTATGGTATCATCAGGATTCAAACTTGCAATCTCCTCACAAATGCTACAACACTACAATACAATGATAAGCTTTTCTTCCACTTTTATCTCTTACTGTGGTGTTGAAAATGTGGACTATTTTAGATAACTGGTAATTCGCTACAGGTTAAGATAACCCCTAAGTTAACCCCTTAAGAACTTTCAGCCACA
Source organism: Tachysurus vachellii (assembly GCF_030014155.1). Taxonomy (NCBI): domain Eukaryota; kingdom Metazoa; phylum Chordata; class Actinopteri; order Siluriformes; family Bagridae; genus Tachysurus; species Tachysurus vachellii. The sequence goes on along the minus strand of NC_083464.1, from coordinate 12,876,183 downwards.
AAAATTACACACTAATCTGAGAACTCTTAACGTATACTTAAGCATTGATGAAACTTTGAATTGGGTGAGCACCATAGCAGGCTTCAAATAGAGCAATTTCACAGAGATGGCCCTTGAAATGCTGGTGCTGAAAAAGACAGGCGATGGATTGATTTAATGCATAAGCCTGGCAGTGACATCTGATTGTGATGCGTTGTGTCATATTGTCAGAGGTGCAATTACTGTGGCAATTCTTCCGCACTTCTGGAGGATGTTGATTGCTCTGCGATTTAATGAAATTCAAGTCCTAAAGATCCCTTGGTTAGACATGTGTTAATTTTAGACCACCTCTCTCACATGACCCAGGATAAGAAAACCTAGAACTCAATTTATTTAATCTTTTGTAAAGCTAACAAGTCACTGGGCAGAAGGACATGAAGTTAATTGCCATTTAAAAAAAATGACAAATATGCTGTGACTTGGCAGTCTATAATACATCAAACAAGTTCTCCAATGGATAGGCATTATTGCATTATCACAGGCTGCATGCTGTATATACTCAAGGGGTCTGATTGATGATACTAATACATACTTGCCACTGCATATGTCAGTATTGTTGGTTTAGCGTTCTCTTGTTAAATCTTACTTTTAAAATTTTACACTTATACCCACCTATCCTCATCATGCTTGTGAATAGTAGTGACATTGGGAGAGAACAGTTTATTTCCCCCAATATTAGCAGCCTCTGGTTATATACTCTATATTTATGCAGCACAGCTTCTGATTGTGACAGATAAAGTTAATGAGCCATACCCGAGGTGCCAACTCCATTCTGTTTTGCAGATAGGAGTAGCTTTCCCCCGATTCACTTGTCCTTGTGGAGTCAGAAAGAGTTCCAGTGTCAATAGCTTGCATAGCTAAATGCCACATACACCTGCATTCTTTAGTGGTTGAACAGCTTACATAGGTTAACCGGTAACACATACAATTGACGAAGTAATAAAACAAACAAACAAACAAAATCCACAAGCTTTTTTAAAATTATGAACAGCGATTTACAAATAGTTGCATCACAGTTAAAGACACTGAAGAATAATGTGAATCTTTTCTAGAGTTCGATCAACAATTTATGGAAGGATCGCTTAAATAATTTCATTGATGTGATTGAATGTGATCTAATGCTAATGCACATTATTTACAATGCTAAAATGTCCTGGCATCAAAAGACTGCAAATGCATCAGATTTAAGGGCATGAAGAGTTCAGACTCACCTTGCACAGTGAATAACCCTCATATAGATGGAACCTGCCCTGCATGAAGACACAGGACTTGTCTTTTATATGACCAAACACAAGCTGTCCATCATGGCCAGGAACTACACACAGGAAACATAGAGTTCTGAGATCAGAGACTATTTTCACATTAGTGTATATATAAACTGAACATATATTTTCAAGAAAATATTTTAGTAGGTAAATCAGCATATTGGTTAAAATGTCTATTTTTGTATATAGTGAAATATTCCTCAGTTATAGTAAATGTCCTGGATGATCAGTGACTCTTTCAGAACATTGTATTGCATCTTATGTGACACATCTCGTTTCTTGTGGTGTTCTTAGATAATACAATAAGATGTATGAATCCATATAACAATAAGCAAGAATGTTTTACCTTGAAGCTGTAAGTGTCAATCACCAAATAAAATGACAAGTATCTGGTGGACATCTTTTGTGATGCATTCATAAATTAGATTTGCCTTGTTTTATTCAGCCTTGACCTCTGAACTCTGGTTAACATGTAATTTAAATATAAATACTTTACATGTACTTTAAATATAACTGGTGAATTTGATGTCAAGGTGCATGTTTACCATTATCAGTTTAAATGCAACCTTGAATTCTGTGTACTGAGATTTGCTTAGCACTAAAATCTTAAAAAAAAAGTAAAAAGACAGCAGTTGGATTAATACGTCTGCTGCTCTAGTGGCTACTTCTTTATTTTAATGAAGATTGGCAGATGACACTAGGATGGGGGTTACTGCTTTCTTGTAACCATTAAAATGTTTAATTTTTTTAATTATTGTTATTCCAGAGTTAATGGGCATATTACCATCTTAATCAGCATATGTTTGTTATTTTCACGGTTGTAAAATAATTGTTATAATGAGAAATCTTTAATATTGTTTTGTTAATTATGTTGTTTCAGACGGTTTTTTTTTTCCAAGGTTCTTGTGAGGCCATTTAAAAGGCACATTACATAAAATCATTAAGTATTTTAAGCCAATATAATACTGATTTTTCTGAAATGAGGAGAGCTCCTAAGATTTGATACTCAGAATCATAATGAATAAATAGTATAAAGACAGAAACCCAGATAGGTACAATATCATATTTTTAACATTCTGAGCCAATGTACAGTACTAACATCGTTTACACTCAATGTATGTGACAGACACAACCTAGATCTTTCATACTAACATGACACAACTTGTCTAAAAGCTTGCTGTTGTTTGTGTTATATTAAAAACTGGAAGGTGTACTGGTGTTGTAACTGTTATATAAATATTGCACTAAAACAAAAGATGAGTGAAACTAGTAAAAGTAGATGAACAATTCTTATAATTAAAAGCCAGTATCACATTAAAGTCAATATTCATCGGTAAACAATGATATAGAATCAGAAATAAACTATTGCAGTCCTATTGCTTTTTTGTTTGGTGCAGTCATTAAACACAGTGAAGGTTTTATAGTCATCATTTATTTCGTTTATTCAAAATGGTGCACACACACACACACACACACACACACACACACACACACACACACACACACACACACACACACACACACACACATAAATATCATTATGTGCATTCTAACACTTATCAAGATTATTCACTTCGCCACATAAATATTTAAATGTGTCCAAGATATCATAATAAGAACCCCCTTTGGCTGAGATTAGGGACTATTTTTACCCAAGTCATCATATTTTATTCATGACCAGTTATTAATTCTCATGAATTCATGGCTCATTTTACCAAGACTTGGGCATGATTTGTTAACCACAACAAAATGAGAGACACAGCCAAATCCCTGTGTACATTTTTGCAGGCTCTGAGCTTTCCCAACAGCCCCATTTCCCAACTGCTTCCTTTTTTATGTAGAATAAATTTACTGCAGGTTGTTGGTAATAACACAAGCTGATTTCATCAATATTCTTTGTGCACATCTGAAAAGGTTGGAAATATCATGACAAAAAGGTCAACACTAAGATATTATTTTATCGGTTAATATCCAATAAGGAGTTTCTGGTATAAAATATTTAAAATCTCTGGACCATTTTAAATAGTACTAATCAATTTGATATATATACAGAACAGGCTTCAACAAATATACCTGTGCTCACAGGGAAATTGGGGATGTCCTCATACCGAAAAGCCTGCTTGTTGGAGACGCTCTCTGCAAGAAAGCTAAGTCCAGAACCGCAGATCACAGCTATCTTCGGACGGTGCCTAGTCCTGCTCAGAAGCCACTCTGTGGCTAGCTTACACTCATCAAATGAGCAGCAACTGAATCAGAAAGCAGAGAGTAATCACATGCTGGATATATTACTAAATTGATGATTAATTATTAGATACAGATGCGATACAAGTTTAAGTCCACTTTGGTGTAGGATAGGGGAAAATTACGTATTGTGAGAATGAAGACAAAATCAAAACCATTCATTTATTCAATTGAATAACTCCTTTATCCTGGTCAGGGTCTCAGGTGGGGACACACTGTAAATGGGACAACAGTCCATCACAGTGCTCCAAACACACACATATTGGAACCTAGAAGGAAATTTAACACAGGAACACTGTGTAGATGCAGGGAGAACATCCACACAGACAGTAATATACTGTAAGCACAAGACCATCAACCCTGGAGCTGTTAGCTTGCAACCCAACCCACTGGGTCCCCATGCTGACATCAAAATTGCCCCATATAAAACTTTAAGCTTTTTAAAAAATAAAGATGGATTGTTTAAATTTGGAGAATAAATAGTGTGATGGACACTGAATGTGGTGCAACATTAGATATTTTATTTTACTTTATTTGCATGCAAATGGACTTTGTTGGTTATGTTGGAATGTTGCTTTTTTTGTTGGCCACAAAGCTATGCAATGTTGCCATTATTATGGAAATAAAGTGCCTTGACTTGCTGAACTTGGTGTCATTATGTAAAAGTGGGGGTGGTTTTTACAATCCAGTGAAATTGTGTGAATTTCAAACTGATTTTGGGGCTACCACCTCTCAAGACTGACTCTTAGCACAGACACATGGATATAATGATATTTCCTCACCTAAAGCTTGGTCTTAAAATTATTAGCCAAATTCTACCACCAAAATACAAAATGCATAGACAATTTGACTCAACACAAAATATTAAAAACTCAAAAAAGGTTCAACTCTTTAAAAAGATGACTAGACATAATCTTGTATTGAATGGGTACTTAGATGGTTAACTGTTTTCTTTTCATTGACCATCTATACAGTACATGTTCTCTTAAAAGCCATTTAATCTTTCATTCAGCCTGTTATTTGTATATGTATCTATGTGTATGTTTTTAATGATTTGGGATGTGTCAATTGTTTCCATCTAAACTCTCTGTATTTGTAACACTACCATTATATAACAGTAGGACACACACACAATCACACACAAACTAAAATATATAAAAATAAATAAAACCAATGAAATATGTGCTTAATAAATCAAATATAAACTGCTTAAAGCACCAGGACCCCAGAGGCTAGATGGTTCAAATCACCTTCATGGTATAAAAAACAGCTGTTTTGTTTTTGTTGCTTATAACACTAATGATATTCTCTGTTGTGTTGTAATGCCTTAAGACTGCTGTGAATAACAGTGCTGTCAAACTAAAAGTTGGTCAAAAGTAAAGGTTTACCATCTAGTATAAAAAACTAGACATTTACGCATTCATTAAGTACATTACGCATTCATTAAGTACACTTTTTGTTTAATACAGCATTTAAATATGAATCCTTCCATTAATACATAAATTAGAAAACAAAACTGGATTAAAGACTGGATTAAAGCAGATTTACCATGAATTCCCCTTGCTGTGCATGATTCCAGGCTGTAAAGTGAACAGTCAGATTGTGGGAAGCAGACAGAGATGGACCTTGTAAAAAGATAACAAGAGATAAGAGAGAGAGAGATAAGAGAGAGAGGGGGGAGAGAGAGAGAGAGAGAGAGAGAGAGAGAGAGAGAGAGAGAGAGAGAGAGAGAGAGAGAGAGAATATGGTAAAGTCACTTGTCTAAGGATCATTTGGTGTCTTCTCATTGGCTGAGCCTGTGGTGGGAGAGGGATATTTGCATAGTTCCAAAGTAAACTGTCTTTTTAATTGTGAAATCCATGCATTTTATGAGGGCCATGTTACTTACAAATAGTATGCCATATGTGCCATATTTATTCTGTTTTCTTTTTAAATAATTTGAGTAAGGAATCTTTTCAATGTTATGGTTAAAATTGCAATGACCTGTTGTATAGAGAGATGGCTCATATGTATTGACACACTGACATTTACAATATAACAATAACAATCCCCCTTGCTTGGAAGTAAAGTAAATTATGTTTACTTGGCAAGAACACGTTATTTGTTTTTTTGAGAGTTTAAAAAAAGGTAAAAAGATGAATATGTGTCTAATATTGTGTCCATGTGTCAAACTTTATTGATTAATCTATTAACCTCTAATGTATTAGATATTATTATCTAACATAGAAAATGTGTAGGATGAAAATCCACATAGTAGTAGAGTTTCTTTCATGTAAGTGTAGTAACTAATTTGTTATATGAACGGACTATGAATTTTATAAGATGTTTTTTGTTAGCTGTAAAATAAAAAGGCTTTGCTGGGCTTTACTAAAGGTTGTGAGCAGCTGTGACTTATAAATCATTACAAATCATCACAAATCCTACAGTGATTTTTTGTTTATTGTTAATTATTAAGTATTTATTGATTTTTCAATATGAACTGTTCTGTTGCCTTCCTTTTAGTATGTTCAGGTTCCTTTTGATAAATCAAGTGCAGAATAACAAATAATAGCAATTGAGTCAGACAATGTTATAAGATAAACAGCTGCTTCTGCATCTGCTTCAGGTCAGGCATTGAATTCTGTAATAAGGGATCACAGAGTGTAGCTGGGCACCTCGTGGAGTCTTATCACTTGTCTCTCAGGACTACTTTTCTGCAGCTCTGAGAGGGATCAGCAGGCCATGCAGTATGAATCTTTCTGAATATGTCTGATTGCACCTGCTTCACCTATACCTGAGGGGCATAATGACAGACACCAGCATTCTGATGATAAGCTCATTTGCATGGGAAGATGTAAAAGCTTTCCACAGGCTAAACTTGTGTCATATACAAATGTCACATAAACTTAATCATCACATAAATCTTCAAAGTTAATCTTGCTTATCATTAAGACAAACTAGACCACTTTTTTTGTCATTTCATTATTTTATATTTCCTGCACAGAATCTCTTGTGGCAGTGAGTCAGCACTATTGTAGGAGTCCAAGGTAATGACAGTTAATAAGTAACACGTGCAAAGCTGCAGTTATGCACAGTTATGTTTCATCTGAGAAGTTACAGGAAAGGAGCAAGATGAGTAGATAAATGAAAACTGAACAGTTCCTTCTCATGGTTGTGAACCTGTTATATCTTAAGGACAGATCTAGTTGTAAATAAGAATATGAAAAGCTCACTTAAGCACCCAATTGTCTGTCTGATTTCTTAAGGCTATTTTGCAGTATGAATGTCAGCTCGTCATTTTTATTTCACTTTGCCCACTTTTAATGCCAAAAACCTGTCAAATAGAAATATTTGGTCACAGAGTGATGCCAGCAAACCTGTCTTGCAAAGCCCATGACATCTATGTTTAGTAATGTTTATACTGTAGATCATCAATTTGAGAATGATCACTTATTAATGAAGAATAGAAATTATATTTGTTCAGGACAGAGGAGATCTACTCCTGTTCACACCTGCTTTTAACTTTGTATAGATGCCACAAACATTTATCTTTGCACAAGGAAGGCCTGACAATCTCAAATGCTAGGTTCAGTTAATTAATGTAATGGATTACATTGTTACACCAACCCCTTTGTGTATAACCCCTATCTGATGGTGTAGCTGGATACTATCCTGACCATTTTAGTCTGTAATAGACTCAGCGCTGGAAGTGGAAGCAATAAGTGCTGGCACTCACCTGGTGTTACCTATTTTAGCAAACCAAGTTGCTTTAAGTCTTTTTCATTAACATAAAATATACGTACTGTACATTACAGTAATGAAGAAGACAGAATTAAAAAGATACATGCGGTTTGACTATTCATAAATACATAAATACAGAAATAAAAAAAAAATGGGAACACACTAACTAAGAATAATGAGAAAAGATACATGTGATAATACCTCTAAATTCAGAGAACAGCTGACATTTGCTCTATTCTGAATGAGGAAGGACCTGATGGACATGAATTAAGTCAAATGTTACCTAAAATTCTATCTTCTGCTAATTGTAATTGCACTGAAGTAATTACAGATCACAATATGTGTTCACAATAACTGCATATACATACTGAATGTTACATTCTTCTATTTTACTGATTATCGCCATACTCCTATGCATGATGCACTCATTACAGCAGATTGACATTCATTATCAGAGTAACCCATAATTACACTTTCAACACACATCATTACCACGAGGGCAAATGTTAATGATCTGTTAAAAAGAAATTCTGACCACAGTCCCAACATATGACCAACCAGTCTGACCATGACCGCAACATGCCAGCTCTTTTTTAAAGGTATACAGTTATTTTGATGTTGTTGAGATTATGATTCTCACTTAAGGCTTGCCAAAAAGTAAGTACACAACAAAATCATTTTCATTTTGTTATCAGTGTTGCTGTCACAGTCCTGGACAAATGTCCTGGAGCAACATTTTCTCAAATTATCAGATTTGCTCTAGTGTTTACTGACCTGTTCTGAAATAGGTTTTCTATGTTATTAAAGCAAACAAGCTTTTCCTTCTATAAGCATTTCTATGTTTATTTTCCTTGTTGCACATTTCTATGTCAGGAGATCTGTAAACTCCTTGCCAAACCACCAGGGGGGGCTTGCAGGTGTTCTCTCATTCACCTGTTTTATTGTTTCCATGTGGGCGGGGCTACGCCCTTACCTGTGTTTCCTCCATGTCACCTGGTCTTTGTTAGTCTTGATTAGTTGTGCTATATATGTCTCTTTAGTTCTCTTGGTCTTCCTGAGTCATTCTTGCCTGCAGCTTGTCCGCCCAAAGTAATGAGAACAGTCCCAAACGCAAGATTGGTGATGACAAAAAATTGACGTAGTGCATCCATTGTTTAATTCAACTCAAAACCCAACAAACAGTACAAACATAACAAAGATGGAAAATATGACAACAGACCACACCTAAGAATAGAGACAATGACTCACAAAGAAAAGTGAACTGAACAGACATATAGAGCAAAACTAATCAGTGGGTTACTACTACTACTTTTACTACTTTTACTACTTCTACTACTACTACTACTACTACTACTATTACTACTACTACTACTACTAATAATAATAATAATAATAATAATAATAATAATAAGAGGAAGAGGAATGTTGTTGTGGTTAGTATTATGCCATTTAATTAAATTTTACACTTCCAGCATTTCCAGTGCAATACAGTAAATTAATTGCCATTAGTTTTAGTAGTCATGGTGTTGAATAGGTCATGCCAAACCTGTAATTGTTATATGGCTACAGCTTTGTCAGCCTTTATTTTCTGGCCAAATGTGTTTCTCTGTTTTGTGAAGTGTGACTAGAATGGAATATATTGGTCAGTCTATGGTCAAGGTTTAAAAGTTGAGATAAAATATTAGAATACTCTTCTCAAAGGTAATTTTACAGAATGCAATCTTATATGTGAGTGAAGCAGATGGGCCATTCCAGTGGTGTCTTTTCATTTTTCCTCCCCAGTGGTCTTTCTCTTGCTCTCTCCATCTGTCTCTCTCTCTCTCTCTCTCTCTCTCTCTCTCTCTCTCTCTCTCTCTCTCTCTCACTTTCTCTCTCTCTTTCCCTCTTACACACAAACACACAGCTAGAAAAATGTGACAGCAGCTCCAAGCTTCAATCAATAATGAAGAGCAGGAGAGCAGGACGGGAGGCAGCTTCTCACTCTGCATCTCAAAAATACCTATTGGTGTATGTAATTTATTTACTGTTTTTTACTGCCTTTCTGGCATGTTTAATATATGAAACATGTTAATCAATCACTATTCAAAATCATCATCACTAAATCATCAATATTAGTGAAATCATTAATAAACTCCTATGATGTTTATACACTATCCCTTGTTTGTGCAGCATACAATAATGGAACATATTGTCTTTCAATAAATAGGATATTAAATGACTGTTTTTTTTTTATTTCTAGCATATTTTCTTGATGTCTAGCAATTTCAGAATTTCACAGAAGCAGTGACTCAGACACCAGAGAGCTGTCTCAAGAAAAGACATGTGCACAGAGAAACACAGTTGACCTACAGCTTGAACTAGAGACTCCCAGGAATGAATCCCATTTTTCATTAGTATAATATGACCAGAAAACACACGTGTTGATGCATGGCAGGAGTGTGGGTACACAGCAATCAGGCAGTCAAACATTAAAGGGAATACTTTTTTTTTTACCTACACACTACATGTGACAAGTCAAATCAGATTAGCTATATCATTGTTTTAAACCATGCAACAATTTGCATGTGTGTTAGTTACAAGTTAAAATCCATTCACATGTCCATTTATTACATATGTGTTACAGTGTTACAGTGATAAAGAAGTTTAAACTAGGAAGTGTTATCTGTTATTTATTTCAGTGTCTTATCATTTCTGTGCTGATCTTGTAGGCTAAGTACATTATTATTTGTAGCATGTACCTCCCTGCAATATCTACAGCCAAAAGCATGTCATTCTCACAGATTAGATCAAACATCTAATCAGGACCGAGTGATTGGGTAACAGAAGGCAATTAATTTTGGCCACATTCTCATATGTTGGAAACGTGCTCAGAAATCACTAATGAGATGGGTGCTTATCATAAAGAAGGTCATTCTTCTATTAAGTCAATGTCCTTTAATGTGTCCTAGGAAGATTGCTATAAATGTGCGAGAAAAGCTTTTCATTTTGTGTGCCTTTATTCTATATGGCCTATGACATTATGCAGGAAAGACTGCATTGTCAATCAGCTTATTTTCATTGCCTGGTTATACTGCGTGAGCAGAGAGAGTAAGTCTTAAATTGCCAAATGGTCTAAAATGTATGAAAGCAGAATGAGAAAAGATGGCAATGTATCAGCATTCCAATAACACTGAGATGGAATAACATTATTTCTTTGCATACTGTGATGTTAGACAGAAATTGAGACATGTTTTTTTAGTGCCATATTGCTTAGAGAGAATAACTAAATAACAATATGGGCATTGTTTGAATGGGAGAATAAAATTGCAGCTATCACAGTTACACATATAAAGTGTTGGAATTTCCTGTCGTTATTCAGGGAGGGCTAATTTGATTCATATCACTATATCGCTGTTGGGGAAAGAAATGCTGAATAACTGTGGCAAAACAAACCAGCTCACCTGCCGGTATGTGTGAGGCATAGAGCATCTACAGTCGATCACCCTACAGAGAGCAGTACTCTCAGCTTCAGGGGGTTAATTAGAGCAGTGAGTGGTGTCCAACCACAGCCTGCTGATTTATTATTTACTGTTAAGGGTCATGGGGCGTTACCAAGGAGAAAGGTCAAGAACTATCAAGTGTATAATGTGTGAGTGTGTTTAACATGTTAGGGATAAAGTAATTTCTGTTTGAGGATCAATGTAAATACATGTTGACGAATCTTGAACTAGAGAGTTTTGTAATAATATTTTGAACTTTAATACAATGCAGAGCAAAAATCGCCCAGTTTAGCAGTGATGGAGGGTCAAACATCAGTGAACTACATGGACTTGATCTTGACACAAAGTCCTACACCCTGAGTCCTATCACTAGTTCTCTCAGGCTCTATTACTTCATGGACAGAGTGCCATATTCCCCAGGCTTAGGCTCTCTGTGACAGTTCTCCCTTTTGTTGTCAGACATGTTTTAAGAAAATTTACCTTTCTGCCTTTCTACCTCCTTGTCTTTTCACTCTGTCCTTTTTCTCTTAGTAAATATAAATTGATTTTGTATATTAGAAAGGCACAATGGAAATCAAATGTGTAATAAATAGTAGTTATGCTTTATCCCAGATCAGATACCTAAACTCTATAAATTATATACAATTTTTGCAAACAAGTGGAGAACCATACAGACGGCTTGCAAAGGAAAAATGGTGACTCTGTTAGGCTGTCGAGGCATTTTGTCTTTTCAAGGATAAATGGTTATTTTGAGTATGAAAATGATGTAAATTATTAAATCATTCATATGAATAGTGTTTATCCCCCAATTAGCACCAAACACTTTTAGAACAGATCCCAAGGTGCATTCAAGCTGTTCTGAAGATGCATATTGGCCCAACACCTTACTAAAATATTTGTTGTTTTCTTTTCTTTCTACATAGCATATGGACAGTCAAAGAGAATTAGTAACTTTAAAGTTAGATGTTAAAATTGCTTATTCAAATGGCATAGAAAGCTCATTCCTCGTTTCAGGAAAGAAATCAGCTTGATATCATGTTGAATTGACAGAGATTAGTAATGCTAGCACTCCCCCTGAGGATTTCAGTGATAATATTGACAGACCATTGATTAGAGAGAAGATTATGCTACCTCCTCATCCTTTCTGTTATCTGCCCATGTCCTGTTATACAACACCTCAGTCAGGTGGCCTGAATTGGTAATGAATAGGCAATCTGTGTTCAGGGGATGACAGCAGATTGTGGGTGTGTGCAAATGTCATTCCTCAGGGAATCTTTCAGCATTCACTGAAACATATCTGCACAGCAAGTGACATGATTTCCTCTAATTGTCATTATTGCAGTTAAAGTTACAGAATCATGGCATAATAGGTGTTAAATCAGTGCCTAATTGAGCATTTGCCCAGAATTAATGTACAATTAATATACCTACAAACATTTGAGTTTTGTGCAAAAAAAAGAGTAGAAAACTACCTCTGAACCTGCCTCATGTTTTGTCTTTTGTTAACCTTGGGATGAATGATATATGTTTGTCTGACGGATATGTAGTCAGCGTGATAGATTTAACAGGCACATACCTCTGTTGTACAGCTATCACTAATGTACACAGTACAACTCCCTTAAAATGTAAAGTGCATCTTTGTTTACTGATCTCATATGTTAAGCAGCATATGTTGATTTGTTTTTGTGTGCTCGCTATCCTTGAACCTCCCACCCCAGTACCTACAAGACAGAAAAGGTTTGTAGTTGCTCATTTAAGGAACGTAATTCATTCTGTTCCTGCTTATCTGACTGTGCGCTCCATAGCTTTGCATCTCTTTGAATTTATTACAGACCTTTAGTGACACAGCTTGTGGGAGCCTGAACCATTGCTACATTCATGATGTGTGGGCCTTTTGTCCTTCAAATGCCAAACACTTAACACTGTATTACGGCGCTGTCAAGTAGTCCAGAACATGAATGACAACAAGGTGATAAAGTTAGACAAGATTAAAAAGAAAATCTGGGATCTTAAATATCACTCAGTAAATATAGAAATAATTGGAACAGAATATCTGCACTACATTTCTTGGTGGTGTAGCCTGGCATACATAAAAATGATACACCAAAACACAAGGATGCTTCTCCTTAAATGGGTTTTAATCTGACTGCTGTTTTTGTGACAGTGACAGCCGTCGATGGGAGCAAAATAAAGAAATTAACAGTCTTGGTTAACTAAAATATAATGTAGTGTACTACAATACGAACAAGAATATATATATATATATATATATATATATATATATATATATATATATATATATATATATATATATATATATATATATATGTATATAAACAACTGGAATACAGCAGTTGCTAAGGTACAAGAAAAATAAACATGTTAGCAAAACCACTTTGCCTAGGCTCAACAAAAACCATGTTTCTACCCAGTAATTCCTGGTTGCAGCAAGCACTAAGCATGGAGCAATCTCTCTACACAGTAAAAAAAAAAACCTTTTTTCTGTTCGTGCTCATCACATGTTTTTATACTGGGGGGATGACACCAGAGTGCCCAGAGGAAACCCTAATGCAAAGGGAGAGCATGCATACTCCATACGCACATGGAAATGGTGGGAATCAAAGACTCATTCCAAGGCAAATATGCTTGACATATTGCTGATGAGGGAATGAATAATGTTGACCAGGTGTTCTTTCAAAATGAAATAAACAATGTCAATACCAAATGTGTTTATAATGTACTGTTTCATCATGGGAAAATCTCAAATGTTCAACAGCGGAAAAAGCTGTCTACTTCTCAGTTTTTACGCATGGCTTGCCTGAGCTGCTCTTCTATCAGTGCACCACTGTGTGACACAAAGCTGGGCATATGCTGTCAAGGCATATGGTGCACCTACTGCTGACAACATAATTTTGAATTTTGTATGTATGATTACTTTTGTAAAATAATTTGATGCCTAATATCAGTTGTAACATATTATGTGTCTTTGCCTTGTGTTAGTATGAGTCATGCTTGTACATGTACTTTACAAGATGCCCATCATAAACATTCCATGCTTTGTACAGATATCCCTTGTGCAACTAATTCAGTCTGTCCTTACTTCTACAGACATTTTGGATGATGGGGAAGGGGGAATATGTATAAATTGTGACTTTTATGAATATTTGAAAGTGTGAGGTCATGATCATGATGGAAAATGTGCAGTTTTTATACTCCATTGATCCTCCAAGAGATATCCATTGATACTCCAAGTGTTTAAAGATATAAAATGATATGGGTCATTCTGTATCAGCAGTTGAAAATACTACTTCCTCTAGATATTTTAATGTATATATGATCAAGCAATCATATTTGTAAACTCAAACGGATAGATTTTTTTCTAGAATGAGTTTGAAGTTAAAGCACAGTCATTTTGAAAAGCTATCAAGGGTTGTTGGGTTAGTCATGGTGGCTATGAAACCTATCCCATGAGTCCTGTGGTTGTGTAGTGGAAAGACATCCTGGATGGGACAAGATTTTGAAGTTAAAGATAAGGTTTAAAGAAATGTGAGTATTTCAATGATGCCAAAAATGCATTGCTTTACACTTTGCTGTCTGGCCTTAAAGTTGCCATCATAAAGCAGTCAGTGAGAGGTGTAGTAAAACCTTCTCTGGTTCATAGTTTAGTCACTTTCGGGCTCAGTGAGCTGTGGGTTCAGCTATCTCCATGGTGTTTACATTTGGTGTTATAATTTCCTGCCTGACCACACACAGTGCCTGGTCAACTACTCCCCCATCGTTTCCCCAATTCAGTCTTTTTCAGGTAAATGCATTTATTCTCTTAATACCTCAAACCCATTCCTCCATAAAATGATTTAAGTCATGAACATTTTAAAGTCATGAACCCTAAATAATTAGTAAAACAGCAAGAAACCATGTACAATTGAATGTACATTTCCTCACACATTGCACATTGCTACATACAATATAAGGATTTGTCCATTTCTATCTACACAAGCCACTCAGGTGCTTGTTCATTTTGAACTACTCTGGACTACTGCGACTCGCTCCTGGCAGGTCTACCTCTGAGCATTACTCTGCCTCTGCAAATGATCCAGAATGCTGCTGTGTGAATTGTTTTCAACCTTGCTAAGTTTTCCCACACCACCCCATTGCTATGCTCTCTCCATTGACTTCCATTGACAAAAAAATGGACCAGCACCCACTTCAAAGCACTTACAGTATCACACCCTGCTGTGCACCATGCTGCCTCTGATCCTCAAGCACTGCTTAACAGGTCTTCAAGGAATATATGCTCTAAGACTCTTCTCTGTTCTGGTAAGTGGTGGAATGAACCTCCTCTAGATGTATGAACAGCTGAGTCACCTGCTGTCTTCCAGTGATGTCTAAAACCTGCCTCTTCCTGAAATATTTAAATTATTATTTAATTATCACTTAAAAAATATAAAAAAATTCTATGGGATTTTCTTGCTATATTTAGACTCTTGGTATTCTTAGTCCATGACTTAGTGAACCAGCATCAATGTGTTCAGTGATAGAGATTTGAGAGCACTTCTGTCCCTGGATAAACTCATCTGCCAAATGCCATAAACATAAATGTAACTGTTTAATAAAAAAGTCAACATCATTTATAAGACTTATTTATTTAATAAATTAGAATGATCAATTACCTGACATATGCTGTATACTAATTGTGCCAACATATATCTGATCTATGTCCTGTTGCATTCAGCATATGCTGAATAAATAATAAAAATCAGTTTGAAGCAACACAGTGAGCTGAATAAAAATGAAATATGCTGCATGCTTTGTTTCATATGCTGGATATTTACAGAGCTGCTCTTTTTAATGTGGATATGCATGGAAGGATATCTCGGATGTTTAGCTATTTCCCTGTTAACCTATCCTCTCAGACATGCTGGCCTTCCCATGAGAGGCTAAACCATTTCAAAAGGAAATAGACCTTCAGTTAGACATCACAACACTTTTCCCACTTCTATAGAGTCTATTGCGCACATTCTAATGCTGGTCATAAATCTTCTGAGATTGTTAAAGGTGATAATCTCTGGTGCACTCTGAATGGGATTTATAATTTACAGGCGCTGAGAGGTGAATGAAAACAGTGAACACAATGGGAAGGCGATGGAGGGTGAAAACGAGTCTGTAATTACTTCTCTTTCCTCCCACAGCATTTGCTCCCCCAGACATCAATTATGCCAGCTAAGCATCAACTTTCATTTAGTGCTTGTTGTGCAAGAAGTAGAATGTTGGACAGAACTGGACATAATTTTGCAGCAAATCCTTGTCAGGCTAAAATGATAACATGGAAAGATTGGAAAGGCACTCAGCAAGCCAAAGGAAAACTATGTATTTATGTATTAGTATTTATTTATTCTACACTTACAGCATGTACTGCGAGACCTAAATAAATGGTTATATCTTCTTGTATATTTACTCACTCACTCACTCACTCACTCATTTTCTACCGATTATCCGAACTACCTCAGGTCACGGGGAGCCTCAGGCGTCATCGGGCATCAAGGCAGGATACACCCTGGACGGAGTGCCAACCCATCGCAGGGCACACACACTCTCATTCACTCACACAATCACACACTACAGACAATTTTCCAGAGATGCCAATCAACCTACCATGCATGTCTTTGGACCGGGGGAGGAAACTGGAGTACCCGGAGGAAACCCCCGAGGCACGGGGAGAACATGCAAACTCCACACACACAAGGCGGAGGCAGGAATCAAACCCCCAACCCTGGAGGTGTGAGGCGAACGTGCTAACCACTAAGCCACCGTGCCCCTTCTTGTATATTTAAATGTGATATAAAGAAAATTACAAATTTGAAAGTCAAAGTGATAGAGAGAAGTTTCCTTTTTGTTAATTGTCGCTTATGGGTCACCTGCCAGTTCCCACCCAACAACCAGCTCTCCCCTAGCACATGACAGCCACCAACTGGGGAGGATGAAGGCTAGCACATGCTTCATCCAAAAACACCTAAAGCCAGCTAGTGCATTTTTTTCAAGTTACGTTTCGACTCATGCTGCATCAAAGGGTGACAAACATATGCTGCTAAGAATATAATCAAAATACTTAGATTAATGTCAAGGATCAATTTATTTAATTTCACCTAAAAAAACATTGGAATAGCAACATCAGTTCTTTTGTTTGGACTTCAAAAAAATCTGAATCTCAGCTTTTATTTCCTGATATTTACAAGCTAGATGTGTACATGCCAGAACATGCCAACCTTTGGTGGCAGACCATTTCATTTTTAGTTGAGCAAAAACATAGAAAGGGAAAGATGGAAAGTAAATAAAAGTAAACAACACGTATAAGGTTACCTATTGCAATAACTGCTTCAAGCTGGAAGCCACTGACTCTTTTGCATCCTTCATTTGTGATGCTATCCTAGGCCAGTCTAAAACCTTCCACTTTTTTTTCCCCTGATAGAGTCATTTGTTGTGTTGTCATTGTATTTTGGGTCATTGTCTTGGTGCATGATGAAATTCCTCTCAATTAGATTATATGTATTTCTCTGTAAATTGGCAGACAGATTGTTTCTGCAGATGTCTGAATTCATTCTGCTGCTACCATCATGAGTTACATAATCAATAATGATAAGTGAGCCTGTTCCAGCAGCAGCCATGAAGCCCAACCATGAAAATACCTTCACTGTGCTTTACTAATGAGCTCATATGTTTTGGATCACGAGTAGATCCGTGCTTTCTCTAATCATTGGTGTTTTAGTCACTTTGTTGGAAGTTATTCTTATAACTTTTGTGCTTCATCTCAATATATAAAATAATATAAAAATGGCTTTCCAAAAGAAGTGCATTGCCTATCTGCAGGCTTCAGACACAATAGATGAAGAGAGAGAGCACTGGCCATGTAATTTTTGCATGACAACAAAACAAAAATCTTCTACAGTTATGAAGTGCCTGAAGGCTGCTGATTGCAGGTGCAACGTTATGACCTTTATAAAGAGCTTCTGCAGCTTTCCAATGACACCAGACCCACTCATTATATTTCAATCAATCGTTTTTGAGTCCCCAGGATGGAGACTGTGTTTATTAAATCGATCACATTTTAAACTCTGTCTTCAGATCAGACACTGTGGAACGGCGCAGCCTAATGTTGCTGGGCATTGTTTTAAATATTAGAGGAAACTTTGGAGAAGATAGTGATAGCTTGCAAATTCTGTTTAAAAACTTACATTAATTGCAATTGTATGATCACAGCCATGATAATTATTCACTAAGGGTTTTTATTTTTACTAAGGGTTTGTCATTGATAAACCATGAAGACATCAATCTGAAAACATTTTAGCACATATTAGACAGCTTGAAAAAATCAAGTGAAGTCTCTCAAGGGCTGAGACTCTCATTACCTTAAAGCTCTAGAAATGCCCCTGGTGCTGTCCAGAAAAATCAATAATGAATCACAGCTCCTGGGGGCACTCGGTTGATTTTAGCCTTTTTTTCAACAGAGTAGACAGAGATCTTTCTTTACAAGTGTGTATTGGTATGATTTGGGAGAAAGGCTCTCTTATTTTATTTTTTCCTTTTAGCTCTCCCGAACATAGAAGGCTTTATTTAGAAAGTAAATTGCTGTGAGAAGGCAGGGCCAAAGGGCAATTGGAATTTGGGTGTTACCATTAACACAGGAAAATAGAAAACCACACACATGAAGCGAGACAGTGACAGCAAGAGAAAGAGAGAAAGAGAGAGAGGGAGAAAGAGAGAGGGAGGGGGGAGTGAGGGGGAGGGGTGGGATTAGGGAGAGAGAGAGCGCAAGAGAGACAGAGAGAGAGAGAGAGAGAGAGAGAGAGAGAGAGAGAGAGAGAGAGAGAGGAAGGGAGAGAGAGTGGGAGAGAGAGAAAGAGAGAGTGGGGCACAAACATATTTTATTAATTCAGTACTGTATATTCATTTGTCATTTACTGAATAGATGAATAGTTGTCATTTACTAAATCAACTAAAAAAATTCAGCATCATTCTAGATATTGCCTGAAGAAGAAGGCATTTAGTGCTTTTAAGTCTTTTTATACCACTTATTATACACATCCTTACATCTGAGAGATGGGATGTCAATCTCTCTGATATTAACCTAAGTTAACTGTGCTAGTTAACCAATTTTTAACAAATTTTTAACTATGTTTTTTTTTTTTTTTTTTTATATCTGCAATGAAAAGTGAAGTTTTGTTTTCTTCTTGCAACTAGAAGCCAGTGGGGGATCATAGCGAGTACTTTGGGGGTTATGAAGAAGATGAGAGTACTTCAGGAGGTTAAGAACCAGACAAGCAGAAACATTGTGGATACTTTATAGAGTAGATAATACATACCGAATAAAGTAAAACAAGGATGTAGAAAGTCAATCTGGAAATAATAATTTGTGCAGATCCTGTAGTCAGAAAAGGCTGTATTGTTCCCTTTTCATGTAGAAGAATTCTGAAGTTTTTGTTTATGTGAGTGATCGAATGTCTGAAGCAAAAATTCACATTAAGCAAACATTTCTGTTGACTTAGATTTGTAAAAGAGACAAGGGACAGAAGAGCCAGAAGTCTGTTTTCCTAATAGGCCTCTTGCAGATACTTCTCAATGTGACAACAGCAATACCAAAGATACAGAAGTTTAAACTGTTAATCACACACACTTACACAGTCCTTCATTGTATATAGAGGGAGTAGAGCTTAAGAGTACTTGGATCATCACAGTAGTGTGTAACCTTGAAAACAAGTGAGGCAAAACCAATATGAGCTGGCTGTAGTGGTACAGATCAATGTAGAGTTAAATATAATCACTCAACCATCTCCAGCTTGATGAATCAAGTGTTTACAAGCACATCAGTAGAGACACACAATTAAGTGCTGCAAACACAATCATGACAAAGGCAGACACACACAAACACATACCAAATTGTATTATACTCTATATGCTCAAATGGAATTGCTCTCTTCATGTGCCCTTACAGATTTGATTAGTGAATATGACTGCAGTTGATTTTTGCTTCTTTAAATATTGACTGCATCTTTAGCTTCCGATGTTAACAATTCTGATTTTGTCCAAAATGATCAATCCCTGTAGTAAAAGTGCAAAGTAAAACCTGGGAGAAAATAATTATTTTATTGCATATTGTACCTCTCCAGTAGATATGTGCACAAAAGCTCAGGACCTGCAGACATTTCATTTACTGCCATGTTCACATCCTACATTCTTCTCAGTATTCCTAATTTAGTTCCACACACATGACTTACCTAAAAACTGTGAACAATAGGAAGTTGTTTTAATAGGCAAATAATCAAACTACTGTAGTGTCTCCCTGTGGCTTAAAATGATAGTCTGCAAGACTGTGAGGCTAATTTAGTGTAGATTTAGTGGGAAGACGATTACAGCCTCTGTGGGCAGATTGTGATAATGATGATTATAATAACTGGATGCATTGTGCAGAAGGATGTCAGAAAAATGTGCAATTATTTTCAATCCAGTCCTAGCTGATGATGTCAAATAGTTCCATATGCTGAACCATATATTCAAAAAAATAATAAAATAATGGTTTATTTGGATAGTAAGGATATGTCTGAGGAAACATATGAGGATACTGGCAGAACATGAGAAACCTCATATAGACAGTAACAAAAGCTCAGGATTGAACACCAGGTTGAAGCTATGAGATGCTTCACCACTCTGCCTCCCTAAATATTAGCACTTATTGCCCACTTTCTTTTATAAACACCTGCACATTCATGCAATTACACAATCAGCCAATCATTAGAAGGTGACACAATGCATACAATCATGCACTTACACATCAAAAGCTCCATTTCAAGTTCAAATGAAACAGAATGTAAAAAATCTGACATAACACAGACAGTTTCAATAAGCCTGTGCTGACAAGAATGGAACCTAGTGTAGATTTCTGCTTAATGGATCATCGTGCTACATGTTATGCTTTTCTGCTTAACACGATTGTAAAGTGTGGTTATTTTCAGTTACTATAGACTTCCCGTCAGCTCAAACCAGTCAGGCAATTCTTCTCTGACCGCTCTCATTCGCTTGGTGTTTCCACCTGCAGAAATATTGCTGTTTTGTTGCTTTTTACAGCTTTCTATTCTCTAGAGATAGTTCTGATGTTTGATGAGAACATGAACTGAGGCTCTTGATCTGTATCCATATGGTTTTATGCATTGCACAGTCGAAACAAATCAACAAATTCCAGCCAGATTGAGATCGTTGAGCTCTCATTTTCATCACTAATAAGCTTTTCAAAAATATGTATAATAACCAACAAAACAAATTTTATGAAGTAATATAATAAATGATTGAAAGAAATCAGAATTATCAGTCAGGATAATCAACCAGACCAGAATATTTGTGAAACTAAATGAAAGTGACCTGGGGCGTTTCGTGTGAGATTAATCACCAGGAGTCACATCACAACAACACAGTCTGAGCAGCTGGTGGTTGTTTTGAGTAGCGGCGTCTGGCAGCTGCTAAACGCCTTAAGACGTCATTTGCTAACCTTTTTCCAGCGGTCAACGCTGCATCAGACGAGACACAGTGGTGTTCATGACAACTGAGTCCTGGAGACGACACGTAGCAGGCTGCAGGTTAGAGAAAAAAATAGCTCCAGTGCATGCCACCTGTTGCTCTGTATCTGCTTTACCCAGTTTTGTTCAATAAAAGTCAAATGAGGGATGGCTTATTGTTCTTCAGACATAACTAAAAGCAATCAAACAGCAAGTAAACACATAAGAAGTAAATGAAGCAGTCTAAACTGATACATCAAGGCTTGATTTGAAGAGTAGAGGTAACGTGTGTGTTTACTATGGCAAATGCAGAACATGATTGAGCTGCCACACTTCATCAAGAGCCTTCTCAATCACCACCCTGTTATCAGAGAGATATCATACGGCCTTTTTTTATCTGGCCTGAACCTGTCAGGAAAGAATTGGGGAATTAATGTAATCCCTATTGTGGAAATGCCATCATTTGTGCCTCATTTTCTGGCAGATTCTGCAGCTCACATATGTCATGAAAGTTCTCAGAATTTAACATCATTTGATAAATAATTTGGCACCGCTACATTGTGTTATGGATTACTGTACTGTAGAAAAATCAACTTAAATGCACAGCAATGCACAATAACATGTAAACCTTCTATCTTCGTTCATATGTATCTAAAGTTAACAGCAATATAATTAATAGGAAGGTCAGAAATTCTTTATTTGTATTGCCTTCTCTGTAAGTTACAGAATGGGCCAGCAGGTTCACATTTCTCACTCTTGTAACTCTTGAAACACCTTTACCATTAGTTTCCCTGCAGTTGGTGATGAATTCATAGCAGTTCATTTATAATATGCTTTTAGATGAATTACTGAAAAATAAGAGAATTTAAAATAGTACCAACTGCCTCATATTTAACCCATGTGAATTAATTCTTTCATTCAAAGTATTTGACAATAACATTATTCTTATTACTATTAATCTGATTTGATATTTTTAATATCTTATGTGATCATTATACTAAATCTTTGCAGTTTATTTATAACAGGAACACAACTTTACACTTGACACTAAGCTATAAGCTATGATTATTGAATTAAATTCAATTCAAATGTATTTGTATATCAATGGACATAGTTTCAAAGCAGCTTTACAGACCATAAGAAACATAATACAGAAGTTTAATATTATACAAAGATTAATATAAAACAAAAATTCAAAGATTAGTATTATATTTATATTTAAATGTGATTGTATTTATCCCCAATGTGCAAGCCTGAGGTGACTGAGGCGACTGTGGCAAGGATGGAAGATAGATGAGGGAGAAACCTTGAGAAGAACCAGACTCAAAAGGGAACCCATCCACATTTGGGTGACACTGGAGGGTGTGACTGTAAATATACAATCTGACAGTTGCGTATTGATGAGGAGGTTGTTGTCCGCATCTCGTCGTAGAATGTCCGAATACTTCATAAAGCAGAATCCAACTGGAGCTGGTACATCTCTTGATGACGCAGGATCCTCGCATATTTGGCCTTAAATCAATGAAGATCTGAAATCTTCATGATACGGATTATTCTTTGCACGATAACCGCTGCATGTCCTCTATGCACTGATTAGCATCATAGGGTAAAAAATAAGAAAATGTTTTAAGAACGTGATGGCATGCTTTGAACAAATTATTGATTTTACCGTGTAGCAATTTATTTATGTGTAGTACAGTTCAAAGTAATGGTTAAATAAAAGCTTAATGTTAATATAAGCATACAAATTCAGATCCATCTACAAAACAAAAGCATGATAAATGATCTGGTGTGGATATGCAACAAAGCAGTATGGAAATTTCTGCAGTTGCTGAATTAGCATGTTGCACTGAAGCTGATAAAGAACGTGTTCAGAAAGATGTAGTATGATGCATTGACAGATAGCTATAACTAAGCAGTGAAAGCATTATTCAGAACCACCTTCAAAAGAGCTGTAATTAAGTGCAATAAATGTTCTGCTTTTCTCATCTCCTTTTCTTCACCGTGTGATCCACTTAGGCTCATTGACAGCTCCAGCTGATCAAATTTGAAATATGGACAATGGATTAGATAAGACGTCCTCAAAATCAGTTCTTGTTAATCTGATCAGCCAAATGTGGCCAGGAAGTGTAGTGACATCTGCTAACCCCCTCACAAGAGTCTTTTGAAAACAGGTCAGTTTCTGTGGTAGACAACATTTAGTCGTTTCAGTATTCTTTAAAGTTTACAGGTGAAGTGAGATCTAGATTCATCACACTTTCACTAAAATTCAGTAGAGTCAAGTACAGCTTGGTTATGTGTACAAAATTAGATGCATCTGTGGAAGCAAGCAATAAGCCATACTTCATCATGACTCTGTGCTTATTAGATTTGCTGGAAATGAGTGACTGACTTATGTTCAATACTTTTCCCATAATAGAAATGCTAATTCCATAGCAATACCTCTTTTCCAGGTGATATTACAGCCTTTGTTTCCCTGAGCCTGCATAAATATTTTGATAATAAACTTTATGCTATATTCTGGACTTGTTGGTATGAGTTGTAACAGGGAGTTATGTAAGAGTATAATGTGTAAAGCTGCAGTGGATAAATACTGGTGGTATGCCTGATGTGTGATAATCACTTTTTTGCATATTGCCCAGTAACACAATTAGTTTTGACTAAATGTCACATTTATTCCCATAATTATCATTCTCGTCAATGTCATAGGCAATTTTTCCTATGAAGATCAGTGCCTTTGGGTGTAAATGAATGATGCAGTAATTAGCAGGCAATTTTACATGATGCTAAATGACTTAAACATTCTTAACAGCATTAAGTAACAACGTAGTGGAGTAACACACCAAAAATGTATTCATTTTCGCTTGCCTTTTTTCTCTAGTACATGTATTGTGTAATATAATAGTATATGTACAGTGCCCAAGACTCATGATCCCACTAAATTGCAGAGCCAGATCAATTATGTAAAAATGGAAAATGAATGAAGCAGATAAACAAGAACCTTGTTTGACCCTGTAATAGAAATCTATTGACATATGCAGGCAGGGATTTTAAATAAATCAACAACACATTAAAATTAGAAGCACAATAAAAGTGTGTGAACTTCCAGTGTGAAGGTCAGCGGCAGCAGAAACAAATAAAATCCATATTTTACTGCTTTAGCTAAATACTGCTTCAATATCCCATGTAATATTTAATAACCCAGGTTACACATCAAAAAATCTCTTAAAAATGGTCTCCTGTCAAATTTTGTTCATTTATTTCATCTTAAACATGGCGGTTGAATCTTAAGATTACAACAAATTTAAAATCACTTCTGATTAATCCAAGTGAACATTTCGAATGAAAGGAGAAAGGCAGACACACTCATGTAAGCTGTGCTATCCAGTGGAGATGGACACAGACCATCTTCTTAGCTGGATATAGAGTGTGCAAGCACATTTCTCTTTGCTAACCCATTTCCCCAAAACTCCAATGACAAATAATTATTTTGCTGACAGCCTGCCACCCTTCCTGATTTCCAGTGGACTTTACTAGATATTTCAATTCTGTTTGGATTAAGCAGCAGAGAAGATGCGGTCCATATCAATTTTCCAAATGAAAACACAGGGCCCTGTTTCCTAACTCCCCACCAAAGAATTATTCCCATCCATCTGTTTAGACAAGGTTGTCCAGTTTTGCCTGCAAAGGTGACTGAAAGAAAACAAATCCCTCACTGCAAAGCATGGCAATAAAAACATAATGCTGATTCTGGCCAAGGGTAACGCAATTTCTTAAATTATATCAAGGAAATGAATCATATACATCTATGTCAGTACACTTAAGAATACACATCAGTTCAGTTGTAAGAGAAGCTCAACATTTTGAGTAAAGCAGCAGCATAAAACTGCTGATGAGTTATTGATGATGTGATTTTGTTTTATAATGGCTCTTTTATATTCCCTGGCATGTGTGGACTACTAAATACAGCAATGGTAATGCTGACTTGTAAATACAACAGCTTATAGAATAAGAAGCAGGAGGGCACTGAGAGGAATTGTTACAGAGTGCCCTCCAGTGGAAAGAAATCATAAACACCAGGAAAAAAGGATAGTTAAAAATGACTGTTTTGATATTGAGTTAATATCCATAATTTCAATAAATATTTCTGTGATATCAAATGCTTGGATTGTGACATTGTTTATAATTTATAATTATACCTAATGATTTCCAAAGGGAAAGTAAAGAGGTTTTTTTTTTTATTTTAATTCTTGAATTTACTCTAAACAGGTTCCAGCATTTATGTCATTATACTATGTTAAATTTCAATAAAATGTTATTTGTAAAGTGCTTTTAATAATGGACATTGTCACAAAGCAGCTTTATAGAAATAAACTTTAAATTTATTAATCCCTAATTTAAGATTAATTTCATAAGACCTGCTCCAATGATGACTTAAAAGAGAACATGCAAAGAATACCCCAGTGATCACTGGTGAAACGACCACATGTTAATCTCTTCATTCCCACCAGTGTCATGGAGTCTGGCTGTAGTTGAGCACCCTCTCTAGCTGCTCTCATGTAAACGCGGTCGAAACGCAGCCGTGCAGAGAATGGGAGGTCATTGTTATTATTATTGACAGTGTCCCAAGTGTACTTGCAGTCCTCAGGCTCTCCAAGCATCTCCCATACATCTGTAATATCATCAGGGAGACCTCCTAACTTCTTCACCTAATACACAAGACAACACATGCCACATGCCGTGGTTAGAGACATCAAGTTGCGAACATTAAACATACGGGAGGATAAACAAAGGGGTGAGATATTATGCTATTGTTTTTATGCAGATGCAGTCTAAAAAGGAGACAACCAGTTGTGTCTGGTTGTCTCCTTTTTACACTGCACGCACACACACACACCTCCCGGTCTCTCAAGTTGGTATCTCCTCCAAATATGACCGTCTGGCTCTCTGGTGCCTCCCTCATCCTCTTCCAGACCCTGCGCATCTGGTTCATGCGCTCCTGTGAGCTGGCCTTGCAGCTCTCCAAGTGAGAGGTCATAAAACAAAGCTGATGGGCTGAGAAGTTTACCTGGGTACACACACATACACACACACATGAGGGCCATGTTGGGACCACAGCAGTGGTAAATAATTGTTCCACCTGTACCACTTTCTAAAAATAAAAATGTTTGCTTTAGACAGAAACAGCTTTCATTATAGCTTTTATTATCAATAATACAAACAAAATAATAAAGTACAGAATGGCATTAGCCAAATGTCAAAGTCCTATGTTTTGTTTGTATATACAGAGTAAATCCACTCCAAAAAATACCTTGTTAATACCTAAAATTAAATTATTTGTATGAACAAATCTTTTCAAATATAATACATCTGCTTAAAATGTTAATGTAATAGAAAAGCATGTATAATTTTGTCTCTGTAGTGCCCCTATGGTTCAAGTATTCTATGATGATACCAAGGCACCCAATTACTAAAATCCAAATCTTTCTAGCAGTGTTCTGGCCCTGCAACAGACGTTTTCTCTTGTTGACATGTTTGTACAATAACCACAAGCACACCAGTGGGACCTCATTAGCAGACTAATAACAATACATATAGCTGTAGTGCTACTGACTTTACTGTGATGACTAAATACATTTGCCACTACATATCCCCATATATTACTGCCCACGGTAATTGTACAGTCTTGTTGCCAAGGGAAAATGATTAGTCACAGAGAAATCTCTATAATGTAATACCTGACTAAGTTACGTAAACTTTTTTCTTCTCTTTTTTATCACAGATTTTCAGAAGATTTGGATTTTGAACTCAGGTTTAGAAGTTTTCAAATCCTTTGCATTCATTACTTCAATTTGAGTTTACTCACGTTTTAAAGCAGCAGGTGAGTTTTCATTTCTAAGCTTAACCATCACAAAATGTATTACAGTGTAAGCTTTGCTAGATTCCATATTAGAAAAATGCATAAACAATATTTTCTTTCTATCTGTTCACAAAATCATTATTGCAAATTTTGCAGATTTTGTGTAATAAATCGTTCAAATGCCAAAACAACCCCCAAAATATTAAGCCGCATAATTTGACATCTCATTATTTCTGTGGAATTAAGCATTGTTCGCAATTACGGAAGAGTTGACAACAGGAGCACTACAGAGGCAGAACTACACATTGTTTTAAAATTGGACTTTTCTAACAGTTTGAGGATTCTGTTACAAATTTCAGAAATACTAATGTGATTTGTTCTTAGAAAACATTCCATTTCACCTTTTAAACTGAAAACATTTTAGGATGAAATTACAATTTAAGCACTAAATAATTACCTAGATCTTGGATCACACTCCCAACTGCCTTCTTTTTCTGTTTTACTGAATAATTCATTGATGTTACTGTATAATATGCTTTCAAACAGATAACTGTATATTAATCAGAGACTGTAAGGGGTTACACCCACAGACAAAATACTTTTTTTCTGACAGTTCTCACATACCAAAGTTGTACTAATGCACTAAAAAACTTTTGAAAAAATGTCTCATATCTCTTAAGACATTGTGTTTCAAACCCTAAAGAGTGTGACCTTATCAAATGGCTCAAGACAATAGATTTGAAACTGATATGCAGCATGTAAAAGATAAAGTATTGTATTGCTGGTAAAATAGCATAACTGAAAGTTCACCTCAGCCATTAACAGATTCCTTCCCATTTCTGTAGTGGGATACTTCACAATGTTGCTCTGAACTAATTCCATTCTGCACCTTCGAAGCAGTATTCCAGTAAAATAGCCATCATCACTGCCTAGAAAGAAAAATATTATAAAAGTCATAAAAATGACTTTATCATATCATATACATTTCAAATAGAAGCCTTTATTTAGTCACATATACATTACAGCACAGTGAAATTCTTTCTTTGCATATCCTAACTCTGGAGGTTGGGGTCAGAGCGCAGGGTCAGTCATGATACAGCTCCCATGGAGCAAGGAGGGATAAGGGCCTTGCTCATGGGCCCAACAGTGGCAGCTTGGCAGTGCTAGAACTTGAAACCCGATCCACAACCCAGAGCCTCAACCACTTGAGCCACCATTGCCACATTTCACAAATGCAACAAAGAGTCTCACCTGCCAAAAACTCATAATCTGTCATAATCTCTTTTAAAATCTTCAGGTAAGGGGGCACAAGCTCTTGAAGTAGGACCACATCTGCACGGTACCTTAAAACATGAAAAAGAACTCGGATGTAAGAGCATGTATCTGCAGCTATGTCATAATGGATACAGTAATCATTTAAGTACCTGAGCCAAATATAAACAATACTCACTTTCCTAAATGCATCAACAGGCTTGGGATCCGTTCTCTGAGGTCTTCAGGATCTAGACCATCTATGTTCCAGATGAGCACAGTGAGCTGCTCTGGGTTTCTGCACTGATCAGGAGAGCCGTCCTGGCCTTCATTTACAGATGCCTGGCTTTCATACAACTGTTTATATGAGAGCCTGGCAGGTTGTGTCTGGGTTGATTTTGATTCGGAGGTCTGTGTGAGAATGTGCTCAAGTGGTATAGTTTGAGTAGCCTGGTCCTTGAACATGTTTTTAGGAGTTTCTGTCTGGGTTGACTGGTCACAGTTAGCTTGAGACAATATGTGCTGTTTTTCTTTACCAGATGGTTCATGTGATGTATCATCTTGTGTAACGATTTTGTCTGTTGATGCCCGTTCTGCACTTTGCTTATTTCTCACACGTTTTTTCTTCTTGGCAGCTTTTCCTTGAGTTTGGCTAACTTCTGAAGTTTTATTGATTTCTTTGTCACACCCTGTTGGACTTGCAAAACTTTAAAGAGATATAAGCTATAAGAAATTGTGTATTCCACAATGTACAGTAAATTCTATTTTTCTCCCTCATTTATAACAGTGTATTTCTGAGTTTTTATGAAATCTCAGCCAGGCTATGACAGAAGTAGCCATATTTCAAAAACTAATAACTAAGAACTTGTTCACAGGTAAAACAGTGGAAGCAAATCTGTATTGTACAAAGAACTAAACCCAAAAGTTTTCAAAACTTATTGGGTCCTTACCTTTGTTCATGGTTTTGCTTGTCCTCCATTCTCAGATATAAGGATAGGTTCAAATATCCCTGGTTATGAGAAAAGAATACACAAATAAAAAACTAGTGATATGAGTATACATGTACTGTACAGTAAAAGAACATATTTAGGGCAGCTGGTATAACTGTTATATTCAGGGATAATGACACAATCACTGCATTTAATAAAAGTATTCTACTAATAAAAGTAAAATTAATCTACTACTACTACTACTACTAATAGTATTAGCATAACCATCTCCCCTAGGATTCTGTTTCTGAGCATGGAATTTGGACACACCCAATTAAAGGTTTTATATAAAATTATAATCCTTTAAAAACAAAGAACGTATTCGACTTGACATTTCTGGCAGAAGCTCCACTAGGATACAGAACCAAAAACAAACTGACAGTGTGGAATTACCACTTGTCTTGGAAATGTAAAGCGTTGTTTTGGACCTATATAATAGCACCTTAACTGATGTTAGAAAAATCTACACACATAAGCACACACATAAACACACACACACACACACACACACACACACACACACACACACACACACACACACACACATATATATATACTCCACAGATATAAATTGTAGCAAAAACAACTATTGTTGTGAGCATTAACGTCACAAAAATATATCACACAAATATTAGTACCTAGAAGTTAAAAAGAGTTTATTTACTATGTGTCTCAAATGATTACGTTTATTTTAGGTAGAGCAATCTGTCTTACCTGATCTCACTGCAAAGCGCTGAGGGACTGTGTGTGTGTGTTTGGGACGGGTGATAATGTTGGTGGTGTGTGTGAGCGAATCTTCGCTTTCTATTTCCTGAATCTAGGCGTAACTATGACTCATTATGTCATGGCTTCTTGGTTTCGTTTCGAGTCTTTGGTAACAAGTACTACAGTAGTGCCAGCAGAGGGCGCCACATTGCACACGGTCACAGCATGACACGGCCTATAACAATGCTGTACTGGTTAGAGAAGGAACTCTCAAGGTTTTTGCAGACAAGGTCCATTTTAACCCTTTTAAAATCCATGGATAATACAGTTTTGGCCATTTATTGGACATATATACATTTAAATCTTATTTGACATTTTCACCATTTTGTTTGTAAGTAATAATTTGTAAAATTGCAATCTTGTAATCTTTTTTAATTTAAGGATGTTTTGGGGTGAAATCCATTTAAGTTAAGAGTCAAACTAATAAGGGTGATAATGCTGCCTTCAGTTAATATAGTGCTTTAAATAATGGAAATTGTGATTTGTGTATCACTTTTATCATTATAAGGTTTGGTTTAAAAAATTAAATAGAAATAATGCAATGATAATTATGCTAATAATAATGATAATTAGATAATTAAAAAAAAAATAATAATAATAATAATAATAATACAATTTGGTATGTTTGAGAAATACTGGGTTATAGTGAAGCTCTTATAATATAATATAATATAATATAATATAATATAATATAATATAATATAATATAATATAATATAATAATATTTTTGTTGTTTTAATAAAAGTAAGTGCATTCTTATTTCTTTTTATTTTATCAATACCATATTTTCGGTAGATTAGAAAAAAAGAAGGAGTAAGAAGATTGTATTTTTTATTAATTTTGCCAAGTATAATAATAATAATAATAATAATAATAATAATAATAATAATAATAATAATAATAATAATAATCAAAGGAGATGTTCTTTTCCCAAGGAGGAAACGGCGTAACGACACATGAGACGTATCACATTGCTCTCTCACATGTTCTCATGATGTGTTCTTCCGCACTTCATCACCACTCCCTCCATCCGCACTCTTCTCATCCCTAACCCCCTATCTCACACACACACACACACACACACGCTTTCGTCTCGGCGCATCTTCATCTGCGCAGTCCTGCCATGTCGCTTCATCTTCATCCTCCATGTACACACTGGACATCATGGTAAGCTACTAAGGGGTGTATGGAAAGATGTCGCGTTCTATCACTACACTAACTGTCATATCCTGATCTCGGTACAGTAAACTCTATTTATATCTTATTTATTATATTGCATCAGTTTATTTATTAATAATTATCTCAGTTTAGTTAGCAGTCTCTTGATCATGTAGAAGCTCTTGTAAAGGATGCCAGGAAGATATGGCCGCTTCTGTTATAAAACATCTTTTATAAGCAGGTATAATTACGTTGGTGTTCTTGTATTTTTTCCTATAATGAGTTAAAGACTCGATTTGTTGGTTATTTATAATAACAGCCACCTCATATAAATAAGCCTTATATTAAAGCTAATTAAATGCGTTGCTACAGCATACAAGGAAATGAAGGGAGAAAACTGTAGCTTTTATTAAGATTTTTATTAAAATACATTTTTTATTCTAAATCCACGTTCTAGGGTAATTTGGTGTGGTCCTTTGTTCATATAACGCCGAACAGAATAGTTTCAGTTGTGTACTTAAGGACAGATTTTATATCCACAAAAAACAAACAAAACAACAATTGTCCAGTAAGTTCATAGGTCAGGATGATAGATAAATGGCAAACACACATTTGTCAAGATGGCAGATGACTTGGTCGCAGTAGTAAAGGCTCAGTGTATTTGTTTTGTAGGCTTTGCAAGAAAAAAGATTTAATAATCACTAAATCATTAATTAGTTACCCATGAACCCAGACTGTGTAGTATGCCTGGTATGTGTTTATATATATTTATATCTGCCTATCATTGCATCAATAGATCTGAAAGGTTCTTATGTTCACTGTGAGTTGTTTTAAATTAGTCTTCCTCTTTTTGACATTTTTAAGAAATCAGTGCATTGAACCGATGACCAACAGGATCAAACTGTCTGTGGAATCTTCATTGGCATAATGAACTTTGCACCCTTCCTTTCACTCTACTTGATCCTGCACAATATAAGAGGTAAAAATATTGAATTTTACATTCTTGTTGTATTTAAAGTACGGTGGAAGTTGTTGAGAACGCATTCATTAAATTCAGGGCTCATAACATTAAAGTGTTTCTCATCTCATTACTCTTTTAGTGAATTACTCCACATAATTGATCTTTAAAAATAAAATAGAACTGAATTCAGGGATTCAGTTGTTAGGAAATGCTCAGTTAAATGTGTTTTTAATAATTGATGGCAGCTTTTTAAATTGATGCAGCCATCTGGTAAGAGTTATGAGTCACCTGGGTAAGAATTACATAATCAACACTCATCATCAGTTAGCATTGCCTCTTATCTTTCTGTTTTTAACAATTCTTTCTTACTGTTCAAGATGCTGGTAGCATGTTCATGAAATATGGCAAAATTTAGATGCTGAATGCTGCTTAGTGCACGAATAAGGATATACAGCAACTTGTAAATTAACTCTTGTAAATGTTAATTTCTTGTGCTGTAGATGTGTTAGCAGGGCAGTGCTGGCAGGGGCCAAGGTATTCTGAGGCGGTAGTTTCTCCTGAGCTGAGGAGCAGCAGCATCCTGAGAGTTCCCGAGGTGTTGACTCTGGCCCAATGTGAAGGTGCCTGCTGTGATCTTCCAGGCTGCGACCTGGCCTGGTTTTTTGACAGACGGTGCTACATTCTCAGCTGTCAACAAAAAGAAAACTGCCAGCCTATAAAGAGGCCTGGGACAGACTCACGGTTGACCTTCCTACAGCGCCGACGCCCACAGACCCTTGTCTTGCAGTCACTGGTACGGGGTGAGCCTTATGCCAGTCACTGGCATCCATTACCCAGACGCAGGGGGCCAGAGAATAATCTGAAGGACCTGGCTTTACTGGAGGACATTCAAGGCTTGGAAAACAATGCAGTGGAGTATGATGACAGTTACAGGACTGTAGAAGATGACATCAGTGAAGAGAGGACTGCTTCAAGAATGGAACAGGAGAAGAGTCAAGGAATTCTTGACTGGCCTCTTGATGAAAGAGATGGATTTAACTTCTCAGACACAGGGGGAGGAAAAATAAATCTCTCTGTAATAGAGAGTACTGAGGGGAGCCAAGTCACTCCCAGCTCCTCTCTAGCAGTGACAAATGGAAGCAGAACATCTGTGAGTCCAGCAGAACCTTCATGGAGTCCTTCAGCATTGAGTTTGCCTACTGTAAAAGTATGTGATACTGATCAATTTATAAATGAACACTTACAAACCTTTATTGCCTACTGAATGTGAATTGGGAAGTTACAAATAGAACATCATATTATGAATTCTGTAGAATATCTGACCAAACAACTATACCATACACATCATCTACCATTATAGCCAGTTGCTTGTGTTGCTCTTTGCTGGTTATTTTTTCTGACCAATACTGAAGCACTGTAGGATAGAAAGAATTGGATGATCTGATTTGAACAGATTTTATTTGATTTAATCACATCTCTTGATAATTCTATTACAGATTGTTAGGTAGCTGATGTCAAAACGATGATAAAGCACCTCTGAAGCAATGGAGGATTAAGGGTCTTGTTCAAGTGCCCAACAGTTCAAGCTTGGCAGTAGAAAGATACAGTGCCAGTCAGAAAACTGTATTGTTTTAATAGAGTAAATACAGTTAAATTTACCTTTTTACAGTTGGGTTGCAATAAAATGAGTGTTAATTTGGACATGGAGAGTTGGAGTTCCTTAAACAGACTGTTTGGTCTTTATTAAAAAGCTGACTCAGTTTTCCTATTGTCTATTGTAAAATTAGTAGAAATCAGCAGGAATGTAAGAATACAGTACTTAAGTTAATTAATTAAATAACCACACCCTTTAATATCACTTATTGAAATCTGTTTGGTTTAGTGGCTGAAACTGACAGTTTAATTAAATGTTTTTCAGGATGAGGAAGACCAGTTTAACATCTCCTTAATGGGCTTGGACCCAACAGCCAGGCCAGAGATAATAAGTGATGATCTGTCCAAACTGAGCCAAGTTAGCAGTTCTGTCCCATCTATATCTAACATGGGATCTACAACCCCCAGCACCTCTTCACTTCCAGGTACAATAGTACAACAAAGATATCACATGGTTGTTTTCTACAGTTCAAAAGAATGAATAGTTTTCTTTTTTTACACATACAGTAGTGTAAAAAAAGTGTAAGCACCCTTCCTGATTTTAATGTTTCAGATCATCAAACAAATTTAAATATTAGTCAAAAATAACACAAGTAAACACAATATGCAGTTTTTAATAAGGTTTTTATTATCAAGGGAAAACAAAATCCAAACCAACATTTGTGTGAAAAACCTAATATCTGGTTGGGCCACCTTTGGCAGCAAGAACTACAATCAAGCGTTTGCGATAACTTGCAATGAGTCACTGTTATAGTGCTGTGGAGGAATTTTGGTCCACACACCTTTGCAGAATTGTTGTAATTCAGCCACATTGGAGGGTTTTTGAGCATGAACCATCGTTTTAGGGTCATGCCACAGCATCTCAAAAGGATTCAGGTAAGGACTTTGCCTTGGCCACTACAAAGAAATTTTGTTTTTTATTTTATTAGAGATGGAAATTTAGAGATGGACTTGCTGGACTTGCTGATGGACTTGCTGGTGTGTTTTGGATCATTGTCCTGCTGCAGAACCCAAGTTTGCTTCAGCTTGAGGTCACGAACAGATGGGCGCACATTGTCCTTCAGGATTTTTGGTAGACAGCAGAATTCATGGTTCCATTTATGGCACTCTTTCAGGTCCTGAAGCAGCAAAACAGCCCCAGACCATCACACTTCCACCGCCATATTTTACTGTTGGTATGATTTTTTTTTCATGAAAAGTCTTGGGGATCATCAAGATGTTTTCTGGTAAATCTGAGATGAGCGTTTATGTTCTTTTTGCTCAGCAGTGGTTTTTGTTTTGGAACTCTGCTATGCAGACCATTTTTGCCCAGTCTCTTTCTTATGGTGGAGTCACAAAGTGAGGCAAGTGAGGCCTGCAGTTCTTTGGATGTGGTTGTGGTCTCTTTTGTGACATCTTGGATAATTTTGGTCGGCTGTCCACTCCTGGGAAGGTTCACCACTGTTCCATCTTTTCGCCATTTGTGGATAATGGCTCTCACTGTGGTTCGCACAGAAAAAAGTCCCAAAGTTTAAGAAATGGCCTGAGTTTTTTGGATCTCTGCATGATGTGTAGCTTTTAAGGATCTTTTGGTCTACTTCACGTTGTCAGT
Source organism: Tachysurus vachellii (assembly GCF_030014155.1). NCBI lineage: Eukaryota > Metazoa > Chordata > Actinopteri > Siluriformes > Bagridae > Tachysurus > Tachysurus vachellii. Next base: position 12,840,669 of record NC_083464.1, on the reverse strand, counting down.
CAGGTCTTATTTAAGTGATTTCTTGATTGTGAACTGGTGTGTGTGTGGTGGGGGTGAGGGTTGGGGATGGGTGCAGACACTTTGTCACACAGGGCCATGTGGGTTTGGATTTTGTTTTCCCTTAATGATAACAACATTCATTTAAAAACTGCTTGTTGCAACATTAAAGTGTGACAAATGTGCGAAAAAAAATCAGACCACTGTACATTGATCAGGCCTAACATGATGACCAATGACAAGTAAAGTGAATAACACTGATTAGCTCTTGATCATGACACCTGTTTGTGGGTTGGATATATTAGACAGCAAGTGAATATTTTGTCCTCCTCAAAGCTGATGGGTTAGAAGCAGGAAAAATGGGCAAGCATATAGGTTTCAGCACGTTTGACAAGGGTCAAATTGTGATGGCTAGACAACTGGTTCCAAAATCTGCAGGTTTTGTGGGGTGTTCTTGGACTGCAGTGGTCACAATCTATCAAAAGTGGTCCAAGGAAGGAACAGTGGTGAACTGGCGACAGGGTCATGGCTGGCCAAGGCTCGTTGATGCATGTGGCTGGTCCGTGAGCTCCAATAGACGAGATACTGTAGCTCAAATTTCTGAAGAAGTTATTGCTGGTCCTGATGGAAAGGTGTCAGAATACAGAGTGCATTGAAGTTTGTTGCGTATGGAAGTGCATAGCAGCAGACCAGCCAGGGTGACCATACTGATCACTGTCCACCACTGAAAGTGCCAACAATGGGCATGTGAGCTGTGGTCCTCAGAACAGGACCACATAGCAATGGAAGAAGGTGGCTTGGTCTGATGAATCACGTTTGGTTTTACATCACATGGATTGCTGCGTCGCTCACCTGGGGAACACATGGTACCAAGATGCACTATGGGAAGAAGTCAAACCGGTGGAGGCAGTGTGATGCTTCGGCAATGTTCTACTGGGAAACCTTGGGTCCTGCCACATATGTGGATGTTACTTTGACACCTACTACGTGTTTGTCACCTCTTTGAGCAGGATAATGCAAAAACGTTTCAGGAATTGTTTGAGGAGCACAACGACGAGTTTGAGGTGTCGACTTGGCCTCCAATTTTTCCAGATCTCAATCTAGTCTGATCCATGGAGGCCCCACCTCGCATTTAAAGGATCTTTTGTTAACATCTTGGTGCCAGATACCACAGCACACCTTCAGGGGTCTAGTGGAGTCCATGCCACCTGGTCAGGGCTGTTTTGGCAGTAAAAGGGGGACCAACACAATATAAGGAAAGTGGCTATTGAAGATATAATAGCCGACAATATAAGTTATTGTCGGCTATTGAAGAAAGGAGAAATAGTATTACCATTACCATCCCATTTCCACCCAGACAGACAGCCTCTTTTGGCCTCCTCAGTTGGCATTCCTATGAAAAAGATTATGGGCTAAAGGGGACATTTCCTTCTAATAAAACTAAATTTACAGAAAAAGTATATAGGTTGATTGGCTTAGTAGTATTTTGGATATAAAGCAGTATTGGTCTGCTAAGTATGTTATGTATGGTTATATATGTTTTATGAATAACATCAATACTTTCTCTTTCAGTGGAAGCCTTGGTTGTGTCCATTGGAGACGTTGATGACATAACGCTACCTAAGAATGCTGTAGAACTCACTGCCTCAGTCGATTCACAAACTGAACCTGGTATACTAAAACTTTTATTTTGTCCAAGCAGGAATGAGAGATAATCTGCTCTGTTTGAAGACACTTTGTGTTTTTATTAGAAATGTTTATGTTTACTCTTAGAGAACCCTTATACGTATGAATGGAGTTTTGTTAGTGCGCCAGTTGGATATCCAGGCGTGATGGAGGGAAAACACAAGAGGACTGTAAAGGTCTCTGAGGTATGATGTCATACTGGAGGCTTCAGCTTACTCTTGAACACAGTAAATGGTACTCTGGCTTTCATTGTTGTACTTTAATACATTTCCTACATGTTGTAGCTGTCTTCAGGTGTGTATGTAGTCAAAATAAGTGTGACAGGGATGCAGGCCTATGGGGAAAGTGCTGTAAACTTCACAGTGCATCCTGGTAAAAACCTCTCTGTCTTGACCATATTTTTCATACACTCATTAGAGCATCTTTCAGCTGCTGTTCCAGACGGTTGAATTCCTTTTGCTTTCCTTTTGCAGAGGTTAGCCTGAACATGTCTCCTAAATCAGTTGCTCTGCCAAAACACCAGGATGTATCACCATCTACTGATACCATCATTTTCATTAATGGCAGCCGTAGGTTCATCTCTCTTTATTTATAATTCTTGATCATTTTTATAATTTGTAATTCTTGATAAATACTTAAATACTTAATAACAAATGTGTTTAGTCGTAAATTACGCTTTATATAGGGTTAGTAGAGAGTGTTATTACAATATTTTATTGTCCTGTCCTTTGTCAGAAAGTTTTGATGATTCGGGTATCGTCAGTTACCTGTGGGAACAGGTGGATGGACCATTGAGAACCAGCGATGTACCTTTGAACACACCTGTACTCGCGCTGCAGAACCTCTCTCCTGGAGACTATACATTCAGGTGCAAGTGCCACATTCTTAAAAGCACATCACATCAAGGATGCATTTGTGATCTCTCTCCCTTAGGTGCCACTGAGCATGCTACAGAACAATATATATTTTTTTTAAAACTCACATTTCTGAAACAGTAGAGCATGCTATGCTTCCCCAATAAATTATTTGTTTACTTCACATTTTGTGTTCCAACACAAGCAGAAAATTGTGACTCACTCTGAGTGACTCACTCTGTGGTAGATGATTCTTAAACATTTAATTTGTACTGCAATGATTAGCTTAAAGTCCTCTATTTATGTTGTCCTGGTTTAGGCTGACGGTTGTGGATTCTGAGGGACTGAGTGACTCCACCACTGCCACAGTGAGAGTCAGCAGTCCTAAAGACGAGCCACCAGTGGCTATAGCAGGCACTGACCAGGTCATAAGGCTTCCTCTGAACCACCTGACTTTGTGGGCCAATCAGAGTAGAGATGACCATTCCATCAGCGGCTTCCTGTGGAGCCTTCAGCCCAGCAGCCCAGCCAAATCAGCAACAATGCAGGTGAAAAATGATAAGCTTAACACATGTGAAGCACTACCTATAATTAAAATCCTAGCTATTAATTTACTTAAAGGTAAACAGTAATCGTTTAGAAATGGAAAACTGAATTGGGATCTGTAGTTTGGTACCTAGTAACAAACATCCCAACCAAAAATAGCACACAATATAATTAAATAAACAAACAAACAAAGAAATTGATTCAAATATTATAGACGCACATGTTTAACTATCTCTGGGATTGTGTCAGGATGCCAGATCTCCAGCTCTAGAGCTCTCTGATCTACAGGAGGGTCAGTACACATTCCAGCTCACCGTCACTGACTCCAGCGGCCAACAGGATTCAGACACAGTTTCAGTCACGGTGCTTGGTGGTAATCATTGGTTTTCTTTATGATTTATCAAAAGAAATTAATAATTTATCATTAGAACAGCACACAATCCAGATCTGTGTTGGCTTTTAGAGAACAAAGCTCCTGTAGCTGTGGCAGGTCCTGACAGAGAACTGATTCTTCCGGTGAGCAGCATCACGCTGAATGGCAGTGACAGCACTGATGATCAAGCTGTCACCAGCTACCAGTGGGAAATACTGAGGTACAGCCAGCCTAGGGTCCATTATGCTAATGCATAATATTCTGTATGTTTTATTGCAGTCCTGTGCAAAGTACATGTTTACATTTACAGTCTAAATATGATAGAGGGTAAAATAGAGAACTATAACAGTGAAGTTAATGTTCAGTTTTTTATTCAAAAATAATATAAATTATTGCCTTGTTTGAGCAATTCACATATTCAATTCAGTCCAGTTTTATATGTTTTTTTATTTCTGTAACACTTTTAAAAGTGGACAAAGCAGCTTTACAGCGTATACAAATTCAGATTTTACATATTTATAAATTTTTACATTTTTCACATTTTCAATTTCTATAATTTGTTAAAAATGATTTGTCTGGATAATATATTTATATAATGAATAATTTTATATTTCAAGTGGTCCTCCTGGATCAGTGATAAAGGATGCCAGCATAGCAGTTGCATTGGTAACAGGCCTGCGAGCTGGGACTTACAGGTTTAAACTGATGGTGCAGGATGAACAGGGAGCATCTGACAGCACTATTCTCACAGTTACAATCAAACAAGGTAAGCAGAGTTCTACAGATAATCATATTCAAAAGCAGGTTCATAACACTGGATTTGGTCAGCCATTTAAAAATGGACTGATTGATTTTATTATTTTTTACATAGTACATTTTTGCCATTCCATTGCTATTTTTGTTCATTACTATTCATCACATACATACAAGTAATTAATTGACCATTTCATTCTTTACTTTTTTACTCTGCATGTATAAAAAAGTTTTTGTTCCCCACAGCTGAAAGCCTGCCTCTCACTGCCCATGCAAGTGGTAGTCACACACTTACCTTACCCAATAACTCTCTGGTGCTGAGAGGCTCTGTGTCGAACTGTGGCTCTGCAAATGTGTCCTTTCTATGGGTCAGAGACGAGCAGAGTCCAGCTGCAGGGGTGAGTAAAATTCAGATTATTCACACCATTTAGCACTTCCTCCCTTCTCTGATGCACACTCTGTCTCTGCAGGATGTTCTGTATGTTTCAGATCATGAGGCTACTTTGTACCTGGCAAACCTTGTAGAGGGCACTTACCTGTTCCAGCTACGAGTCAGTGATGGTCAGGGTCACTCCAGCACTGCTACGGCCACAGTGGAAGTCCGCCCTGGTAAGTTGATTTTTAACTGTATTTCTGCAAAGTAAAAAATGATAAGTGCTAACATATTGTATAACAGATACAATATATTTGTTTGTGTGTGTAGATGTGCGTGAGCGGGATGAGGTGGAGATGGAGCTGCAGGTCCCATTAGCTCAGGTCAGTCAGCAGCAGAAGCAGTCAGTGGTGAGGCAGCTGGCTGCGCTGTTGCATGTGCTGGATGAAGACATCAATATGAAGGGCCTACATGGGCAGTCTGATATCAGGTATAATAAGCTAGCCCTCTTTTATTTACTCTAAATATTACATTGTTTTGCCTTCTGTGATAGCTTTCTGTCCTCCATCTTCAGTCCCATGTGAACAGTATAGTTGTCTATAGTGAAGAGTATAGTTGTCTGTGAGTGGGGGTGATCATATGATACGCTCACTATTTCAGTGATAAGTGTTAGAACATTGTTGCTAAGCAACTGGTAAGTATGGAAATGAGACAAACCTGTCTGAAATTTTAGCAATTTCAGTAATGGTGAAACATCAGATTACCCATAATTAATTGTTAATACTGGGTAAAGTATGAGCAGTGTGGAATGTTAAACAAGGTAGATTGTCCCAGAGTTGATGCTTGAGTATTTCAATTGTGAAAAGTACACTAAGCAATTTCAGCAACAAGTGCATAGTGCAGTTGATTACACAGGACACAAACATAAGCATATTTATCTCGGTAGCTTTGAAAGCCTTTGAATGTGTGTGTGTATATGAACAGCACCGTTTTTAGGTTCTCAGTGCAGGGTTCTGATGGGACGATTCCTGGACCAAAACTGGCCCGTCTCCTCAGGTATCAGCTTCTGAAGGAGAAGACAGATTATCTGCTTTTCAAAGTCCTCAGAGTGGACACAGTCAGTGAGTAGCAACACATTTCCTCCTATATATTAATCAAGGGTATCTCTGTCTCACCATGGTCTAGACTTACACACACAGATGCACTGTATTCACTGTCATTTTCTGTGGCAAATCTTTGCAGTGTGTTTGTTGCTTTGTTCTGGCCATGGTCAGTGTGACCCTGTCACTCGAAGTTGTTCCTGTGATCCTCTGTGGATGGAGAACCCCTTTAAACACTTTCTTGATGATGAGAGCAACTGTGGTAAGGATGGTGGTAATCACTGTAATGTTCAGATAAAATTTGTAGACAAGGAAGCAAAAAAGACCAAGTAATAAATATCAGTTTATGTAATGAGACATGGATTCAAATGATTCTTCTCTAGATTGGAGTGTACTGTATGTCACAGTCTGCTGTGTGGTGGTGGTCATTTTTCTGGTGTCTTCAAGCTGGGCCTGGTGTAAAAGGTAATTCAGATCTCATTCCTCACCTTTATATTTATAACCTTTGACACATCAGTGAATGTTTTGAACAGAAAATGTAGTTTGATCAAGTTTGATGTAGTTTTTTGTTCAGTTACGGATGTTCTGTTCTTTCAGTAAATCATATCTGCTGTTGTTGTTGTTGATGTTGTTGTTTCACCATGCCCAGGAGCCGACGTACAAAAGTAAGAAAGAAAACCAAGTACACAATACTGGACAATATGGATGAACAGGAAAGAATGGAATTACGGCCAAAATACAGTATGTCACGAAAGACTCTATATACAATGCAAAATGTCTTGCTTTCATGCTTATTACCTAACAAAAGAAGGCCATGATTTTCCAGGACAAGATACAGCACAAAGATTTAAAAGAAAGAATTTAAAACCCAATTGCATGCATAACACTCGAGTTCATCATGAAAGGGAGAGACATGTTTTTTTTTTTACAAAGAAATGATAATTACGTATCGACAATAAAGTGTTTATAAAGCTAAATTTTGCTAAAAGGCATTTATTTCCTCTCTGTATGGAGACTTTTGTGACACCCTGTTATACAAAAATGCATTGGTCTCTTTCAGACATCAAGCACAGAAGCACAGAGCACAACTCCAGCCTGATGATGTCAGAGTCTGAGATTGATAGTGACCAGGACACCATCTTCAGTTATGAGACAATGGACAGGGCAAGAAACCGAGCTAACGGTGCCATGATGAATGGAGACACGTACAGCTTGCGGCCCGTGGAAGGATGAGACGTTCCTTTTCTCCGAAGGAAACTATGTTGCACAGGGCTACTTTAGATTCAGACTGGTAAATCTTTACAGGTTACAGAGAATAAAGTTTCTAAAGCGCACCGACGCTTGAATGTAAATAGTCTTTGTCATTATGCAAAGCCTATTCTTTGATTACAGGCTAAGACTTATTTTACTCTTGCCTAGTTTAATAACAGCTAGTGGGAAAACACCAAAACATGCAAATTATTTTTTTAGGTATTTGATTGCATGATTTGGCCTAAAAATAAAAAAACATTCCTCTGCTGTCATGCTGATTAAACTATAAACTATTCCTGAAATCTCCTTAATTGAATATAACATGAACTTTACAGTGATCTTACATTTGATGGTTTTAAAGCAAAACAAGCATCACAAAGCCACACTGAGTTCTGTTTGTGAAAATTTCAATTTTAAATTGAATGTATTGGTAACTGATGGTATTGATGACTCTCATCAGTTGTCAGATGCAGTTGAATATGAATGATGTTGGATATGAATTCAGATTTGATCAGTTAGTAGAGTTATTTAGCTTTATTTTGAAAAATAAAGTGTACTTGTGTTTACCAACAGACTGTAAAGGTTTTCTGTATCAGGTCATTATCAGGTTTAACCCTTTTTACCAGGCCAATGGCTTCCAGTCCACTGTCAACAGACACTTTTATTCAGTGTAAACAAATTCTGAAATAAAAATAGTGAGGACACTGTTGGCATTCAGTGCAAGTTGTTGCTCATAAACTAACACTAGTGGAATCTCAGAGAGCTGAAATGGGGGGCGAGAGATTAACAGTCTGTTTTTTTTCCTTTTCTAGGAACATACTACTATGCTATAGAAAAAAACAGAAAAGCTTATGAAAAACTACAAATTCTAAAAGCTATTAAGCACTGCTGTAGTAGAAAATCAATGCTTAGTAAAGACACTCCAAAAACTGGTGGAAATTCCATAGTCGGTTAAATAGAGTTAGATCCCCACCATGTATTTTCCATTACATTCAATGTAACTAGTTCATAGACAAGGACCAAAAGTCTCAAGAAGGAATGCTGACTTAGCTGCAGTGCTTCTATACTTCAAATGATGTTATTTAATATTTTATCTAAAGTTTAACTGAAAGCAATCTGATTTTTACTATGCTTGAAGCTATAGCTGATCTAAATATAAAACCCAATAAATTTGTGTTCAGCTCAACTTCATTACAGATGTGGTTTGTATCAAGCCTTTACTTATGACAGCAAGCATGTGTTCGAGTGATCTCACAGTGCACCATTAAGATTGTTAAAATCTGGTTTATTTGCATATGTTTTTTGTTTGCAGTCCAAATAGATTTTCTTTTTGAACGATTACTTTTGTGACAAATCATTTTGATTAATGAGAATCACATAACACTTCTTAATGTATGGGCAACATGTAGAGATATATTAATACAGCAAATGACATTGAACCAGGTACAAAGAAATTATTCAGATATTAAAAACAAATAAGAGGCAAACAGGTCACAGATCCATGGCACTTTAAGACTTTTGACAACAATATTTTTCAGACTCTAAATATTTTTTATTTTACTCCATTGCTTGTTAGCCTTTTTTTTTTATTAAAGGTAGCAAACAATTTTACAAAAATAATATCCTTAATACAACAATTATTCACAAGGCTATTAGCCATACACCTGCAGAAACACCATATACTTCTATATGTATCAAGGATTTTAATATGTTTAACAGGAATATTATCCTTCTTTTAAAAACTCCAACAGTTCTGAATAAAAGGAATGGTTTAATTCACAGTGATCTAATTGATGTGCTTTCATAATTGACTTTTATTCAGCAAGAACAAAATAAACATCAACAGCAGAACCACACTCAGATAAGCCCACCAATACACATGTACTTCACTTGCAGATATTCATCAATACCATATTTTGAACCCTCTCTACCCAGGCCTGATTGTTTAACCCCACCAAAAGAGGCTTCTGCTGTGGAGACAAGAGCCTCATTTACCCCAACCATTCCCACCTCCAATTGCTCAGCCACTCGCCAGATCTGACTCAGGTCTTGAGAGTAAAAGTAACCTGAGGAGAAAGAACTTGCTGGTTGGTAATGCCTTTCATACTCATTAAACACCCAAGGGAATGTACGGTTAAAGATTAAGTTAAAGAAAAAAAAAGTCAAATAAAAGTTTGCTTAAAAATATTTACATATGAAGATACTTCACAAACCTGCTAATCCAACCTGTGATGCATTAGAAATGGCAAGAGCCTCCTCCTCTGTGTTGAATCTTAACAAGCAAAACAACATAAAAATGAGCTTGAAAAGGCTTTATTAGTTATTCAGTGACTATAATCTATGTTGTATTTAAGGTCAAACTCATCAATAGCATACAGTATAGTAAAAGGTTAGTTCCGTGTTTAAACCATTGTTAAGTCTTTTCATCACCAGCCTCTCTTTTCTCTCCTGAAATTAATATGACTAATAAAATGCAGTTTATGTTGCACGAGAAACCATAAAGCCCTTTCATGTTGGAAAACAAGAAACTTGTTGGAAAAAGTTATAGATTCACGTCTGACTGTTACAAAGCAAGAACACTGGACACTCCTTCCATATCTGTTTATACTGTGCATTATTTATACAAGAACAAAAAAAAAAAACACAATATAAAACCTGTGATTTGCCTTACAGATGAAACTGCATAATACACTGTATAATACAATAAAACATCTACTCACTTGAGAACTGGTATCAGAGGACCAAAAGTCTCCTCTCGCATACAGAGCATGTCAGTTGTGACATTGGACAGCAGTGTAGGCTGCATGAAAGATCCCTCAAGTCTCTTCCCACCTTTCAGTACTACAGCCCCGTGTGAAACAGCATCTGTGATGTGATGCAGCACCTGAGAGGCAAAAACACACTTGATGTTCCTTGCATTCAACTTTCTGCCATTAGCTGCTTCTGATTTATTCACTTCTCAATCACTTATACACTCACTGAGAACTTTACTAGGACCACCTTTACACTTACTGCACTTGTTAATGCAATTATTTCAACTGCAAGTCATATGGCAGCAGTTAATGGCACAGGGTAATGTTCAACTCAACCACCAGATTGGGGAAAAAATGTGATCTTAATTATTTTGATCATAGAATGATTGTTGGTGCCTGATTAGCTTGATTGAGTATTTAAGTAAAAGGAGTATTTTCTGATTTTCATGCACAACAGTCTTATACAGTTAACAGACAATGGTGCGAAAAATAAAAACCTCAAGTGAGTTAATAGTTCTGTAGCTTGAAATGGCTTCTTGTTGAGAGGTCAAAAAAAAGTGTCTAGATTGGTTCAAGCCAACAGAACAATACAGTACTCAAATCAAACAGTTGAAGATTAGAAATTCTCCTGGTCAATCTTTAAATGTTTAAATTTTATTGCTCCTATGCTCACTGTAATCACTCCTCTGATTCCTGTTTTAGGCTGAAAGAAGTCATTGATTTGGTACTCAATGTGGAAAGTACCTTCTCAGCAGCACGAACGTTGATGAGAGGCCCCTGTGTGGTTGTGGGGTCAAACCCATGGCCTATGTGCAGCTCTGCATCCATGGCCTTCCCCAGCTTTTCCATAAACACATCATGGATCCCACTCTGCACCAGGAAGCGGTTGGAGCATACACAGGTCTATATCACACAGCACACATCAGGAGTGAGTACTGCTTAAAGGGCACGAAAGCAGGAAAATTAAAGCTAGGTATTTTTTTTTTTTTATTAGTGCCTTACTTGGCCCGAGTTTCTAAACTTGGAAGCCATTGCCCCAGCTACAGCTTTGTCCACATCTGCACTGTCAAAGACAATGAAGGGAGCGTGTCCACCCAACTCCATCGACACCCTCTTGACAGTTTCTGCTGCATGCTTCAGCAGTATCTGCATTCAATTCAATACATATACATTAACAGGAAGATTTCTTTTATGGGACTCATTTCATTTGAACAAATAATACACAATTTTTTGGATGTTTGATTGAGGAGACTGGGATAATAAACAAGTACAAAAATGAGTCCCTTGTGTTGCTTATAGTTTTCCATTATTATTTAGCCATGCAAGCTAATCTTCCTACCTACGAAAAATCTCGGATATTGCCATCCAAGCTTTAACTTTATAATGTCTTTATGCACATTTGATAAGAGATTTTACATGAAGAGCCAACCACCATTTTTCCTTTTTTGTGTAGAACAGTAAAATAATTGCAGGTAGCGACTAAAGCTATAAAGGCAGAAATAAAAAAAAAAAGTCAAGTCACACATGCTACAGCATTTGTCTAACAAATCATCCAAGCCATATCTAATTTGTATAAACTGAAAATTGCAAATCATAAATCGCTTGCCAATGTTGCTGAAACTGTGGCTCCATGTCACACATACTGTATATGTAAAAAGCGAATGGCCACCTATGACTAAATAGATTCCTAGTGTGAAGTTAGGGTTAGTAACGGTGTCATTTCCTATGCAGTAGACCATACTGTAATCACAGCTGTGCAAATGAGTATGAATACCTTGCCAGTGGCAGTGGAGCCAGTGAATGAAATTTTAGCCACTAGAGGGTCAGTGCAGAGGATTTCTCCCACAGCAGGGGCCTTCTCCCTGGAGCAGGGAACCACGTTAAACACTCCAGGAGGGATTCCAGCCTGCGCTGCTAGCTGCACAAATATATCCATATTCATTTGTTGTCAACTTTGCACAAAAGACTGCTACATGTTTTAACATATTAAAAAACAACTATATATAAAAGACAGCAGTACTAACCTCAGCAAGTGCTAGAGCAGAAAGGGGCGTGTCTTCAGCTGGCTTCACCACTACAGTACAGCCAACCGCCAAGGCCGCTCCCACCTTTCTTGTGATCATGGCACTGGGGAAGTTCCACTGTGATTGGAGAAATAGAGATGTCAGCTTATCATAGTTGTAAACTGATATAGACAGCTGAGAGATGAGCTACTCACTGGTGTGATTATAGAGGCTATGCCCACTGGCTCTTTGAGCAGCAATATCTTGCGATCCTTTGCTGCTGGTGCCACAATGTCCCCGTAGGCACGGCGAGCTTCCTCAGAGAACCACTCAAGAAAAGACGCAGAGTATGCAATCTCAGATAGGGACTCCTTCATGGGTTTGCCCTGGAAATTCATAATGCAAACAATATCTACTTATTTTACCAGCACAATTCTACGTACGATAAACATGCATCTACATGTCTGCAATTTTGGAGGAACATCCTGATGCACACTGACAGGCTGTATGTGGTCCATGGATGTTATTTGAAATGAACTGTAAAGCCAGTGTTATGTATTCTCCTTAACAATGCCAGTTCCCAGCACTAAATGCATATGCATAATTGCATGTTTAATTACCATTAACTCCACATTTCTGTTTAAAAAATGCTAGCCAGATGGCTACACCCTCAGCAGAGGGGGGTACTGAAATTCAACTGCAGGAAGAGACATAAAGGGTAGGTCTGGTTTTATGAGGTAAGATGAATGTTTTTCATTCTTCATGAAATAAATTCCTAGCTACTACACTGCTTAAGGGTGAGCAAAGCTGTATCACTACCAACACAGTTCATCAAATCAAAACACCTTCAGCAGCATGAGCATTAAAAGCAAATGCTAAAACTAAATTTGTCAGGGTGATCGAATTTCTATTAAACATTCATGGTGGGATGTTGGCTTCTACCACAATACAGTTTATACACAATCAGGGTCATAAACATTTGATCCTTGACAAACCTATGTTTATTTCAGCTGTCTACTATTGTATATAGGAGGACATCACCAGATGCTAGCTTTCTTTTCTGGTAATTCTCTGCTAGGTTTTTGTCTTCAGTTCTTGAGGTGTCTTGCTTTCAGCAATTAAAATCCATGCAACTGATTTAGGGCTGGTGATTGATTTGGTCATTACAGAACATTCTACTTCTCTGCATTAAAAAGTTTTGGGTTATTTGCAAATTGTGGTGCAGGGAAGCATGGACTCCACATTGAGAACAATGCTTATACAAAAATTCATTGTTTTCTATACTACATAGAATGCAAAACAAACAAAAAAAAAACGTCTGCATCCACGTTACAAACATCTAATTATTATAAGGGTTAATGGTCCATATTCTGTGTTGTGTGTTATGTCCAAACTGAGCACAACAGCATTTTCCAGCTTGACATCTATTCGGTTCTCACGGCCAAATCTGTGTGACATGATCTTCTAGCATACAGAAACACAGGGACACCAACTGTCCTGCAAAATGACTGACATCAACCAACAGAAAAGTTTATAATGGCAGGTAAGTATTAGAATAGGTACCATAACCCTAGATGAATTGTGTACCCTGTTTCTGCATGAATGGGCCAACATTGACAGAAACCTATTCAAGACATAACTGATACAGATTTAATGTCAGAGAAGGCAAAAACAAGTATTTGGGAAAACAAAGTGCATTATTCTTACGGATCTTTTTAACACTTCATTCTAAGAGAGAGATCATAGACATGTTTAGCACTAATTTCTAATACCAAACTGAATGCTCATGTACTCTAGTGTCACTCACACACTCTGCTGTAATAAGCTTGGCCAGATCCTCCTTGTGCTGATTGACCAAATCAAACCATTTTCGTAGCAGAAGGCTCCTTTCCTGAAAAGTGCATGAAAAATGTTAAACACATGGAAGTGAAAAAAACGGATGTATCAAACTACTATCAAACCAGTAGGTAGCGTTTATTTAAAAAAAAAATAAATACTTAAAGATATCATGACAATCATTTAAAAACACCAGGTTTCCAAGACAAGTTTTAGTATTAAGATGTGTTAAAATCATCACCCAAAATGAGAAAGATATTTCAGTCAGTGAAGGCTAGTTTTGTGAGAGTGGTCAAGAATGAATAAATAAATAAATATATAAAAGATGTTAAAATATGTAAATAAGTAGTTTTTAACAGGAATGATCAAAAACAGCAATCAGTCATTTCTTTACATTTACATTTCTGTCATTTAGCAGACACCTTTATCAAGAGTGACTTGCAATATATTTCATTTTATACAAATGAGCAATTGAGGGTTAAGGGCCTTACTCAGGGGCCCAGCAGTGGCAGCTTGGTTGACCTAGGATTCGAACTCATGACCTTCTGGTCAGTAGAACAACTTATCCACCACATGCCTTAATTATGTAGAGTGAATTAATCTATGAACACAACCCATATACTTATTAATAGTTTGCATGCCTTTTCTACGTTTGCATAGTGTTTCTAGTTGCACCCTGTGTGTTCTCAAATCGATGCACGTGTTTAGTTTTGCAGAAAATGTGTATGTCCGTGTACGTTTTCTGCGCGTTTTTCTTCTGCCTGTCGGCCACCGTAGGCTTTGAGTCAGTATATCCATAAACAATGTAAACAGAGTGAAGTGCCCCATTTCTACTATTAACTGATCAGTGTTTATAATAATCAGCTTAGCTTTAGATCCGTTAATATACCGACTGTTAAATCTATAGCATAGGCCACACATATCGTATAACAAAGACAACCGTGACCATGAGAGGTTTAACGAGCGTTCGGCGTGTAGCATGTTGCTAACGCTACTCGCTGTTGCCGAGCAACAACGTCAGTCCAAAATGTCACATGAACATTTAAAGTTCATTATAGAAGTATAGTAGCAACATACACTCAGGAATGCTTCATTTTTTAAAGGATAAAGGCTTTACGTGCTCTGACAACGTTATTACAACTTGAAATTTAGCATATAGCAAAATAGCAACTTGAATATTATACTCGTATACAACGTGAAAATTAGCATATATTATCATATACTTTCACAGACATATACAACTTTACACACATCCTCCAGTATCAGCGCTTAGAGTAAAGCAGTACAGCTCACTCAGGCGTAGATGCAGGAAAATATGGTCTGAAAGTGAATGTCTTAAATTCCACAGTGCAAAAAAAAACTAAACTAACATTTAGTTACCTTTGCGGTGCGAGTTTTCCATGAGTAAAAAGCTGTGTACGCGGCCCTAACCGCTTCCTGAGCCTGCTGAGGTCCACAATCTGAGACATGAGCCAGCTCTTGTCCTGTAGCTGGATCCAGCACAGGGAACTTGGAAGAGGCCGAAACCCAGCCGCCATTGATGAAGCCCTGAGTCCGTAGCAGCTCGGCGCTAATATTCAGGCTGTATTGGCGGCTCAACATGCTTGGAAGGGTATGAAATGTCTGATGAACAAAATGTCGACTTTTTGCAAGACAGATGCTAGCCATTACCCGAATCAGAGTATGAGACAATGAAGAAACCGCTGAGCTTCAACGGAGCCACACAGTCAGGATCCAGCGGTATGAATGAAGACGTTTCCACACGAGCTCCAGCTCTTTAACGTTATAATCACAAGTTACGCAACAGACAATCTGCATAATAAACTACAATCCTGTCTTTTTCTGCACTCGACCTGCTTTTATGTGAATGAATGACGGTAAAATGTGACAGAATGTGAATTATTGAATATGAAACGTGTTTCTAATGTTATTATATGCTTTGTTTGGGTTCAGGCTTTAATTCCAACTAAAGGAAGCCAATTGATTGATTCACAATGATTAGAAAGAAGACATGCAACCACACCCTTTGTGTTTAAATTGAAACACGGGTTTCAAAGTATTCCTGTGACAAAGTATATTCAATTTGTACACCTAAAACGTGGCAAAAAATTAATCAGCACAACGTGATATAAATTTACAGATCCAGAAAGGCCATGAGCCATTTCTATCTTATTGTAACTATATTATTATAACTTATTGTTCTTGTGATCAAAAATATTTTCTGAAGAGCACAACTTGCGTCTCATGATTATGATGTGCTTATTCATGATGACCATGTACATCAGTTTTTACTTCTACATACTAATCAGGGACTAAACCAAGAGGCAATACCTAGCTGTATGTTTGACACTGTTAGACAAATTTAATTTAAAATTAGTGTTTATTATAAACTGTGCAAATCCCCCCCAGCTACACCCCCAAAATCTTGTGAATAACCATCAAAAAAATATTAGATGTTAGTGCAGTTATCAGGTGTCCACAAACTTTTGGCCATAGATTGTACATCTAAATTTTCACTGGACATGTGGTTGTATTGGCAAATATCATCATGAGAATATGATCATAAGACAACCAGAAATGGACAATTCCATTGAATCAGTTTCTGTTTTCTAAATAAAATAAAGATAAATACAATTAAAAAACTTTTTATTTCCTTGATTCAGTTATGACAATTCTTTACACATACCCAGTAAAGAAGTGCATACCTAAATTAAGCCAGAAAAAAGAATGTAATTTTGAATTACACATGACAATAAGTTCCAGCAAAAGTTAATGTGTTTACTACTGAAAACGTGTCCTGTTAAATATAAAACCAGCTTATTTTAAAAAAGAATGGGAAAGGATATTTACACACTAGCATTCCATCTGTAACGTTAGTTGAGCGGTTATTTGCCTGTTCATACCAGAAAGTCAGACAAGTATTGTAAACATAATCTGCAGAGGAAAATACTTAATATCAGTGATCTATATTCAAAACAGTCCAAGAAAATAAAAGTCACATATATAAATCAAACATTTGCAAGTATGCTCTCATACACACAATAAAACAGGGGTTTGGGAAGTCAAATTTACACTTTATTTAAGCCACTCATTCTGTGTATATCATGTTAATAATCAACCAAATGACCTGCCAAATGAACTGTCATCAAAATAAAAGATAAAAATTCATCACACTGCTGAAAGCTTCAATGGCAGCCATGTTGATCAACAAATAAGCTGTGGGTTGTTATTTGTTAACCCCTTTAAATGTGACAGTAGACATTTCTTTGCTAGTTTTGTTAAATTATTTTTACGTTATCACAGCTCAGCGATGTAAAGCATGTGATGATTTCAGCCTCCAGTTTGCTTGACTTAAAGTAATAGTCCGAAGCTTCTAATTAGCTCTTACTCTAGTGAGAAATTAAATTGGCTGATCGAATATATATGTAATGAGTGAAGTTGTAAAATTGAGTGTAAATTTGACTTCTCTCCCTGCATCATTTCTATAACAAGAAAAGAAATAAATAACAGAGGTAAACTAGAAAAATAAAACAGACCACACTGTGAACGAGAAAAAACTAATACCTGTACATTGATCAAACACAAAATTAGCATCAAATTAGATCAAAATCATGTTTCTCCAACAGTAAAAATACATGTACATCAAAATTTAGAACTTTTTTTTCCTTTTTAAGGGGGTAAAACCTTATATGTACACGTGCTATACAAAATGATCCATGTATTCTCAAATATAAAGCTATACAAAGAGGATGCACAAACATTTGATAATTCTGCAAAAAATATGATAAGACAAAATAATGATCAATTGTATTTATGAAAATAGGATGACTATACACACTCTTCTGTAACTCTGCAAACTGTTCTTCAAAAAAAAAAAAAAAAAAAAAAAAAAAAAGAGAAAAAGAATGGCTTCCTCCTGTTAGGATAGTAGCTGAAAGAAGGAGAAAACTAAACATTTGAATTTGTTCAAATAATCAGAAATATGAGAAGGATGTATCGAGAGAATAAGATGAATCATATGTTGCGATTTGTTAGAAATTTAGATTTTAGACCAGAAACGTCAATACACAAATGGCCTTATAAATAAAAGCACCAGAATGCCAAGATGTAAAAATGTTACTTTGATTTACTCACACTCTTCACAGTCTGCTTGATAAAGTCTTTCCTGGACGTCAGGTCAAAGTCTGGATAAAGGTCATAAACCTAAATGAAAAAATGTCAAAGTTAAATATAAGCCTATAACAAGATGTGCTATTAACCAGCTCCATTTTCAGAAGTCGTTTAAAAAAAAAAAAAAAAAAAAAATCACCCTGAACGATTGTATTAATCTTAATAGTTAACATGTGCGCTTAAAACAAATGAATTTAAAATTAATAACCTGTGTTCATGGTTTTTTTTTCATTGCCCACAATTACTTTGAACAGCAGTACTGGTAGATAAAAACAGGCATGCAGAAACTCTTCAGACAGTTCTCACCTCCCGCTCACCTCCTCATTTGTAGAGTCTGCTAAACAGATCATCTTCCAAAGTTTAAACTTTTTATATGCTACTTCTATGGTCAAAACCACCACTATAGACAGAAATACCTAAATCCTGCATTCTCTATTTAGTCCTGTGTAGAAGTCACCTGTTGGCAAATCTGCTTCATCGTCACTTCCTCTAGGTTTGCATCTTTCAGAAGGTCTTTGACAGCTGATTTCAACTGTTCATTACTTGGTGGCTTTTTAATCATCTTGATCAGAGGCTCGTCATCATCATCATCATCATCATCTGAGCTTTCAATCTTCACTGAAAGAAGAGGAAATATGAGACTTAAAGTCAATCCTGTAATTCAGAGGTTCTCAAGCTTTTAAACATTATGCTCTAAACAAAGAACCACATACAATTGTACCAACCACCCAAAAATGAATATGTGTTTTTTTGCAAAACAATAACACTGGGCATCAAGAAAAAATAAATAAATAAATAAAAGACAAGCTTTACAAAGCTCTTACACTGAATTGTGTATGATGGTCAATGTTAATAAAGATACTGCTTACTGGAAAATGTCAATCACTCTGGTTTCCAGAGGCTACAGACACTACAATTTGGGCAGTGGTGGTTTAATGGTCAAAGCTCTGCAGACCAAAATGAGCTCTGGCCCTAGCTTAATAACAAGCTGGGATATGCAAAGAAAAGAATTACACTGTGTGGTAAGGTGTGTGTGACAAAATGCTTTGTGCTTATCATTATTATGGCCCTGGAAGGCAGGCACATGTACTGGCAGAAACGATCAGCAATTAAGATCACAAACTACAATAAAATCATGATCAATAGTTTGCTTCATATGTTTTCATCTGCTGCAGACGTATGTGTTACAATGTTCATGTCAGGGTTTGTTTCTGAGCTGTTGTTTAGGAATGCAAGATTTTATCCAGTAAAAGAACATTTATCATATTTAAAATGTTAACATATTGTCAAAATGAATTTTCATTAGGCAGTTTATCGTGAACTATATGACCAAAGCTTTGGGGAAACCTGCTTTTTGAACGCTGTAATACCCAGCACTCTATTAGATTTTGGTGTGGCCCTGGAGATTTGTTCAATCAGAAAAGCAAGCGGTTCAGGACTGATGTTTCCATTCATATTCAACACCCCAAAGGTGTTCATTGGGTTTGTGGTCACAGCTCTGCGGAGGCCACTTGTGCTCCTCCACTCCAATCTTGCCATAACCAGATCATCACTGAAATCGTTTTGCACATGACCCCTTAGTTCCAGTGAAAGGAAAGCTTAATGCCACAGCATACAAAAACATCAATTGTGCACTTCCAAATTTGGGGCAACAGTTTAGGGAAGGAACACATGCAGGTTTGATGGTTAGGTGTACACAAACATTCAGTGTATTTATAGTTGGCCCCAGGATTGATTGGATTAGTGTCCAGAATTCTGATTATTAGTGTATGTAGACTGAAAAAGTAAAAGTTAATACAAATACATTATAAAAGCAAAAAGATTATAACTGCCAAAACAATACATTTTAATACCGACTAACTTACATTTGGTCTTGCTTGCATTATTTTTCTTTCTGTTGCTACTGCTGTCTGCTTTCTTTGTTTTGGGAGCAGGCTTGGCCTTCACTTTCTTCTGGGGAGCTGGTTTCTTTTTAACCTTAGAATGTCAAAAAGTCTTCCATGAATATGTAGGCTGAGTAAAAACAATTTATATTCACTAAAAAGAAATTTATAAAAGCTTACTGTTTTTGGAGGCGTGTCTTCAGCAGACTCATCATCATCGTCATCGTCATCATCATCATCATCTTCATCTGATACAGCCTGATCAGAGTCGGCAGCCTTCTTTGTGGTGGGTTTCTTTTTACTACTGGGTTTCTTTGACTTTGGTGCCTGGGTAAAGTTAAGTTAAAGTAAAAAGGCAAAAATAAATTAGTAAATAAAAAGGAATACTGACAAGATAAGAAAATTAAACATACTTTCAGTTCTGATATATAAATTGTCCATAATTCTCATGTCTTCAGAGACTGTAAGTTTTAATGTTGCAAGGATCAATAAGTAACACAGCAAAATTCTGGAAAATGCAATTCATGCTCCCCGTTACCCTCCCTGTAGAACCTTAAAGGTATTTATTACCCTTCCTGATCATAAAATTGCTTTTAATGCTTTAATGCTATAGATTGTTCAGATTTTAAGTCGAAAAAAAATGCAAACTATTAACCTTTGCATATTTACCCACCTCTTCATCCTTATCATCCTCTGGTTCTTCATCTGAATCCATGTTCTCCTCTTCTTCAGACATGCTTTCCTCATCTTCATGTTTTTGACTGTCTGACTTTTCACCATCCTTGTTTTTACTTTTATCTTCATCTTCTTCATCAGCTTCATCGCTGCTGGAATCAGTAACAATTGCTTTAGACTTCCCACTTTCTAACTGCTGCTGCTTACTCTTGGATAAAATTTTCTTTTCTCTTTTGGCATCTTTTGTAGATTTCTTCTTTCTCTTCTTTTTCAAGATCACTGGCTAAACAGAGAAAACCAGAAAAACTCAAGTCATGTTTGTTCACACTACTACATTAAATATTATTAAAAACATTGAATATTCATTTTATATTATATATATATATATATATATATATATATATATATATATATATATATATATATATATATATATATATATATATATATATATACATACATACATACATACATACATACATACATACATACATACACACACACATCTACATTAAACTTAAGCTAATCTTTAATTTTATTTAATCTAAATTAAATCTAAATCCCATGTACATGTCTTACCTTTCCAGAATTTGTGGGATTTATGAGAAACTGCATAATCCTATCACCCAGAACACACTGAGTGCCACTTCTCTCAAGATCAAGAATTTGACAAATAGTCCTGAGTTGTATTTTAGGAAGCCTGCATGACAGACAAATAGGCCTTCAGATCATGTTAAAAACCTGTTAAAATGCCATTAATACAATACAAATATTCATTTGTTAATATAAAACAAAGTTGTGAATCACTACTTTAACACTTTTTCCTTCTTTTTGTTGTAAGGGTCACTGTCACTTTCAAATGGAAATCCATTGAACAATCGCAGGTGTTTCCTTAGTGAAGATACCTGTTAGAAAATAAAATCTTTCAGTAAAAACTCAGAAATTACTCATGTAATTGATACAGATACTGTAATCTACAGTGTAAAAAGCTTACTGCTCCTGGACGATCATATAGAATCTTATGAAGTGGTTTTAGCTGTGGGGCTTTGAGTTTTCCGATGGCATGATTGACACGAGCAATGTCTCCCAATTTGTCCCCATGGCCTATACTCTCAATTTTCAGCTTCTCTTTTGGTTTACCCATCTGCATATTGAATCTCTGGACCGTCTTCTTCTCTCGTTTTCCTTCTATGATTTCCCCTGGAACTACAAAGACAAAAGTGAAAAAGTGATTAAAGAAGCAACAAGTAACTTTTAGAAGGACAGAACAGGGCTATTCAACTGGTGGCTCATAGGAGAAGTACTGGCCCTCTGGTCAGTTCTGCTTATTAATGTTTTTGTTGTCCTTTGCTCCTTGTTCTGGTCACCACAGCAGATCCTCTGGCACAGGTTTGATACCAGATGCCCTTCTGGAGACAACCCTCCCATTTTATCCAGGCTTGGGTTCTGCACTGAGAGTTAACCCCTCAGTGGCTTAATGACAAAGTGCTTATAATGTAAAGTACTAATAAATTAAGTAAACATTTGGTGAAAACAAATAAACGAATAAACTATGTAAATATATAATCTTTTTCTCTCAAAATGGGATCTGAGCTTTTTTCTCTCACTGAAACACCACAAGGGAAGTCAATGTGTTTTTGAACAAGAGGAAAAATAAATAAATAGATAGATAGATAGATAGATAGATAGATAGATAGATAGATAGATAGATACTTAGGTAATGGAAATGCTGGAATGTAGTTTAACAATCTTAACAAAAGCTAAAATGATCAACCATACATAGTAAACAGGCATTTATTTATAAGTTATTGCTTATTTGGGATGGTGTTTGTTGCAAAGATGCAAAAACAAAATTAACATAAAATAAATTGGAAAAAATACTTAAAGACCTTCGCATCTGATTCAATTAGTTTTCGCAACAGTGTACAACAGTAACAGAATACTAGCACATGTTATATTATTACTTAAAGAGAAAATAATCCTGTGGATTTACATACATATCCTGCTCTTGGGTTTGTGTGGCACTGATTCATCTTGCTCCCCTTTAGTGGCTGTGTCATGGATGGCTTCATTTGTAGCAGCTGACTTCATCTCAACTTCCATGGTGTCAGTCATCTCAGAGAGACTCCTGTTACACACACAGGGTGAATTAAAAAACCGGTTTATTCGGACACTTTTACTGGTTCACACCTAAAGCTAACATCGGGGAGATTTATTAATCAGGAGTGTAAATCCTAAAGACAGTTACTTTAAATATCAAGAGCTGTGACACCTGCTTAAACCGACTAACTACATCACTTCAGAGTCCATTAACACAACACAAGTGCACTGCTACGGAGATAAACAAGGAACAATCCTTACACAGAGCTTCTCTTAAACACAGACAATTATCTTAAGTGGACAAGTTTAGAATAAAAACACCACAGGGGTTGTGTACTATTAACGCGTATTTAATAGAGCACATTCGCTTTAAATACTCGCATTATTAAACAGACAAAATCTTGCTACAACGCTGTAGCTACTAGCGTTAGCAATCTGCCTCAGAGTTCAAAAAAATTTGGCGCGAGTAAACTAGCGGTCCGAGCAGCTTGTACTGCTGCTGACTTAATACCGACAACAAACAGCTTTTAGTCTAGTTATTTTAATATAAACTGACATACATAGAGTAGAGATAAATTACTCGGAAACCTTTGCCATTATAACATAACTCTGGAACTGTGTTTATGGATTTAATAATAGCTACAAACATTTAGCATAGCTTACTAGCTAGGTGGCTAACAAACCGTCCCGCCCACAAACCTAACCAAAACAAACGATACTTTACTCAACGGGCTAGAAATATATCAGCAAAAAACTCGTCATATTTAAATAACACACTGTGTAGGATTTAACGCGTATTAATAACAATACTTACAGTCTAGGACTGGACATTCTGCGGGAGAAAATCACTCAAACTGAACTGAAAAAAATCTGCAACATGGCGTTTGAAAAGTGTGGGCGTGTGATCACGTGACCTGCTCACCCTGGGACCAGGGGACAAACACAAAGGCTGGATTTCAAACGTCTTCATGTTTCCTACAAGTGCGCACTAGATAGGGAACGATGACGGCTTGTACACCGTATCTATTTAGTCCCTTTCTGGTGCAAATCAACTGGGATTTGGACCGGGTCAAAGCCAGCAGAGATGTATGTTAGCTAAATAAACGTCACATCGAAATTATAAAGGACATGTAGAATAAAAATTAATTATACGTACAGTACTCAGTATTTACAGTTAATACTAGTACAAATAATAAGGAACGTTATGTAGAAAGGTTAAGAAATAATACTAATTTAAGATTGTAGCTGGAAAAAAATCTTTACACTGTTTGTTATTGGACCGAATCTGTTTTTTTATACACAAAATGTCAAAGTAAACACCCCATTTACATTCTCATACAATCATTATGATGAAGTTGCTTGTTTGATGGTTAGCCATGAGTTTTGGGGCAGAGCTTTGTGTACATTGGATGGAAATGGAGGCAGACTCATTAATCTCATTCAACTCTTTATAAAATCTGATTCTCACTATACAAGCAGGTGAGAGCAGAAAAGCATCTCTGTATGTACAAAACAACAAACCTTGTATTTAGATGAGCAATAAGTGCAGAGACTCATATAACCGGACAGCTAGAGACTGGTCCCAGTACTACTGGTGTTACTGGTGTTTTTTGCAAAATGAATTAAGTGTGAGTAACCCCACAACAGGGTTTGAATCAGAATAAGAATCAGAACCAGGTTTATTGGCCAAGTGTGTTGACGCACAAGGAATTTCATTCCAGCTGTTTGTGACTCTTATAAGTACAGACATAAATAACACTATACTATACAGGACAAGACAAAACAGACTATACAAGACAATACAGACGATGAGATACAATATAGACAGTACGAGTATTAAATATGAATACAGAATATATGACTGATCAGTAATGTACATAAAGTGTGAGAAGTGCATGGTAGTGCAAATAACAGTTTTGTGCAATATGCCTTTTGTGCAATATGCAGCAGCATTAGTGTGTAACATACACGGATGATGTGATGACTAACAGTTCTGATAATGCAGTAGGTATGCTATGAAGCAGGGAATATAATTATGGTGATTTGTTAATCATGGTGATTGCCTGTGGAAAGAAACTTCCTGTGTCTGGCAGTTTTAGTAAGCAAAGTTCTGTAGCGCCTGCCAGAAGGGAGAAGCTGAAAGAGGTTGTGTCCAGGGTGTGAAGGGTCAGTAGTGATTTTTCTGCCCGGTTTCTGGTTCTTGTATGGTACAAGTCCTCAAGAGTGGTGGTTGCTGCTCCAAATGAGATGGTGATGGATGTGCACAGGACAGATTCAATGACTGCAGTATAGAACAGCATCAACAGCGCTTGTGGCAGACCATACGTCCTTAATTGGCGTAGAAAGTACATCCTCTGCTGGGCCTTTTTGATGATGGGGTTCATGTTGCACTCCCATTTCAGGTCTTGGGATATGGTAGTGCCCAGAAACTTGAATGACTTCACAGATGACACAGGGCTGTTGGATATTGTGAGGGGGAGTAGTGTTGAGGGGTCTTTCCTAGAGTCCACTATCATCTCGTTTTGAGGGTGTTTAGCTCTAGGTTGTTCTGACTGCACCATAGCACCAGCTGTTTCACCTCCTGCTGGTATACAGACTCATCTTGGATAAGACCGATAAGCGTAGTGTCATCTGCAAATTTCAAGAGTTTAACAGATGGGTCACTTGAAATGCATTCATTGGTATAGAGGGAGAATAGCAGCAGGGAGAGGACACATCACTGAGGAGCGCCAGTGCTGATTGTCTGAATACTGGAGGTAACATCTCCCAGTATCACCTGTTGTTTCCTGCCTGTCAGGAAGCTGGTGATCCACTGACAGATGGCAGGGGTATAGTGAGCTTTAGGAGTTTGGAGTGGAGAATTTCTGGAATCGCTGTATTAAAAGCCGAACTGAAGTCGACAAACAGAATCCGGGCATATGTCCCTGGGCAGTCAAGGTGTTGCAGAATGTGGTGCAGCCCAGTGTTGACTGCGTCATCCACTGATCTGTTTTCTCGGTAGGCAAACTGTAGGGGATCCAGCATCTGTTCTGTACAGTCTTTAGGTGGGCCAATACCAGCTGTTCAAAGGTCTTCATGACAACAGATGTCAGAGTGACAGGCCTTTAGTCATTCAATCCAGTGATGGAGGGTTTCTTGGGGACCGGGATGATTGTGGAGAGTTTAAAGCAGGAGGGGTCTTCACACAGCTCCAGTGATCTGTTGAAGATATGGGTGAAGATAGGAGCCAGTTGGTCAGCACATGCTTTGAGACTGAATGCAACTGATGATATTAATAGCCCTAAAACGCAAGCCCACACAATGATAATTTTCATATAATGAGAACTCAAAATTACAGCCACTGATGTCTATTCACTTTTACTGAATTGTCAATACAGCTTGTAGCCTTTTATTGTAGCCTTCATTGATTATGCAGACCCAGTATAGTATAGCTGTATTCCTCTTAAGAAACAGTAGATGGAGCCAAAAAACCATTTACTTCTTGCAAATGAACACATTTTGCTTTACCACCAAAGTGTTACTCTCTGACTAATTCTTTCCATCCCCATTTACTGACGGCTCAGTTTTCTAGGAAAAAAATGTCAAGGAGTAGTTAATAAGAGTGACTTTACACATAGGCTGACTCATTGAGCCTCTGAGCCCTTTAGTCCAGTTCAGTAATCCATGCTTGGTAGCAGTTATGCCATAATCTTTTTCTTTATTAATAATTTATTTAATGGTGGTCTGCAGGTGGCCTGGATATGTTGTATAATTAAATAAAGATAATTTTCCAGAACTTTGTCCTGGATATTTTTATACTGTGTGATCATGTGACACCAGTTGCACACAGGTTAACTCCATTCAAATAATTATGCAACTTCTGAAGGCAATCATTTGCATCTAATCTACACTATACATATGGCCAAAATTATAAGGACACATGACCATGCCACTCAAAAACCATTGGCAAGGTTTTTCATTAGTTCCTATAGGGCACATGCCAGTACTTCCACTCCAAATTCAGCAAAGATGTCTTTGTAGACCACTTTTTTATGAACGGGGCCTGTTATGCTATACTTGAAGCATCATCTGAACAAATGCTTCAATAGAAGAGATTAGGCATTAGGAAAATCTGACCTTTTGTACAAAGCAGTTTACATAGTCAATATCTCAAATTTGCTTACATTTAAATAGGCACATAAAAATAGTGCAGAATCGGATAGTAAAATTTCAGGATTTTGAACATTAACTATGTAAGTTTTAAATATTTAAAAATTCTAAAACCTTTTGTTTGTTTTCAATTTTAAATCCGAAAACCGGAAATCCCAGTTTTTCAGTGTGGTCTCAGATTTTTTAAATCCCAGTTGCATGTTATAACACTCTAAAATATGAAAAGTAATTTATTAAATGAATTTTCATATTATGTTTTATTTTTATTTTTTGGTTTATTTTTTCTTTTTTTTTAAGTGGCCGAATATATCATATATTAGTTAAGAGTGAAATGTTTATAAAGATCCATAGCCTAAACATCATGCACTAAGCATCATTTTTCAGGATTGTACTTGTTTTACAGTGTAGGAAAGAAAACTGTTCCGTTCGTTCTCGTGACTCGATTCGTTTGATGCGCATAGAAGAGTCGTTTAAAAGGCGTGACTCGTTCCTGAATCACCAATCACGAGCTCTCGCTCCCTCCAAACCTTTAATCTACGCGTAAACGTGAGCGCGCACGGCACAAGTCTGCTGGTTTTACGCGCAGATACACGACTAAACGATCGCAGATCAACGGTATGAACCTGCAGCTATGAATCCCAGCTCGACTGGCCACAACAGGGAACAGCAAAGAGGAGCATGAACTGTGATCATCTTATCCAAATCATTGACTTCTGCCCAAGTAGGCTAATCAGTACTCTAATTACTTTAATTACTTGCTGCTTTGGTCTTACCTAAGCAATAATGTATTATTATTATTATTATTATTATTATTATTATTATTATTATTATTATCTCAATTTTTTAATCTTAAAAAATCTGTCTTTTTTAAAGCTTATATGACATTTTTTATATGTTGTATTTTTAATACATTTCAAACTATGGATATATTATTGGTAGTGTTGACGTACACCAAAGATCACAGAGCACTGACCATTTTAAGCTGCTCAGTTACATATTTCATAGTGCGGATGGAATTATGTGAAACTACATTTAAATAATATTTTTAAAAATAGAAAATGCTATTACTAGTATTAATACTACTTCTACTACTACTATTACTACTGCTGTGTTAGTTTATATTCAAATGCTGGGTAAATAAATGTAATCAATTTGCCTTACAACTGTTTGTTCACTGTGGTATGGGACATTGTTCATCCTCTTTCATGAGATCTGATTAAAAATGCAAGCCTCAAAATTACTATCATGACAATATTATAGAGAGGAAGTTACCCAGGAGAATTAATGATTGCAAGAATAGTAGCATTAAAGCAATTCATTAGGAAGGCTAGCTAAAATATTTAAATCTCATTGAGCAGCTTTGGAGAAGTAGGGCACTGCCAAGAGCTTCTTCTCTCCGTCAGTGTGTAATGTGGGATCACTCAGTGATGAGGGTGGAGGATGAAACAGTTTAGGGGATGTGCTCATTCAGTGAATGGTGCTCTATTATACATGAGAATATATATCTTTTTCCCCAAACATAGTAATAGTATAGTAACAAACTAAAGACTTTTCATTTGTAACTATTGTATTATATTTGTTTGATTCGTTTATTTTCTGTTTGCAGAGGCTTTACACAATCCAGAGCACTATGATTAGTGATGCTTCAAGTACAGCAGAATACTATGGGGACAGTGCCTCAGTGGTGTCTCAGGATTCCAGTGTGTTCTTCAGTGAACCCCCTCCACCAACTGACAATCCTCTGGACTTTTTTATCATTAATGTCGGTGGAAGCCGCTACATTCTCTCTCAGGAGCTGCTGGCCTCTCACCCTGAGACACGCCTGGGCAAGCTGGCACTCTCCACCCAAGATTCAGCTTTAGACCTGTGTGATGATGCAGACTTTCGTGAAAATGAGTACTTCTTTGACCGCAATTCTCAAACCTTTCAATACATCATGAACTTTTACAAGACAGGCCATCTGCATGTTAGAGAGGAACTGTGTGTGTTCTCCTTCCTGCAAGAAATTGAATATTGGGGTATTGATGAGCTTTGCATAGACCACTGTTGCAGGGACAGGTACTATCGCAAGAAGGAGATGAAAGAATCCATAGAGATTGAAAATGATGTTGAAATGAATGGTGTAGAGGATGATTTCAGTGGAGTACTGTGTGAGGACATTCGCCGGCATCTCTGGGACCTCATGGAGAAGCCAGATTCGTCCAAGGCAGCAAAAATGTATGGGACGTTGTCTATGTTTTTTGTGATTGTGTCCATCGTGAACATGGCTCTGATTTCTCTGGACTTTACTATCCTCGGTGCACCTGTCTTGGATATTCTTGAGTACATCTGTATCGTGTGGTTCACAGGGGAGCTGCTGCTCAGGTTCATGTGTGTGAAGGACAAATGTAAATTTAGCAGGAGTGTGGTGAACATCATTGACCTGCTGGCCATACTGCCTTTCTATATCACCCTAGCAGTGGAGAATCTGCATGGAGGCTCAACAGAATTGGAGAATGTGGGACGAGTAGTACAGGTTCTCCGACTGATGAGGTTTCTCAGAATGCTGAAACTTGGACGTCATTCCACAGGTAATATCATAGTTGAACCATGTTTGGGGGACAAGTATTATAAGACTTGTTACAGTACAAAGATCAGAATCAATACGTTTTAGGTAAACCTGAGTCTGATTTTATATTATAAATACAACATTCTATCATGAGTATATTTATGCATCATAAATGTAAGGGAAATCTAATAAAAGAGATCAGATTGTCATAATAAATGTAAAAATAGGCCAAAGTTAATCTAAACAAAAATATTTGTTAAATGTATTTACATAAAAATGCAGTTGAGATAAGTTTCTAACTAGGAGTGTCCATATTTTCATTATAGTTTTACTCTCTTTTGGAAGAGATTATGCTAATTAAAAGGGCCATACAGTAGCTGTAACATGTAAACATATGGGACATGAATTAATTCTGAATAACCTAGAACTGCCATTTAACCAGCAATTCTTAAAAACCCAACTAAATTGAAATGAAAAAAGGAACTGTAAGTTAATTTATGTGTTTATGCTCCATTTTAATGAAATACACTTTCTATTTGGCTGATATCTTTGTTCATTATCTTTTTATCCCAAGCTATTTAAAAGAGAGAGAAAGAGAGAGAATGGGCAAATTCATTCATTAATTAATATTTGGACATTCTTCCCATAGAGACTGGAAGGAAGAGGCTATGCAACAGAATAGAAGTTTTATAGCACATTAAGACCAGCTTTGATCGTGTGAATGCTGCGGTGAGAGGGTCCTGAGAGGGTCCTGAATAATTAATGAAAATTATATTTCAGAGCAGACAGAAGTAGGTGCAGCAGGAATAGATGCATATATGACTAAAGTCTAAAAACAGGAAAATAGGTGCTTGCTTGAGATTTCACGGTTTCATTACAAACTGTTAAATAAATGTTGATAAAAGTACAACTACTGTACAATAAATAAATACAACTGCCTTTATTAATTTATCAATTAATACAATTTACCTATTATATCCAAGAGCGTTTTTTATTTGATGAATTAAGAACACATATTAAAGCCATTCTTTTCTCAGTTTAATGTTTAAGAGCAGGCACAGTAAAATCAGAAATGATGACAGATTGATAATTCACAGTAAGAACAGCAGCCAGCATTATTTCCATGACATTTTAATATTGTGTGAGATTATATTAACTCTACTTCACACAGGCTGTGTTTGTTCATTGCTGTGGTTAATCTAATTATGGAAACACAGATCAGATGGCAGCCAATAAAGTCAGATTATGCTGCAATATATTTGAACATGCGTAAATTCATTTTATTCATTTACAGAAACATTGCTTAATACACCATACTATAACTACATGTTACTAAAGGCAGATTTATGCAACTTTAACTAATGTTATTCAAGGCAGATATATGATAATAAATGCACTCTATTGAATGATATACACAGTTTTTCATTGGCTCTCAGGTGGCTTATACTTTCAGGGTTTAAATATATTCTAAGGTCAAGTTCACTACAAGTTATAGCACTATTTTTGTGGACAAAAGTAAATGTATTCAAAGACAATAGAATACTATAAAATAGAATAACCTTTACTGTACAATTGTAGTCAATACGATGTAATAAAAGTCATTTCTAAATGATAAGTATGACAATTACTGTGATATATGAATAGGAAGATGGCTAATATTGAAAGAAACATTTATGTATGTTTAATTGTGCATATTATGAAAATATTACTGCATGAATAGTCCTAGCATTGTGTAGCAAATAAATAATTAAATATAGCAAATAACATAATGAAATACTACCACAAAATAATAAACTGAGCCCAGGTGCACTCCTGCAAAGAAAACATGGCCATTGTTTGAAAGATAGGCTGACTAAGCATTCATCTGCCATGACTTTAACCATAACAACTGATCCTTATTACAGTATGTCTCCAAATAAGATGCATCCTCAAATGTTCACAATGCAAAAAACAAACAAACCATTTTAAATGCTTAGGATTGCAGTTACATCTGAGCTATGAATATATATTATACATTATATGTGTCATTATTAAATCCTTAATATGGATGTGTAACTAAACTCTAAATACAGCCAACTTAATGTCAACATCTGAACCTAAAATCTCAACTTTTAGTATTCTCATAGTTTCCTCCAGAAATTATGTTTAATGGACATTAAAAACTAATTAAGTGTTCCAGATGCTCCAAAAACACGTGGCCTGTGTTTAACATATGATATACATTCTTCATCAGGTCTGAAGTCTTTGGGCATGACGATAGCGCTGTGCTATGAGGAGGTGGGCCTGCTGATGCTCTTCCTCTCCGTGGGAATTTCCATATTTGCCATGGTGGAGTATGCCATTGAGCATGACATGCCTGAGACTACTTTCATCAATGTGCCTTGCGCCTGGTGGTGGGCCACCACATCCATGACCACTGTGGGTTATGGGGACATCCGCCCAGAGACAGCCATTGGCAAAGTCATAGCTTTCATCTGCATTCTTTCAGGCATCCTTGTCCTTGCTCTTCCCATTGCCATTATCAACGACCGCTTCTCGGTCTGCTACTTCACTCTGAAGATGAAAGAGGTAGCGCTACGGCACAGTGAAGCACTGAAGCGTCTGAAGCGCAACTCAACCTCAGATGGGATGCAACCAGCCATAGGGTTAAACCTGCGTGATGCCTACGCTCGCAGTGTGCTAGAACTGCTACGGCTGTACAGCAGAGAGAGGACAAGTACACGCAGCAGTGCAGGAGAAGATGTCTGGTGATAGTTGGACAGAACAGACAGAGCTTACTCAAGAGAAATTTAAAGTGAAAAATCTAGAAACTTTATTTAAAATGTACCTTCTAACTTATATAATATATAATATAATACATTCTGCAAGTGTGGCATAGATTGTTTTCAGTGCATTCAATGATGTTGAGCAAGGATTGATCATTTAGTTACATTTCTCATTTCATTTTATTTCACTTGTAATATTGCGTTCAATCTCAGATAGGCACGTATGCTCTATGAAACAATAGAGATGGAGGCCAGAAAAAAATATAAAAGGCACAACATCCATTTAAGAGTCAGCTTATTAAATGCTCCCTCTATTACAGGAACACACTCTTGATATTTATAGATTAGAGGCAGTTTGGCCTTCTTTCTGCAAATTGCTGTAGATACAATGAAAATACTGTGATCACTTTTATTTAACAGCCTTTTATGATTTGGTACAACAATGTGAATAAAAAGTAGAATCTTGGAAGTATTTCAGAATTTCGTAGTATTTAGTAATCTTAAATGTAATAAATTGCATGTTTTTTCTTGTATCTTCTTGTTTGCTTTGTAATTTCCCTGGCCTACTTCACGTTATACAATCCAGATATTTACTATAAGACAGATCAGAGGGTGCTGGGTGAACAGGCAGACTGTACAGGTTGAGGTATAAATAGAATGCATTTGAATTTGTTTGATGCACAGGGATAAGGGTTTATCTATTCCCTGGATGGCTCGCTTCCACTTCTCCCTGCCTACAGTACCTGCTTTCTAATCACCACCAACAAGAGAGAATTGACTATATAATTAGATGATACTGGTTGTCCGGATTTGTACATGTGTATGCACAAACGAAACAGCAAGACCTAATAGACAAACAGGAAGAAAGAGTCGGAAAGGGAACGAGAGAAGACCCAACTTGACGTAACTTGATTCAAGCTGTTGTTCAAAAGAATTTTCAGAATATTCCTGGTTCTCACACAAAGACAGTCCGGACCTATAATCTATGTGTCTGCTTTTTCCCTATGAGCATTGGATCTTTCCTGTCACTGTAAAGAATAACAACTCGATGCTGATGCCACAAGTGCCATTAATTTTTTTTAAGAAAGCAATTAGAACAAGAACTGTAAATAACTGAATATAAATGGTGGGATTCGAGTCAGGTTGTTAGACACATACATACTTTAATGGTCATGGAGCATAGACTGATAGATTGCTTGGCTAACAGTATTCCAAAGGCTTATGCATACATTTTTAAATCACTGACACACATCTTGAGGTTAGCAGCTGTGTTGACTATATAGTACATAATGTCCAGGAGAAATCCTGACTGTGTGATGTACCGTATTTTAAATATTTTCATTATGTCTGAACACAGCAATAGGCCAACAGTATATGAACCTGTATTTTGGTAAGGGGATAAGTTCAGATAGCGTACTCAAATATTAAAGAATGTTCAAATAACAAAGATGGATCTCTTTGTTCAATTTTCATTCTTAGATAGATAGATAGATAGATAGATAGATAGATAGATAGATAGATAGATAGATAGATAGATAGATAGATAGATTCACAGCCTTAGTAAGAGTTTATGGAGGGATATCCTTCCTATGGTAAGTGAAGGACATTGCTCAAGCTGTTCATTCTCTACAGAGAAATTTGAAAAAATGAGTGTTAAAGCAACCCATGAAGCAATGTGGTATCTCACAAATAGGTCAGACTGACATGGAGGATGAAAGCAGTGTGTCCTTGAAGACTCAGTCACATGAGTATGGAATCTATGAGTAATGGGAAAGATGTAATGATAATATAGCTATTTTTATGCATGTTCTCTGAAAATCTGAGACAGTTCTTTTAATCAGATATATTTTCAATGAAGCAAGATTTTTTGCCATGCTCTAAAGAATTTAAATATTCAGCAATATTGTACTGGAAAATTTGTCAGTTTATCTTTGCAAAGCATTACAAAATTCAGTATTTGATTCACCTTGATGATGCTAGACCTTGATATGCTCATTCAGCAGCCTTTTTAATCATATTCATAACTCCTCACCAACCAAGAATAATGTACGCTGTATAATTTAATACATTTTCTAAGAGATAGGTACAGGGTATTTGTTCAGCAATAGTCAACATTTTATATATATATATAATTGAAAATGCTAATAATTCGATATGCATTCAGGTGAGAGAATTTAAACTCCTTACCAACACCATAAAGCAGTGGGCAGAAAGCAGAAAGCTCCTTATTCTCAAGGATTCATCGCATTTTTGAAAAAGAATTCAGCACCATGAAAAGATTTCTGCAGTGTAACTGCAGCAAAGTCAAAATGGAGGCCAGATGAGAACTGCAAAGGATTGAGGACAGCAGAATGCAAGGACATTTTTACACTGGGGGTGCTGGAACTTTGACATGTGACGTGCGCTTTCTATACCATTACTATTATTATTTTAGTTATTTCTGTTGCAGCTGCAGTTGCACTTGAAAGAATCCTAAAAGCAAAGAAAGAGAATGTTGCAAAGTCTCAGCACCCCAATTCCCATGTCCTTTGCAGAATGTGTCATTAAGAAAATATTTGAAATGCTTACAAATAACAGCCAGGAGACCAACATGTTGAATTGTTATCTTTCCATTTTTGGGAACAATCCCACCCAACAGAAAACTTCCTTAAGTATACACCTGCTTCTACAATGCTTTGCAAACATTCATTCATTCATTTGTTCATCTTTTATAAACTCCATGGTCAGGGCTGTGATGGATCCGGAGCCTATACCAATAAAACTGGGCACAAGATGGAACAATTCATCCCAGATAGGACTGCTGTACAAACAACCTGCTGTAATAATGTTTTGCTATTAGGTTTACTATTGTTATTAGAGATTAATTATTAAGATATTTACAGCTGTATCTTATTAAACAAGAATTAGCCTTATACTAACATTAGTTGTACCAGAGCGTACTAATATCATTCTTCTAATCTAAAATTACAAGCTGGGTTGCCTCTTAACTTTTTTATTTGGCTTTGCCGAAAAAAAAAATCATCCAATTGCAAGCCAAAAAGTCATGCTCTCTTTCTAACATTCAATGAAGAACAGTGAATTGACAATTTATAATATTTGACCAGGGGATGAAATGCAAATTCCTCTTAGTGCTGAACAAAAACTTGGATGTCCTTCTATAAATGAGTACTGGAGCCGTGTATCACTTTTCATCTATAAAGTCAAATATTATGGGGTTAAACAGTGGTCCAGATGGATGTGTTCTCATTTTGTGATTGGGATTCTGTGTCATATATTTAGAGAGTTTTAAATACAAATGGATTTGCTTCATTTGACACATTTTTACAGGGCATGGACTGAAGAGTTGACAAGTCACTGAGGAAAGCAAGCAGCAGAGATTGTCTAGTTTTTGTGCCACTAAGATCTAACTATTTATGAGCAGTAATTTAGTGTAGAGCATTCTGATGTTCAGTTTGCTTTAGAATATGTGGGTAGTTCTCATATGGTTCTATGAGGTTACAAAGTTTGAAGTTTATTCAAATATGTTTGTCCAGATACAACTAATGAGACTACAAAAAGAAAACCTGAGACAACTCGAAAGGGTCCTGAAGATTACATTCTTGTGCAGTCTCAATGTTAACAGCAGATTGTCAGCCGCAGCCTTGTGCTGGCTCTCCTTATTGATCATATTGATGCTTATGCCTCAAGGTGTTCAGCAGACAGAGTGAAATAATTTTTAATTATAATATCATTTAATATTTTCTCATGTCTGTGATCCAGTCTAATACCTCTTTCTTCAAATATCTTGGTGAATGCTTAGTGCCAAGACTGATGTGTAACTTGTGATTGATGTAGACGATTACTGAATGTTATTATAACATAAAACATCACATATCGAAATATAGAAAAATAGATATATCCAAAATTTCTTTAAAAAAAAAAAGGAAAAAGGAATTGAAATTATAAGATGAATATTTGAGTTACAAATACTTATTTGATTTAAACACTAGTAAATTTAATCTTGTATAGTTATATGAACTCCTGAATGGATATAGGACTTTTCTCATGGTCCACATATTTCCAGGACAACACTTGTCATTTGCCAAGACCATATGCCAGCAACCCAAATAAGAGATTTACAGAACTCAAATGCCCTGGTTGCTTATTCCAGATTTGTGCTGAGTAACTTTGTAAATTTTTAAGTGATTCAGTGTAATTACTTAGGAACAGTTGTTCTTTGAACAGTTAGACAAATCTGACAAATACTCTGTATCATTAACAACACCCAGTGAATCTGGATGAAGTATGAACAATCTGGAATATGTCTTTAATGTGCTGTTTGAAATTAAACATTAATAGGTCTGAGAGTCTTTTATCCTTTATCTTCTATGAGCAATTGTCCACTCTCTGGATTCTATTGTTCACAGACTGAGTCTGGTGATGACACTAATTAACTTTTCTTTTAGTCCCACATTAGCACACTAAATTACTCTTGTGTCCCTTTTGCTCACAGGTGTCCTCTCGAGTGGCCTCATAGAGCTGCTATCTGATCAGAGCCAGAAGCATCACACAATAGGTCCTAATTAGACATGTGTGACGTCTAAGAGAGGAAGGTGCTTACATAACTAAATTTATTAAATTCACTCATACATCACATCACTTGGTTCAACCCAAATATTACATTTACATTACGCTACATTTATTCATTTAGCCGACGCTTTTATCCAATGCGACATAAAGGAGAAAAAACAAGCAAAGCAATATATCAACCAGAGGACAATATGTTGTCACTATGTAATCAGTGCTAAAAAAGAGTTTTAATTCAAGTCAAGTCACTTTTATTGTCACCTCACCACAGCACATGTGCCTTGGTGAGTGACATTCTTAGGAGTGAACTCCAGAAATTGCAGAACAATTGTACAGATAATGAGTTGACGTGAAAATGTGCAATTTGCTCATACATATAGTCAGTGCAATATGTGTGTACAATATGTACAATTAACAAACAATGAAATCAACATGTGAAAATTTGCAGTATGCTCATACATATGGTCAGTACAATATGTGTGTACAATATGTACAATTTGTTTATATGTACAATTAAC
This sequence comes from Tachysurus vachellii, assembly GCF_030014155.1. Taxonomy (NCBI): domain Eukaryota; kingdom Metazoa; phylum Chordata; class Actinopteri; order Siluriformes; family Bagridae; genus Tachysurus; species Tachysurus vachellii. Next base: position 12,803,770 of record NC_083464.1, on the reverse strand, counting down.
AAACAGATAATGAAATCAACATGTGAACATGTGCAATATGCTCATACATATAGTCAGTACACACAGTGTACTATTGAGTGATAACAAAAGGAAGGTGCACAGAGTAGCAGTGTATCAGCTACTGTAAGAGCAGATTTTTTTCTGGTGACAAGTTAGGGAATTGGATATTTCTTGAATATAAATAAATGTGAAATTTTAATATGTATACTATATAAAAATACACATGCATAAGTATGTTTAAGTATTATCTGTATAAAGATCCAATAAACTTGCCATAGCAGGGATAACTTCAAGGCAAAAGCAAACTGCATACTGGTATAATCACCCAAGTGATTGACTGGGCAATTCAAGAGCACATTAGTCAGGTTGAAGAAGGTGAAATACTTATACTCAAAATAGTGTCTCGCAAATCACACCAGTTTCTTTAAATTATAAGTACAAATCCACAGGACAGATGACATTCATTGTTTATTATAGCCTTTTTTTAAACTATCCAAGTATTTCTCACTCGGGTGATGTGTATCAGCAACAAAATATTGTGTTTAATTTAATACCAGAACACTTCACTCACATGTTCTGTGCACAGTAACTTGCCACTATCAAATGTGGTGATAGTGGGCTTTAACACAAATAGGACACTGTTATTCGTATTTGTTAGGTACTATATAATAATTACTTATATATTATAAAGTATATTTACTACACTATCAAACTTGGATATACGTTTTGTGTAAGACGGGCAAGATATACATATATGTCATCCCTCTGTAGATTCCACAAGACTGCTACTTGTCTGCTTTCATTTTATCATTAATAATAAACAGTTTAATATCCATCTGTAATGCTATATATGCTGCTCATCACAAACAAGCTAACTGTCACACAACTATTACAAGTCTCTTCCCAGTCTTGAATATCCACAAACCCACAAGCAAAAAGAGCAATGACAATTGCCATGTACCACTTACATTTATGTCTTTCTCCATGTTAAGGTGACACAGTGCACCTGTGTGTGGTTAGCGGGCATTTTGCAGTTCAAAATGGGAGCTTAAATTATATAGTGGACTGTGTGAATTTTAGTAGAAATAACTGTTGTTGAATCGGATATTGGCATTGTAAGAGCTAAAAACACTGTCTGACATTTCATACTTGCTGAAACTTGCCAGAACATGAAAACACCAGATAGAAGCTAGCCGTAATGGCTATCAACAATGAACAATAGCCCTTTCATGGAGCTACATTGCACACATTATATGACTTAAACACACGTACAGTGAAAACTGTATACTATATTGTGCCACATTACAGAGTGGCAATAATTGTGCACCACTCAAAAAGTGCTCATAGAAGATGCCTTTATTTGTCACATATACAGTACATTGCACTGAAATACTTTTCTTCACGTAGCCCTGCTTGTTAAAAAAGTTTAGCCATGATACAATGCCCCTGGTATCTCTCTCTCTCTCTCTCTCTCTCTCTCTCTCTCTCTCTCTCTCTCTCAGGTGCAGATAAGGTGATCCCATTCAAATAAGCATTAAAATACATCTACCAAAACCAAAAGCTACATGCAGCCTTCACTACAAGATAGTTTATTTGAATGAATGTTTGAATGAATGAATATGTATACATTGACCAACTGGACATAGTCAGATCATATAGTACTTTGCACAGGTTAATATCAGCACAAAATGTCAAAGAACTTTGGCACAATTGTCATTCAGCTGCTGCTATGGCTGTAGCAAAATTTCTGACAGTTCCTATAAATGAGCCATGCTGGAACTGACACAAAACTTACAAATGATGGGGTCAACATGACACGTGCAGAACTAGTAGCTAGAAAGGCTTTGGTGGAACTGAAGGCTATGTCAGACTCATCAACTTTAGAAGGACACATTAAGTGCATCTATCACTGACTAGAAAATTCTCCATTTAGCTAAACAATAACAAGAGCAAGACTGGGTGAGGTCATCAATTTATGAGCTAGAGAAACAAAAAAGTGTATCACATTTTCAGCAAGAAGAATATCTTCTTTTTAAAAAGTCCCAAATGTTAATGCAAAAACTGGAACAGTATTGTTATTAGCAAGCGAAGATACAGCTGAACATGGGTCAGCTAGCTGCATAGCAACAAGCAGAATTACTGAAAGAGAAAACTGCCAGCTAGACCTTGAAGTGTAATGAACTGTGAAGAGGTAAGGAGAAACACAGCAGCTTCACGTCTACAAAAATTTGCACTCCCATTTGACATTAACAAATGAAACATTGAAATATATGAAATAATGAATAAATGAATTTGAAGCAACATGTAAATAAACTGTCCTTGAGTTGTTTTTTTACATGTGTACATTGAAACTGGCATAGTCAACACAGAACCAGGTTTAAGCTATAAAATGATTATCTTGATTTGAACTAACTTAATGTTTGAATGAGACATAGGCACTGATCATACATCTGAATCTGTCTCTGTAAGTTAAGTGGCACTCTGTATATGAGCTCTGCATTTCAATACGCTGTTGCATTCTTAGAAACACGGCTTGTTTTTGTCCTGTACTCACTGCCAGCTCCTCTAATCTGTGTACCAATTCAGTAAAGCCAATCTCCTCTACCTCGAGACTGCTCAGTTGAGCCGTCTGCTCACTTTTGTTCCTACTGCTGCAACATGGCTAGGAAACAAACAAACAGGAAATACGTCTTCCAAAGGAAACTGGTCCAGACTGAAATGAAGTAGAAGGAAATATAATTCTTGTTCAAAACAAGTTGAGGAGTGATGTGAAGTTTAGGATTTCGATTTAACCAGACCTTTAAATCATTACGGGCAATCGCCTGAGATGATGTATATTGATGATATACAGTACAATCATAAAATCTGGAAATAACAGGCGACCTATAATAATAAAATTAAGGACAATGTTACATAATAAGAAACACTACATAGTTGAAGTAATCTAACTGACTGCTGGTGCTTTACATTAGACATTATGGATAAAACAAGCACTACCGCTCTGAAGTACATGGAGGACATTTATTCCTCATGTTTTAAATGTCTCAGTAATCAAACAATCAGGAGACCGGATTTGATGCTCTAGATTTCATTCTGAGAGTATCAGAGAAAAGTATTGTTCTATGATATAACATCCATGGGATTCCCAACACTTGTTTTCTGAGTTCCTATTTTTAATCATCATTATTTTGTGATTTAGGTCAGAATATAGGACAAGTTAAAAAAACATTGAACTTACATAAGGCTCATGCATAAAATTATTGTGCCTTACTTGTTGTGACATTTACAGAAACAGCCTTTGGCATGTGGGAAGGTGATGAATGAGAGAGAAATTGGCGTATTTCTGTTAGAACTCCAGGTACAATTTGAGCTAGAGCAGGAATTATAGGAACTGTTAATGCCCCATGAAACCACCTATGACCTGCAGACAAATAATCTTGACATATAATATATTTTCTATGAATGGTTTACACAGAAGCAGAAGAGAACATCTACTCATTTGAACATGTTTTGTTTAATGCAATTGGGCTAAACTAAATCAGCCACCAGACTAAACCTACACATGTGCCACCATTTTCTGGTTTAGGTATTTGAATAACAATAATTAATTTATTTTTTTCTCCTGTAAAAGTGCTGATGGTGTGCACATTGTCAAGTTTGTTTAAAAGGGAATGTTATGAAAGTCTGCCATTTTATGGTGATCCATGTAAAGAAAAGAAAAGAAGGTCCAATTTCAGTGAATATACATTTATGAGTATGAGAATTTCGATCATAGGAGTATTTATGTGATCAATTCACTGCTATGATTCAGAATTATGCAGAAAAGCTGCAATCCATTCTTCATCTTCATTTTCCATAAGCCTACATTTGTTATTATTGAAAAGGAAGTGCAGTGATTTATGTTATATTGCCCTCTGCTGGAGAATAAAATTTATGGCCGTTAGAAATTAATAATATCGATTATAATTAATTCATTTCTATATTTAACAACCTGGACCTGCTCTTTTTGATTAAACTGTTATAATATACAATGAGGTGCAAATTTGTGAGGTCTAATTTAATACAATTTTAAATTTTCATTTCGAATTATAGCATGTACAACAACCTGACTGAAAAGTAGAAATGTTTATTTTGTGCAAAATATATTGGTCCATTTTAGGAGTGTCACCTAAACACATGTCTCTATAGAAGAGATCAGACATGAGCAACGTCTGAGCTTTTGTACACAATAACATGGCCAATATGACAAATTAGCTTATATTTAAATAGGGACCCAGAAACAGTGAACAATCTTGAATATTATATTGTCATGATATTGTACATTTACTTTTTTTGTTTTAAAAATATCACCATTTCCTAATTTAAATGCAAAATAAATAAATAAATGCTAGATTTTTATTGTATATCATTGCAAGGTGAGAATAAGGGAAAGAAAACTGAATATTCCTGCGATGGGTTGGCACTCCGTCCAGGGTGTATCCTGCCTTGATGCCCGATGATGCCTGAGATAGGCACAGGCTCCCAGTGACCCAAGGTAATTCGGATAAGCGGTAGAAAATGAGTGAGTGAGTGAGTGAGTGATAGTGTCAGTGACTTTTGGGTAGAAAAGAAGTAGAAATGAATACAGAAACAGATAATTGGAAATCGAAGCCTAAAGCATGATAAGAGGGTGTTTGGGTATGTATTATTCATTCATTCATTTTCTACCACTTATCCGAACTACCTCGGGTCACGGGGAGCCTGTGCCTATCTCAGGCGTCATCGGGCATCAAGGGAGGATACACCCTGGACGGAGTGCCAAACCATCGCAGGGGGTATGTATCTTAAAATGCCATAAAGCAGCACAAACAACAGCCTGCATTTCATACTGAGTTCTTAGTGATTTTACTGAAATCTGGTTAATTGCTTTGGCAGAACAAACAGTCAGACAAATGAGTAAATATTCTAGACTAGCACTGGGTTTCTACTGCCTACAGTGTAATAAATGTTATATCCAATGAGAAAATGAATTGTCATGAACATACACTGTATTAATTTTGTCTTCATTAACTTAATTGTGTATGAACTTACAGACAATTAAGTGAAAGATCTGCACTTTGCCTCATCAGCAGATATGTTATTATAAATATAATTATTTTTCTGCCCAAAATTTAAAACCAAAAATGACTTCCATTTCCAAATAAAGCCAGAATGGGAAGGCGTGGGTATCTGTGTGTGTGCATGAAACTAGAATGTGAACCTAGTGCATTAGGTGAAAAACACATGTACACATCTACTTAGTATATATATATATAATGTATAACATATATATATAATGTTAAATATTGCAAATAAAATACAGTATACAATAATTCCATAGGAATCGATTTACATTAATATTTGACATGATTATCAGTAACCCAGTAGCTGAGTACACAATAGCATAATGAATTTTGAGCAAATTAAGTGTTAATTTCTGTATAAGGCCACACTAGTTTACATTTCTTTTCCTAATGAAAGCTCTCTCTCGACCTACTGTGAAAATCTCAATTTAAACATTCATCCTTAAATATCAAGAGTCACTTTAATTTTGACATTCAAAAATAATACAGTTGTCCTCAATTAAGGTTAGAGTGGCTTTGACTACACGTGAAGAGGAAATTCACCTCAGAACATGAAGCCACACAAAAAAGCTATTTAACTTTTAAGCTAATGCCTCTGGTGTTGGAGAAATAAACAGCGTGATAACAGAATATTACTGAATCTGAAATCTCGAATCTATCAGCCACTGGAAATATGAAGACACTTACATTTGATTGATTAACTATTACAATGCTTTTGATAGCATAATACAGAAATGAAACAAATACTGCAAACTAAACAGCAGAAATTGGTAGTTTTGGATCCACTTGCCTCCTTAAAGTGAATACAAATATTGTGTCCAAAAAACATTTGTTTCCTCAGTGCTTTAGTCGTTTTACACCAGTGTGCTCTCTACACCACCACCATAATCATCGTCAAACCAAAGTCTGAAGAAAATGGTTTTCATCCCTCCATTTTACTTTGGCAGATATGGTTCCTGCTACATCATGACATATATTAAGGTCTTGGCTTGGTGAGATTACACTGCCCTTCTTTGCTCTGGGTAAACATTCATGAGATGGTATACTATAAATTACTGTATCTAAGGGACTATTTTCAGATAGAGAACACTGAAGTATGAGGCACTGAGCATAATTCTTCTAAACTTGTCCTAGATTTGTATAAAAGGGCAATGAATACTTGGACATACTTCCAAACATTAACTGCAAGCATATGACTTAAGATTTAAGTCTTGGCATAAGGAATGTATGCTGTGCCAAGACTAGACCACCATTTTCAGTTATTCATGAGAGGATGACTGGTATTAAGTCTTCAGTAGTTTCATAGCTGCTTCCCACAATTTTTAAAAGCAGTGTGCAGCTTTGTGCTGTCAGAATGTGTATTTAAATGTTGGGAAAGAAAACCAAAGTTAAAAAAGGGGAACATTGTGAAATAATTTACAACCTGGCACAAGTACTGCTGTAGCTGTTCAGGCAGAGTGTAGAATATAAAGCATGTATTCAATTTTAAAGTTTTCCTTTAATCGATCATAAAATATTGCTTATTGAAAAATCTCATATTATAGACCAACTCAATTATGGTTCAACTTAAAGACTTAAAGGACTAAAAAATTATTAATAAGAACCTATAAAAAATCAGTGCACAGATCTACTTTAAATGAGAAAAAAACAGCAAACTCAAATTCATATGCAAGCATGAAATGTTAATGTATGTAATTTATACTAAGGTGGTCTAAAGATTCTTGGTTTATGTTTAACGCTATCACTTTTTGAAACGTCTCTGACCCTGTGCTTTTTGAAGGATTTTGAAGTTTTTGATGATTTTTGATTACTAATGTTGTGCTTAACATTTTTGGGAATTGAAAGAAAACATTGTATAATGTGAAACATCTGTATGAGAGAAAGAGCAGATTAAACCCAATGAGACAGAGACAATAATGTAATGCAGTTGCAGTGACTAGTGTTAGGGGGAGGGTAATTGATAGAGGAAGTATAGTCTGCTGGTTGCTACACACGTGGCAGCTTTTCAGAAAAAGCTTCTATTACCAGGAACTAGAGGAAGAATGAGTCCGCAGATAGTACGTGTGTCACGGCATTTGGCTGAAGATCAGTGAATATGTAGATTGATGTTTATTACAACATATGCTCATCTTAACCCCAGTTTCATTACAGATAATCTATCAGAAAAAAAGGGTTATAAACAAAATAAACCCTTTTCTTTTATAGGTACCTTTCACCTAGAAAAGTAGGCATAGTGTAAACATGTAAGGGCACTAAAATAGACCACCATTAGTTTTCAAAGCAAGGCTTTAAAAGGTACAATGTGCACCTTTCTAGGTATGTGATACTCTTGAGGTTTCCATCCTGTGACACTAAAAAGTTCAGTAATAGGTGTAGTTTGTTTGCCTGCACACCACCACACCAGTAAGAGAATAAATCACGAATAGCAGCCAGATGAAAAAAAATCCACCGTGTTTATTATAGACCAAACTGCCTGGAAAAAAGTCAGGGCTGTTAAAATGACTTCGTTACGAAGTATACAGACATTAGAGAGAAAGCAGAGAAACCGACGAACTCCATACAGGAATTCTCAAAGAACGAGAATCTGATGTGAAAAATCTTCTCACACTCCTCTTTCATTACAAAACGATATTCTCTTTAAAACACAGACCAGTTCCTGGGTTTCGATGGAGAAATCCACGTGGTTGTAGAAAACAGTTTGAAAGTCCAAAAACATGAAATGAAGTACCTTATTGTTCAGTGTGTGTGTGTGAGAGAGTGTGTTTAAGTACCAGTGGCCCATCCCCGTTGCAAGCTACCGACAGAAGACTGTAAACAAAAGGTAGCACGATGCTAAACCTCTTACTTGCTACTCAAACATGATGCACCGACCGTTTGGTCTACTAGCCTGCAAACAGGAATATCGTTTCAAAACACAATGTGAACACAATACGTGTGGAGTTTAAGGACAAATAACTCGCCGTTTACATTTCATTTCATTCGGAAGAGTCTTCCTTCGCGTGCTAGTGACAGAGTCAGAACGTCGAGTCACATTTCAAACAAAAACACGGCTAGCTAACAGTCGAAACAACCTTACAGTTCCGTTTTAAACCGACATCGCGGTTTTAATAAAGTTCGTCTTTGTGAACTGAATAATGTGTGAATGTTATAGTGGTAGTTCGTGACCTCTTGGGCTAACTGGGTTAGCTGAGGTGATCAGATAACGAATTTAATCCACCACGACGTTCTCCTCCTGTCCGTTGGCTTTGTGACGGTTCACAGTTTCAGTCGATTTGTTTAGAGAAATCACGTTGAGACTCGGAGGGGAACTGAAGTCGTCTAACCGCTTCTTTGATGAGGTTCCCAGATAAGATGAGTTCCTGTAGGAGCTGATGGGGGTCGTCTTCGTTACTCGACCCGTCGAGTCCCTTTCGTTTCCACGTTCCGAAATGGTCCCATTCTTGATCGCTGGAGCCGGGGATGTTGTATGGACTTGCTCGGGTCGCTTTTCGGCCGCTACGAAGACGTATACAGCAGCCATTTCTCTTCTGTGCGATGGCAGTGTTACTGTTGTTGCTCTGCTTGCCGTTGTTGTTGTTGTTGCTGCTGCTGCTGCTGCTACCACCGCTGGTCAGACCGTGGAGACGCGACATCGTCTGCTGTGTAGCGCTATTGTTGTGCAGCTGAAGAGCCTCGCCGATTTTTGTGACAAGAGCGTCCACCTCTTTAGAATCGACAGTCACGGACTGCTCCAAGAGAATGTAGTTCTCCTTTCGACAAGGCATTTTCAAGTAAAATTTAAACGTTTCGGCAATTTGTTTCGAAAGAAAACGAGGGCACTTCACCGGCGTCCACAGCCACCACGCTGCCCAACGAAAAGCAGCCGCTAGGGCTGGTTTGTAAACAATGAATGACGCAACCCACGGAACGTACCATTTGTGCGGGTAGAAAATATCTAGTTTAACGTCTGTGATGTGGCTTAACGTTAAACGGATGATTGTTAAAAATAATTGGCCCTCATTGTTCTTTGTGTCTTTATGCACGTTGATGGCTGAACAAGACCCATAGGATCGTGATGTTAAAAGATTAATTCAAATTACAATACAGAGTCCCCTATATTGACGCATGGTTGATTCCTACGTCTTCAAACCAAATAGCTTTACACAAACGGAACAGCAGGGTATGTATGATCAGTGTGGGGTTGTGTGATCAGTGTTTTATTTCATTTGAACCAGGTCTTTAGGTTTATTCTAATCATCTCAAGACAACACAAAACTTTTATTGTGCTTATTGGTGTACTACAAAGTATTGATTTTCATATTACCCACCTGTTTATTGAACAAAACATGAATGAGATTAAAAAATGAAAATATACTTATTTTCTCAAAACATATTTTCTCTAAAATATGAAATCACCAATGAAATGTGTTCAAGCTGACATTGTAATCAACACTCATTACACATGACACCTCTTTCACCACTTCCCCTTCCTGTTAGATGAGCAGAAAACAGGTCTCAGAGGTTTCCTTAGAACTTAATCACTATCACAACTTAGTTTCTATTTAGCTATATTTCCTATCAGATGTGCTATATGTTTTGACTGTAACATAACATTTAAGTTTTCATTTCTGTTACAAAAGAGAAGTTTTCATCCTTTTCACTTAGACATGAAGAGGAAGTCTAACCTTCATGTGTTTATACTGGAAATTCCTGTTATCTGTCACTGTTAGCTCTTTATGTCTGTTAAATACTACACCATTATGAGATGTTTTTCCTGATACTGCATTCTAAATAACTGTTGAGGCTACAGGCCTGTTCCTATAAACTACCCCACCATTCCCACCACTGCTCAGATACATTACATTAATGTTCACAAATCTGACTGTTATAATGCACATTCCTTTCCCACACTGCTCCACTATTGTACAGTTAATTTTTCTTTCAGTTGTAATACACACACACACACACACACACACACACACACACAAATAAATATATATATTTATTAATGTATTTGCACTGGTCACTGCACATCCTGCATTAGTGTACAATTTATGTCTCTATTCTTGTTTACATCGTTGTTTGTTTTTTTTTGTAAATCTTTGTTTATACACATTATTATTATTATTATTATTATTATTATTATTATTATATATTTTTATTCATTTATGTATTTATTTTATAACCTTTCTTATATTTATGCTTCTCTATTATTACTATGCACCAACACACCAAGACAAACTCCTGCACATGTACAGTTCCTGGCAATAAGCCTGATTCTGATTCTATTCGTTTAAGATCTGTGTGATGTTTCAGTTAATGTTTCAATAATATGAATCGATTTGTTGACAATTTGTGTAAACCTTGGGTTGCTTGACATTTTCTACTGCTCTATGGAGCTATGTTGAAACTATGCAGGCAAATCCAAACATTCAAGACATTCCAGTTTTCATCTGGTTACTGAAACCACCTTTACTTGAGGATGTGTAATGTAAACAGGATAATGAATCAATTGACTGTGCTTGTTTATAACAAGGCGTTTAGACCAGGAACAACCTGGTAACAGTTGGTGTGCTGTTGCACCGTGTTTTGGTAATCAGCACAGCCATGGGGGTTCTGCTTCTCAGTACCGTCCTTCCTGAAAAACAAAGACACACTGTACTCAGACTGAGGTCGTCCTTTCTATTAGCCTGGTTCACTGACTATGAATGCAGAGACTATAGTGGAATTGTCTTGGTGATTGGATATGTGCATCTAATATTAAATCACAAATAATTATAGCTGTCTCTAATAAATAATAGAAAATTGTTGTACAGTGGGTATCAGATATACATTATTATTTTGAATATTTTGTGTGTGGGCAAAATGTCAGCCCCGACCATGCATTAATATAGGGTGTGGCAGATGAATAGATACAAAGAAAAGATCACTCAGATTAAAAAGGTAGAAGCAGCTCTGCTTTTCATGAAAGTGCTTTAATTTGAGAACTTCTGAATACTGGGTTGAGTCAGAGATTTCACTGTTATTAAAGGTGCACAGGCCAAACCTAAGCCAAGTATCCAAGGAAATAATCCATTAGCAAGTGTCTGTCATGCACCCAGTGAGGAATTTGCCATGACTGGAATGCTGTTTTGCTTGCGTATTTTTACACTAATCTAGCAGTGTGACAGAAGGAAAGTCATTTGTACTATTCCTTGTTCACAATGCCAGGTGTTGACATTTTAAAAAAAAGAGCAAGTCATAATAAGTAATGTACTGCATATGTGTGGCTAGACAACTGTGGTGGAAAGAATTATGAAGAAAAATTATCTTTCACCGGTAATTAAATGCAATTGAGTGTAAGAAAGGGTGCTTGTTTAAGCAACTCCATAATAAAGTACTTAAAAAAGTAGTTTATTAAAAAATATCACACCATTACTGTCCTTGCATCACATGCATGTTTCTCTTTATTATTATTTCACTGAATTTATGCTGATTTAATCAGATAGTTTTAATCATTAAGCTTCGAGCGTGATTTCAAAATGAAATTTGAGACATGCATGCACTGTGTACTTTGCATGGGATGTGAGCCAAGTAGGGCTATCCAGCTTGATCTCCAGGGTTTAAATGGACAATAACGAGGCAGTAAATAATTAAGGTACAAATTGTTTGTTGAGAAGGTCATAATAAACTTTTGATCATAAGGTTTTCAAGGCACCCTATAGTATTATGATGTTCTAATCATTGGAGCCACCACTTCTATTTACAGCTCTGGCTGTAAATGGTTTGTGTGAGGGGGAGGGATGGAGGAGTGTGAGTTAGCAATACACTGAAACAGGCTTTCAACGTAGCACAGTGGGTCGGTTATGTCTGTTTGCACACCATCTTCTTAACAGTAAACAGGTTTACAAACCTTTTAAAACACTTTTCTAATACACTTTTCTTTAGATTTTTATTCATGTTATTACTATTTCCTAATTGTTTTTGAGTTATATGAAATTATTCATTCATTAATTTGTATATTGTATCCTGGTCATGATGACTTTGGATCGAGTGCCTGTTCCTGGAAACACTGAATAAGAAGTGGGAAAATGCCAGTCCATTTCAGGACTCCATATACACGGGGGTAATTTAAGCAGCCGATTCACCTATTTTTTTTCTTTCATATTTTTGGAAGGTGGGAGGAAACCGGTCAATCTGGAGAAAACCCACATGGAGAACATGCAATGAAACTCCACACAGATAGTATCGAAAGTTCAGGATCCTGGAGCTTTGAGTCAGGCAAGACAGCTCACAACTCTGACTAACTTGGGTTACATTAAACCAATTCTTTTCAATAAATACGGGATCATATAGAATATTCTAATATTTATATCCTCAATAATACGTATAACATCTCTTATAATGGAGGGTTGTAATTTTCATCACTGTAGCAAAACAACAACAACAACAGAGACCTAGCTCATTTGTGTAACCTTTATTCACTCCTAGCATTGTGTGATTATTCTGTGCTTAACTCTGTCTGTATTGGTTGTAAATATTTGTATGCTGTTCTTTTTAAAAAAATGTTTACATCTACACACTTATCTAGAAGTTACTTTTTTTAATTTGCTTTAAGTTCTAGTGGTGGAAGTTTGGAGATCTTTATCTTTATGCATGAGTGAAAATACACAGGCCTCTTTATGTGTTAGTATTAATTTTCTACTCACAGATCTTACATAATGAATGATATACAGTAAGGTGCTAATATCCATCCACTCTTATTGTGGACTGAATATAGTTTGTTTTTGAATGCAATTGCAGTTCAAGTTGCTATAATTAATTCTAGATATATTCAGTCAGGTTTTATGTGAAATATAATCTTACTAGTTAGTGTGAGTGTGTGCTTTACAAAGTGACCTTGCACTTGAGGATCTGAAGTAAACAAATCTTTATCAGTACTCTAAATGCAGTGGATCACATAGAGAGAGGAAAGGAAGAGAAATGAAGGAAGGTTTTTAGGGTGGAGATAACATTTGTTCCAGTCGGTTAAGATTTCCTAGAAATAGGGCTCCTCCCACTCCACGCTGTGTTTGTGTTGTAGACAGCATGAGCACGTGTGTAGCAGTGTACTCAGTGCCCTCGGTCCATGTGTGTTTTTACGAAAGAGACACCCCTCCTCCCTCTCTTGTTGGCATTGGTCCAGTCTGACTACTGGCTGCCGAAAGCAGAGCAGCTTTAGGAAATGCTACAGTCAGCAGTCCCTACTTACTCTGCTTTTACCACTAGCGTCATTTCACCAAATACTTCTACTCTTGCTTTTGTGGCATCTGACATAATGCAAAATACACTAGGGCTCAAATTAACAGTGAGCTTCAAAGAGGTATGTACAGTCAATGTTGAAATATGAATAAACAAGTCTATTTTTGGATGCACTTGTTGTGTTCAAGGACCAAGCCAGGCAAACAGCTGGCACCTTGAAGGGAGGGACACCATACATGGTGACAGGAGGAAAAGTGGGGCAGCAATGCAGTACTGAAAAGCAGACTTGCTGCAACAGGTTGATGCCTTTTGTGCTGAACACAAAGCATTTGTGCATGTGGGATGTGGTAGCCTAGTAGCTAAGGTGTTGGATTATCGATAGGAAGATTTTGATAGGAGTTTGAATTCCAAGCCCAACAAGCTGCCACTGCTGGGCCCCTGAGCAAGGCCCTTAACTCTCAATTGCTCTGTTTTATAAAATGAAATAAATTATAAGTCCTTCTGATAGAAGATATCTGCTAAGGTGCCATAAATGTAAATATCTGTTACCTTAATTGTTCTACAGGTCCTTATTCATGTAACGTTATATAATGCAAGATACTTACCATGTGCAATGGGCATGCTCTGCCACACTTAACACTTTTCATTGATTCTTATCTTATATGGGTATGTTTTACATAAATGCTTCCTTGTGCTGTGTTGTTATTAGAAAATTTAAACATTTGACATTAAATATCAAATAAAGGATTGTTACACTAAGCCTAATTTTAAATATTAATTACGGGATTGTGGAGATCAGCTAATTTTGCATGTAGACATAAAATTGTGATATTATCAGTCATTCTCTAGTTTCCTCCTACGGTTTAAAAACATACGGCTTTGTGGGTTGGGAACTCTGAATTGTCCTTATAGTGTGAAAGTGTGCGTATGGTGCCTTGGATTGGACACATCCCTTCTGGAGACTGTCTTGTGCCAAATGTTACCAGAACAAGCTCCAGATCTGCTGCAACCCTGAGCAGGATAAAATATAAATGAAAGATGGGCTGTGTGTTTTTATTGTTGTTTTTATTTTGGATATGCTGATGGTAAAGATCACTATCACCATCATCATTAGCTTTTGTTATAGTTTTATAGGCCTTATTGACTGGTAACCTGAATTTAATGGGTTTCAAAGAATCATAGTAGGGTTTTTGTTTTAGGAAGTTGGTCATGTCCTTATTTGAAGTGTTGTAAAGTATGACTTTTTTTAGTCTAATTAAATGTAAAATAAAATGTTAACGGTTATAGAATTTTTTTAATTTTAAAAAAGGACATTGTTTATAATGTGTTTATACACTATAAACCATGTTAAAACACAGCATATTTTTTTATTGAGTTTATTAACCTGAGCTAATTACTCTGGGTGTGTATATTTCACGTTCAAAAAGTAACAGTACACTTTGTACATTTGTAAATGTTTTGTTTGGATCCACAGTTACAGTGGAAAAAGGCTTCTCCCTTGACGATTGTTAAATTCTTCTTTGAGCCATAGGTCTTATATGCAGTATATTTTTAAACAATAACACTGTATGATAACCATGTTTTAACATAGAATGAATTCTTTGAGCTGTTTTTTCTCCATAAATACAATGCACCATTTATATATGTAATACAGTATATGCAATGTAATATTTGCACAACGCACACACATATCAACTGTATGGACTGCACAGACCTACACCAAATACACACACTTCCAATATATATCCATCAAACTGTTTACATGCTGTTTTTGCGCACTGTTTTTTGCTCTTTGCAAAAAATTTCAATCATTTGCAGTTTTTGCACAACCCTTTACAATATTTCAGGTAACTGCTGCTATAACACTATGTTCATTCCAGTATTTCTGCACATGCAATATTGTCTGAACATACAGTATTTACACTGTGTGCACTGTTTGCACCAGGTTGCACAGATGTACTTTATGTATCTAGAACTACTTATTAAGTCCTTAGCTCTGTCTTTGTTTTCTGTAGCACCGTGATCCTGGAGAAACGTTGTCTCATTTCACTGTGTACTGCAACAGCTATATACAGTATGGTTGAAATGACAATAAAAGCTTCTTGACTTGACTTGACATGAATTCACTATATGTGGGGCTAATAAGTAAAGAGAAAATTGTCTTTCTTCTTTCCTTCCTTCTGGAGTATTCACAGCTTGTTGAGGAAGCAGCTCCTAGTTTGCAGAACAAACACCTGAGGAATATATTCTGTCATTCCCAAAAAAATGTGTCTTCAGTCCTCCTGACATAAAGAAATGAGTGTGTAAAGGTTCTTGTCTGTGTTTTGAACTGCTATGTAGTATTTCTCATAAATTCTATATACCTCTTATACAATGTTACATACTGGTTTTATCTCAGTGTTGTTTTGAAACAGGATGTGTAATTATCAGAATGTCACCATACTTGTGTAATCTCTCAGCTCTTAACTGCCACAGTTCACTCTTTTGTTCAAAACATTCTACCACCGTCTGAGAGCAATCAACTTCTAACATTAATTCTCCCAAACCTGTCCACCTCAAATCAAAATGCTTTGTTGGGTACACAATATAATCTTTTTTTTTTAAAAAAAAGTAAAGTGTAATATTCTCAGTAATCTCCATGCTGAGGTTCCTGTGGCCCTAACAGTTGAACAGAGATGAACTATTGCACCAATGTGCCACCAGACCCCGACTTATTTTACAAAGCACGGGTTAAATTTCATGTCCAATAGCTAGTTCTCAAGTAACTTAACACGTGACTTTAATATACATAATCCCTGCCACACCTTAGAATAAAATGTCATGTCAGTAATTATAATCATTTACATGGTTCTTTCTTAAAATCAAAACATTTGCTAGTTTAAATAAGCACACTCAATAAAATGTTCCCATTCCCACATTACATAACTTCAAAGAAGTTCCAAGGAGAGTCCAAAGTCAACATTAGTTTTGGCTAAAGTCTTTTCTTAACACCACATGTCGTCACGGAAAAGCCTACAGGACAGAGTGTATTGTTTAAGGCCAGGCCTACATTATTTGCATAAAACACAACCAACCAATGAGGTTATGGCACTGCCTGAAGATGGATGCCATTAGTTAAGCTCATGAAACATACTCTTCAACCACGCCCTATTCTGGCAACTCATTGTGTGTGGGTTTCCTTGTAATGTTTTTCACGTGCAAGTTCTCTCTATAACGCCGCGTATTGACCTTTGGATGGGATCCAGCAAAGACTAGCATTTAAATCATGTTGACATCTTAATGTGCATAAATGGGTTGAATGGAGTACACTCTCTCTCTCTCTCTCTCTCTCTCTCTCTCTCTCTCTCACACACACACACACACACACACACACACTCACACACACACACATTCACTCTCTCTCTCTCTCACACACACACAACACACACACACACACACACACACACACACACACTCACACACACACACATTCACTCTCTCTCTCTCACACACACACAACACACACACACACACTCACACTCTCTCACTCACACACACAGTAGGCGCAAAGGATTGTGGCAGTAGGTGTGGATTTTAGTGACTCGGTGAAAAGCTCAATGCAAAATTGTCAACTTTTAAAATGGTACAAATATATGACCGCTAGGGGGCGATATTTAACAAGAATACAACAACACAAAAGTTCATTTAAATCAGTTTATTTCAATTTAATTCTACAATCCGATAATTAGGGAAATGGTGAGTTATTGGAAATGTGGTGCATATTACAGTCCATAGGATTTATGATGACAACAATAAGACTTGTGTATGGATTGACAAATGCTTTGCATTGAGTGTAGAATTTGTATTGTATATTCATACTCAAACATTATTTTTTATCAGTTATGTAAATATGTAGATAGTTAAAATCCTTGTAGCTGCTTTTGTGCAAAGACTTTCATAAAATGTAATCACATTTTACCTTCCTTTACGCTCTTTGAGTATAGTAATTGCATTGAGCTGAAAGTCTGCAAAGGCATACTTTATTTTACTGGAACTTTACATGCACCCCTTTGCAGAGTATTAAACACAATTACCAGCTGATAAGCTGTATAACTGTAACTGCATTGCATTCTTACTTTCACTAAGATCTTGGTATTTGTGCATTCCCTCTGTATGTTATCTAGTGCTTGTAAATCCTGCACCACACATGGCTGAACTTGCTTTGTGTGTGCAACACACCTGCTTGCTTCTTTGCAAGGTCCTGGGTTTCATGTATGATATGTCTATTTAGCTTCTACAACTGACTAGTTTGTTTGTGTTGTCTGTCTTCTGTCTTCTGAAAGCAGATGTGCTTGAGTACAACACAGTTGTTTGCTGAGAAATCTCCCAGCAAGGCACCTACAGTAGTCATCTGTTAATAGTAGTTTGACTGCTTACTCTCCACCTTATTGAGTAAAGTATTCACACACACACACACACAGACACACAGACACACACACACACACACACACACACACACACACACACACACACACACACACACACACACACACACACTATCTCTGTCTCAGTGCCGTCCATGTTTAATGTAGCATCTCCATGTCACTTGTCATTTCACTCCAGACTAAGGATTCTCTGAACTTTTGTTTGCTTTTGAAAAAGGCGTCTATTGATGTCTGAGGCTTTTTAGTATTTAACTGTGTACCTTTGAGAGCTTTTAGCCTTTTTAACATGTATGGTATCTCCTCTGCAGTCTTAAAAATATAAATAATATTTTTTCTATGCCCATCAATACTGATCCTTGAAATCTTTGCAAATCTACAGAGCAGGTTCACCAAAGCAGAGAATTAAATAGCAAAGACTTTATGTGACTTGCCTTCAGCTTTGGAAATTAATGAGACAAAAAAGATTTTTTTTCCTCTGATACATTAAAGGCATGGCTAATTACCTGCTGCTAAAGAATTACAGTTAACTAGTTCTATAACAAGCATAACTGCAGCCCATATAAAGTTTTCTAATTAAAACTCTACATATATACATATTTGATGACCATTACCTTGAAATAATAATTTACTTTAGTGCTCAGATGAAAAAAACTCTAGGTTTTAATCTTTTAGATTTTACACTCTGACAATTAACATATATTAAAAAATGGTCAGAACATGAGGTGTACTGATAGTGTTATTGCTTTGATTGCAATGTTGCCAATTCAGATGTGTAGTCTCATAAATTCGGATTTGGGCAGAATATCAAATTAGTAAAGATTTGACATGTACATGAGTAGTATATTATGACTGACTGTTTGAGAGAAAGAATACAGATGAGTTTATACTCTACCAGGTTTTGGATGTTGTTCTAGATATTAATAGCAAGATAAGTCAGATTTACAGATATGGATTGAGTATCTACATGATCTCATACAACACCATGAGCTTTGTAGAGTTCACACAGTAAGAGAAGGAGAGCAGAAACACACCTTTCTGTGCTGTTTTACATTATCCTGTGACATTGAGGAACTCATAGTTAATACAATCTAAAAATGCAGCAGCAAGTTTCATTTGCTCCCTATAGAGTGCATGCCTTCTTTCAACCTCCAGTACTGCGGGTGCTGCTGTGTGATAAGAGAAAGAACTACTGCTACATGAATCACTGACTGTGATTAAATTGAGGAGAAATTCAGACTGCCTGTCGAAATAAATTTAGGAAATAATGCAGCTGTCGGGGCCGACCACTGGTGCATGATGTTCTTTTGTAGCTTGCCTGCTTTCCTGTGCTCTTACTGTGACAGAGCCACATGCCCTGCAGTGCATTATGGAGCTCTATGAGAGAGTGGAATATAAAAAATAACTAAGGATTATGTGATAAATTCTGGCCAGAGTCTGAGCACTGTTTGACAGATACTGACGCATATCAGACTTTCGGCCAAGTGTTGATGAAGACCCTGATGACTAAATAACTCGCCCTTGGGTCAGAAAATGTAACATATGGGCTACTTATGCTCTCTCTCTCTCTCTCTCTCTCTCTCTCTCTCTCTCTCTCTCTCTCTCTTTCTCTCTCTATTGCATACTGATGAGGGATAAGTTCCTATCACGAAAACTACAAAAGATATAATCTTTTTTTAAATTTTTTATTTAAATTTAATTTCTAATTTATTATTTAATTTAATTTTAAAAATGTTAAAGATATTCAGGAACTTTAAGGCTTAAATATTTCAGGAATTATTTATTTCAGGATGCTACAAAGAGGCCTACTATCCCACAACCAACCAAAAGGGGGAGACAAAGGCACAGTCAGATCTGTTTAAATCTCTCTCTCTCTCTCTCTCTCTCTCTCTCTCTCTCTCTCTCTCTCTCTCTCTCTCTCTCTCTCTCGCTCTCCTTTTCAATTTAATTTTCTTTAGATCAATCCAATAAGCCTTATTGACATATACAGCTACAATATTGCCAAAGTACAAAAACAATAAGAATTTGTATTAACAAACACATTCAGTTAGGAATTTCAATGAATATCCGTTTAGACAAGGACTGTTTTATCCTGCACAGGGTCACAGTGGGTCCAGAGCTTGTCCCAGGAAGACTCGATGTGAAGTGGGAAAATTGACACCAGGACTCCAGGACATCACAGAACACTATACACATACAAATAGACAGACACATTCATAATTATGGTCAATTAAGTGTAGACAATCCATCGACCTACATTGTTTTGCTTGTTTTGAGTGGGAACCAGAGAACATTGAGGAAAGTCACAGAAACACAAAGACAAATAACAATAACAGAAATTCCGTCCCAAACCAGGGATCCTGAAGCTGCAAGGTCATCAGCGCTACCTGCTGCATCACTATTTTCTGCATTGCTTATCCTACACAGGGTCATGGGGAGAGTGGAGACTTCACCAACGGGCTCAGGACAGCAGAAACTGGGGGTGCATACATATATATATATATATATATATATATATATATATATATATATATATATATATATATTTTTGTGTGTGTGTGTGTGTGTGTGTGTGTGTGTGTGTGTGTGTGTGTGTGTGTGTGTGTGTGTATAAAACATGTATATACAGTCTTTTTGCGTAAGTGTTTGATTTTGTTGCATCAGCATAGAAAGTGTATCCCTGTTTCACAACTGTTGCTGTTGCAATATTGACACACTTTTTCTTCTCTCCCATGTCTCTTTCTTTCTATGTCCTTTACTATCACTGTTCTGATAATCACAGATTCATTCTGAACACTGGCAAGGCAGAGACCAAAGGGACATGCACCTAACCTCACTTCCAGCTTCCAGCATACATACACAGCTGCTAATGTGGCCATGCGTCTCATTGGCAGCCAAGTTTGATAGACGTTTTTGGACGGATTTAGGAGAAGCCATGGTAATTCTCCATGGCAGATTGCTAGGATTTTCTAAGACACGATCCTGAGCTCTGGGTGCAGCTTTATGTGCTTTGTCTTGTTGTTGTTGCTGTTCTCACTGAATATTAGTACTGCTGCACTCCTGGTAAAGCTGGAGATTAATCCTCTACTGTGTGCGCACACACACGCATACACACACACATGCACACACACACACACACACACACACACACACACACACACACACACACACACACACATAAGCATACACACACACAGAACGATACATAAACAGTGACTAATCTGCATACATATATACATAAATCCGTCTGTTTCTCTTTCACACACCCACATACTTTGTTTGCAAGAACGCTGAAGGGAGCCATGTAATCTACTGCAGCACAGATTGCCAGAGTTCAAATGAGGTGTCCATTGCTTGAGTTCACGTTATAAACAGCATGAAACCCATATAATTGGTATGGGATTTAAGACCTTTTTTGCTTTACATAAAATCTAACAACAGTAAGCGATCAATAATGTCACAAATAGTGTAACATGTCAGTCACAGTGCAGCACTAAAGCTCACAAGTGAATTTATGTGCACTTACCTGCTCTTTTAGTATTGACTTTAGCTGTCTCTCTTCTATTTAAAAAAAAATTAAAGCGGGCTACTGATCAGTTATTATTTGGAAAGTGGATCAGTAACTTGTTCACAGTTACAAGTGTATCAGACATAGCAGAATGTTTTCACTGCTGAATTGTGATTTATATATATATATATATTATAATATATTTGTGATATAAATGATCTTCTTTATCTTCATATTCAGTAAACACTTTATCCTGGTCAGGATCACAGTGGGTCCGGAGCATATCCTTGGCACAAGGATTGAATACACCCTGGATAGGACACCAGTTTTCCTGATAGGACACTTTTCCTGTCAATTGGTTACCTCATTGTGTTTGCACTATTTGAAAATTGCTACCATTGTGGATAAAACCCCGTGGGTGAGAAAATTTAAGACAGAATAATATCCTTTGGCCTGGATTTATTTTGTATAATCTCTGTCATTGAGACAGTTTAAAACTACAACTGTACACTACCTGATATGGAAAACAATAGATTAGAACTGTACGGATTTGATACTGGCCTCATTATTAAGCATGATTGATGTTGCTTAGTGTATAACTGCAGTACATACTTGGTCACATTGTACTCTTATTTATTGTGCTCATTAGTCTGTGTGAATAATCTGGTATTAATTATAGCTTTTTTCAATATTGTGATTTAATAAATATATAATTATCATGGCTTGCCACAAAAGGGAACAATAAGTGACCCTAT
Source organism: Tachysurus vachellii (assembly GCF_030014155.1). Lineage (NCBI taxonomy): Eukaryota > Metazoa > Chordata > Actinopteri > Siluriformes > Bagridae > Tachysurus > Tachysurus vachellii. Next base: position 12,781,785 of record NC_083464.1, on the reverse strand, counting down.
GATGACTATTTATTCAGTGAGCTAGCAAGGCGTATTGACTTGCGTTTGTCTTGTATGTTAGTCTTTAGGAAGATAAATGGTTGTTCCTTGGAGCAGATATAAGGCTGTAGATGAACTGTACCTGTATTTTCTGTGGCCCAGCAGAGTGTGAAAATGTGTATTCCACACAACACTCTCCTGTTGAGGTTTAAAAACAATGAGGTCTGTGAGAAGAAAACAAGCCAAATACAATGAACTGGTTCTGAGCTGCAGGAAATTCATCATTGGCAGAGGGTTCTTTATATATCTGTCTTGTGCATTTCTCATCCCTACTCCACCTCTTATTTCTTCTCTCATTATTTCATATCTCTCTATTTATCCCACAATACTTCCTTATTCTTCTCAAGGATTTTTGTGAATGAGTTCAGCATTGGTAAATGAGGAGGGAATTGCAAATGCACCTAGAAGAAAAGAAAGATTCTTTCTGATGAAAAAGATCTTCGTTTTTGTATTGTCTTCGTGTACTCAGTCTTGTTTTTTGAGTTTTGGTTCTTCTCCTTTCCACAGTGTGTCCCATGTTGTGTTACATGTTGTGTTTTATGTTATGTTACATGTTATGTTTAATAAATCGTCTTTTTAGCTATCCTCGTTTTTGGGTCTGAATTTTATCACGAAGACACCCCCGTTTTCAGACAATGTCAAGCAAAAGTAGGATGCAAATACACGGCTGGGTTAAGGCATGTTGACTTCTATTTTGCAACTGGGTGAAGGTCCAAAGTCTGTGTAGGGTGTGATTGGGAACAGGTGAGCATGATAGCATGAGCTATCTACCAAACAAGCCTTTGGTTAGTGAGACAGTTTGAGCTGCTTTAGAAAGATGAACAGGGTTTCTAAATTAAGAAAAGTGACCTACAATATGGGGGGCACGGTGGCTTAGTGGTTAGCACGTTCGCCTCACACCTCCAGGGTTGGTGGTTTGATTCCCGCCTCCACCTTGTGTGTGTGGAGTTTGCATGTTCTCCCCGTGCCTCAGGGGTTTCCTCCAGGTACTCCGGCTTCCTCCCCCGTTCCAAAGACATGCATGGTAGGTTGATTGACATCTCTGAAAATTGTCTGTAGTGCGTGAGTGAATGTGAGTGTGTGTGTGTGTGCCCTGCGATGGGTTGGCACTCCATCCAGGGTGTATCCTGCCTTGATGCCCAATGACGCCTGAGATAGGCACAGGCTCCCCGTGACCCGAGAATAGTTCGGATAAGCGGTAGAAAATTAATGAATGAATGAACCTACAGTATATCAGATCTTCACTGTATTCTAGAATAACAGACTAGCTTTATTCAAATTAATCAGTTTGCTTATAAGATGATTTTAATTTAGAACACAGATTCTTAATTTGTTGGTCTAGATTAGAGTCTTTATCTGGACTGGCGCAGCCCTTTGTCTGTATGTGTACTTAATTGGGTATTTTATCTTTCAAAATGGCTATACAGTATACTATATCTGAGGATAGCCTATACATAATCATGTGTTTTAGGCTAAGACCCCCAGAGATTTTTCAAATTGAAATCAATGATGTGAGTTCAGCAGTGTGCAGCAAAACTAGGCCAAGAGTCTGAGGACTGTCACCAAGAATCAGATTCAGTGGATGCTGTGAGAAAATAAAACCAACTGCCGTAGTTTTTTTCTTCTCCTTCTTCAGTATGGTGTTTGAGGGTGCCATGTTTTGTCACGTCCCTCACTGCATCTGTCACAATCCTATTGAAGTGCACAGAGAGAATGTAAGATGCTTCCTATCATGCTATCTTCTCTCATTCTGCTTTGTGTTTCCTTGTTCTTCCTGTGTTCTCCTTATTTCAAACAACACATTCTTTGATCAGCTCCATGCAGTGAACATAACTCATGGATTATTGTACAATCATTATAAAAATGGTTTCATCAGTTGTGTATGCCGAGATCAGTGGGAGATGATTAGTTAGGATCTCTCAGGGTGAGCTGCATGAACAGGGGATCAGTATGCTTCAGTATCATGGACGCGAACGGCATGTATTTTCTCAGACTGGGCAAGATAAATAGAGGAACTAAACAAAATGAAGGACAAAGAAACAAGATCAACATCAATATTAAAAATTCAGCAATAAGAACATTCACCTCTCCAGCTGCCAACATTCAAATGAAATGTGGTGGTATTTACAATGAGGCAAATTCCCCAAATTCTCATGGAGTGTGTATGAATAAAGAAAGAGGCAAAGTTGCTTGTCAGTTTTCTTTGTCATTCTGCTAGCAAGGTCATACTTTCAGCTCTTGACTTTTGTTGGCAGCCACAGCAAACTCAGTCGTCAGCTCTGTCTTCTCATTATGCACCTCAGGTTCCTTTGGGAGTGTCTTTTTTTACCCTTATATAAAAATGTACTTTTTACAGCACTGCAGAACAACACATCAACCTACCTCTGTCTCTCTCTCTGTCTCTCTTTCTCTCTCTCTCTCTCTCTCTCTCTCATTTCTATTTTACCCTTTGCTTGTTTTTTCTCCCTTTCTCCTCTTTAGCAGTGTAAGCCATTAGACAATTGGAATGGCTCTGGCTCACTCCCCAGTTTCCTCATTAAAGGCTGACTGTGTCTGTGGTTGTGTGTGTGTGAGTACCAAGGTCACCGTCCATGTACACCATGGATTTCACTTGCACGTTCAACTCAAAAGAGCTTCTTACCACAATAACAATAACTCATTATAGCTTCCCGTTATGATTTAATGCTGTAAAGGGATGTAGCAAAACCTAAGGCATCCATGTCATCACGAATAATTTTATATTTGAGAGTATATTAGTATGGTTTATGCTCTTTAAATAAAGACTTTGTGTTTTTTGTATGATGTACTTTTCTAAGGCACTGGAAGTGCTATAATTAATTATAGAAGACTCTCAAAGTATTAAGATGTACAGGTTATGAGTTTACAAATTTAGTCAGACACACTCCCCTATCACACAAATAACAGTTGGGAGAAATCCACTGTCTATCTAATTACCCACAATACAACATTACTTTTATGCCAGGTCCCACGTTTTTAATGACTTAAAAAGCAGAACCATTATATTCAGTAATAGGTACATAATGAGGTGTGTTGGAGAGTAAGTGCTGAGTTTTCCTTCTTAGTGACTGAGGCTAGCATCCTGCAATAGATGCTCTTACATACTCTCTTTCTTTCACCCTTTGTCCACATAAGGATAACAGGCTGGCAAGAAGAGATCTGAGAGATGCTGGAAAGAGTGTGAGTTGTGTTTTTGTTTGTAAGGTTAGCACTGAGACCTGGCACCTCCCTGACATTGCATTTCCCCAACAGTCTCAAGGCTGATACACTTCCTGATTGTGCAGGCTCTTTAATCTCTCTTTTTCTCTCTCTTATCTCTCTGCCTCACCTCTAAGGCAGGTGTATGACAAAAGCACCCATGGCTATTATGCTCTGTTTGTGAGTGTTTTGTATGAGTGTGTGTACTGTGCTTGGCACTGGTCATCTTGTTTTCACTGTTCATGTATTTTGTTGTGGCATTTATATAGATTTTATATGCTATTGGGATTTAGATGTCTACAATTACTATAAATAGAATTTGTATTTATGTCTAATAATCCACATGTCCCTGTCCCTTTTTTGTTTGTGACTCTCCTTAGAGATTGTGTTATTTTCAATGCTGTAGTGTTAAATAGTCTGTTTTCAATGTCAACCTAAACCCTCTAAATAAGACTAGATAAGGATGCAAATGAATATAGCTTGAGGTGTAGAGGAAGGGCTGATGGCCATTTTTGGTCATAGTCATGTTCAATATAAAAAAACATTGATTCTTTTTGGCAAGTTCACAGGCTTGTTCTGTTTTGGTTGAAATTAGAACCTGAAAACACACAAAGTTTTGACATCCCTCATTTATCAGAAGCTTCTGTAGTGATCTTTTCATTTATACAGTTAGATGGAAAATCCTTGAATACCCGGGAGTGGGAAGGAAGTGGCTGTAACAGACAGCCTAGGAACACCTTTGGGTGTTCTTCTGGGATGACCCCGGGGCCCCGGGCCTGGTTGGTAGAATGCGCTTTGTGAAATTCAGTGATGAGGCTTGGGTTAAGGATATCTCTTCAGGCCTGTATCCTTCCCAGTTGACTAGATACTGTAACTGTCCCCTCCTCCTCCTAGAGCCCAGGATAGTACGAACTAGGTAAACTGTCGCACCATCTTCTTCTATAGGTGGTGGCGACGGGTTGTTTCAGGCGCAGATTTCTCGTGGACAGCCAGAGTATACCCAGGCTTATAGGGTTGGTGTAGGTATTGCCTACAGTTGGCCTCCATGCATTTTCTATGTACTGCCCTTTGAAGCTGCACATGAGCACCTTCCAATACCCCCTGTATCCACTGTTGTCTACTGCTGGGACATCTACTGGATCCCCTGAGAACAGAGGTGGTTGGTAGCCCAGGATGCACTGAAATCAAGTGAGGCCGGTTGTGGCTTTGTGTCAAGGAATTTTGGGCGTATTAGTTGAGGCACTGTACTTGACCGTTGTACTGGGGACGGTGGCTGTTTCCATCGGAGATGGTAGGCCTATCAGTGGGATGCTTTCAAGAATCTGTCCATTGCCACTAAAACAGCCGTGAACCCCTGGGAGTTGGGGAGATCAGTAACAAAGTCTATGGCGATATCCAACCATGGGCGATAAGAAATCGCAAACCCCAAAAAAGCATTGTAACTCCTTTACATTGGTAGGTGTGGGCTACTCCTTGCAGTCTTCAATGCTGAGGACATCCCTTCTCTGAAGACAGCATTTAGGGCAGAGTCATTCCATCCGCACTGGGCGGCCAACGTTTGGAAAGCAATGGAAGTCTGAGAGCTTCGGCCAGCATGTGGTCTGCAACATCGTGACCCCCTGCATGGCATTCGAAGACTTCACAAATCAATTGTGTAAAGTGAATATACAGTAGGATTCCTTTATTTGAGTGTCGTTATCCCAGACAGCCGTGGCCCATTCTGGCTCCTTCTCATTAGTAGAGTGAGGAGGAAGGGGTATTTGGTGGAATCTTGCCAGTAAGTGTCGGGTTGGTTCACTTGCACTTGTCCGCATTTCCGTTGAATTTCTCAGGCAAAGCCATGCATTAGCTTCTCCTGATAAGCTGTGATGGCCTGTCCCAGCTGGGCAACCATGACTTGTAACTGTTGGACATCCTCTGGATCTTATTTGGGTGGCAAAGTATTCAGTAAGGATGGGTCGGTAGAATCCACATGCAGTGTTAACAGTTTATTGAAATAGTAACCCAAAATGACAGGCATAGGTATAGTCAAAAACAAGCACAAAGTTTAAAAACCAGTATAAACAGTTAGTGGTGCAGACAAATCCGAAGGCACAATACAAAGAACAAAAACAGGAAAAAAACAAGCGAGAGTCATACACAGAGAGCACTAAAAACAAATGGCTTGGTAATCATAGAGAGAGCTAATGATTCTTCAGGAAGCTACATAATGAACATAAAAATTCTCTAATACATGGAAATGGGAAGTAAGTGCTAAGCGCTGGCTCAGGGATGTCAGTATTCGGGAGAGGGTTCCCTCTGGTGGTCAGGAGAGATGTTGGTAGACGTGACTCCAATAGTATGCAACGTATGATTTGGTGTCCTGCATGTTACCCAGCACTGCTCCAATAGAGTGGAAGTTAACCATTGCTTATGTTATGTTAATTTATAAACTAAAGATAAATACCCCATGAACTGAAGATATATTAGAGACCCCCAAACATGGCTTTTTTCAAATTCAACTCTATTCTTTATCCACTACCTTGTTTGCATTGTGCTCTTGCATAAGTCGATCTATTCCAGCAACAATGGTAAAAAGTCAGACGGGAAAAGATCCAAATCAAATCCAACCAATTTGTGTACAGACTGAATCCACTGAGTCTCAGGAGGAAACCTTATTTGTTTCTTAACCCTTAATCTAGGAAGTGTAGAGCAGAGTAGAGTCCAGTATGAAAATTATCATGTTCACTGTGCTGCTGAAGGTGCTGATAAATCGTCTTTAATAAAATGGCTTTGAGAAAAACCTCGGTTGCAATTCAAATCACAGGATCACATTAACGCATTCATTCTAAATAACTGTTTTATAGTAACGACTCCTTCACAGGGTGTAGAAGATCTTAAACTAATAATACACAGATTTAAAACATTATTTAACTAAGAATTATTTTAACAAAAAATTCAATATGACAACGCTCTCTGCAAGGACACATTTATTTAAGATTAAACATTAGGACAGAGAACTTTGCTGACTTGCTGAGGCAAGACACTGGAAATCAATTTTTCAAGCTGTTCTTTGTTGTTTTTTCTTATTAAGAGATAAAAAAGAGAGGCTGTCGAGAAATTTGTACATAAATGGTAAGAGGAACTGGTAAAGTTAACATTAAAACTATTGACTGTTAACATATCTAACTATATATGTTGTTCATTTAAAAAAATTATAAAAAGTTTCCAGTTGCAAGTGTTTTGCAGAGTCCATTTTGCTATATCACAAAAAATACTCCATCTAGCAGGAGTTAATTATTTGAACATTTTTAAGTGTGAAAATACTTTCACCAACTGGGAGTGGCTGAGTGATTTTTTTCATCCTGCTTTATCTCATACCTTCTAAAATCATGAAAACATTTTAATGCAGGCTGCTGTAATGTTTCTCTCATAACCTTGGGCTGATAATGGAAGCTGTGGGCCTTGTAGATGTGATTGAGGCTCCAGATCCAGCAGCTCTAAACATCCAGGTTTAAGTGCTCTCAAACCGACTTCAGGAACACGATGACCCATTAAGAGCTCAGGCTGAGGCAGAAAAAACGGTGGAGAGAATGGAGACAGCATGTGAAGAGAGCAAACCATGATAAATACAACAAAATGTCTATTTGTTTCAAAAAACAACAAGTTCCCCTTCAAATTCCGTTTTTTCCAACATAGAAAGTTAACTGCGCATAGCACCAACTAGCTCTCTATTTTCTATTATATGGTTGATGTATAATAATAATAATAATAATAATAATAATAATAATAATAATAATAATAATAATTAACTGTTAAATTAATTCCTAATGGTGTTATCATGTCTAGTTCAGTGTATTGTACACAGAAATGTCCTTTGAAGGAGTATCTTCATGTTATTAAAGAATCCACAAGAGTAACACAGAATACTACTAAGTGTCATATTTACACTGTCAGTTCAAACTGAAGAGGAACACATTGTAATACAATGCAAACTGCAATACACACTTACACCACAAGCAGAAGACTTGTTGGTTGGCCAAAGAAATGGCTAGGTCAAGGAAAACCAGAAGGGGGAACAAAACTTAATGGACTTCTTCTAGATGGCAGGCAAAAACAAACGCAACACAAACAAAATAACTCTTTAAAACATCACCAGCATGGACAACCAGGCAACAAATTTCTTTTGTACCATTAAATATATAGAAATATATATTGACCTACATTACAATATATAGGTCCTTTATGTAAAATGATCATAACATTACCAGAATAACTTTTTAATGTTTTTAGCATTAAATTATTCAGCATTCCAAAAGCTTCTGCTTCTGCTATTAGGAACACACTTGCTACACTGCACATGTGGAGAGTATGTAAAGGAGTCACTGGATTTAATCTAAAAAAATTGATAGTAGTTATTGAGAGTCCTTAAAAACTATAAGTGTGTCTGTGATTGTAATTGAGCACAGGTGTGTGTGTGTGTGTGTGTGATTTATAAGGTTTTGAAAGTGAATTCACAATGACTTGTTATTACACTGAATATAAGTACAAATACTAGTACAACAGTGTGATTATAAATGTAGTATTGCTTTTATACAATTCTTCTATAAACAAGAAATTAAACTTTTACAATTTTGGAAAACATATGGCCAATGAAAATAGTTTCGAAGAAGCCACAGAGGGTTAAAGCATTGTATTTTGCCATGACAAGCATTGCATGTTGGAATGGCATTTGTCCAGTCAACCAGAACTGACTGTTGTATTTGATATGCTGATACATATGCTTATAACAAGTGGTCTTATAAACCTTTTTCATAGTTGGCAAGTTTCACAAACTCACAAGTGATAAAACAGTTAAATATATATTTATTGTTTTTATGTTTTTATATTACTAAAGTTGACATGTTATAGATGCAATTAATTCTCTAAGGTAACCAAGAGACCTTGTGTTGTAACCCAAAGAGGGCATCTTGTGTAATTTACAATAGCTACACTGTTGAAGTAACCTTTGGATGAATTTGCAAGCATTACAAATAACATGTTTCTTTTAAACATTTAGTTTCAGAGCTCTACATCTGACCCCTGAGAGACTTTTACAGTTTGTTTTAGATATTTGCTCAATGTTAGAAAGGATTGGGGAAAGATGATGAAAAATCAGCAGTTACTGCAGTAAAAAAAGTTGATACTCCTGACTCAACTGTCAACCAGTGGAACATATAAGACAATTAAACTGTCATGATGGCTTGTTCCCTGTTGGAATGTCCCCTGGCTTGTGTTGTGCCATATGCTTTTGTTTGTTTTGTGTTTTCACGTGTTTGCCCCACCCGATCCTTAGCCCATTCCTACTTCTGCACATCTGATCCTTATGATTCACTAATTACCTCCCTTATTTGTACCTGTTGTCTTGCATATGTCTTTTGCTGATTCCTTGTTGTTGTGTGTCTTTGTTACCTGTTTTATATTTTTGGTTTTCTTATATCTTGTCCTGAAATCACTGTGTTGGAAGCAGGAAAATGGATAAGCATAAGGATCTGAGCGACTTTGACAAGGGCCAAATTTTGATGGCTCTAGGTGGCTGGGTCAGAGCAAGACTCACACAAGGGAAGTGAAGTGTAGCCTGTCTGTTATGATCCCCCAGAAGGGCACAAATTGGGAAAACATTCATGCTGGCTGATAGAAAAGTGTCAGAATACACAGTCCATCACAGATTTCTGTGCTGCAGACTGGTTGCAGTGCCCATGCTGATCCCTGTTTATTGATGAAAGCACCTACAGTGGGCACATGAGCATCAGAAATGGACCATGGAGCAATTGAAAAAAGGTTGTCTGATGAATCATGTTGTCTTGTTCTCTATGTGGAAGGCCTGTTGCATGTGTCTCACTTTCCTGGGGAAGAGATGGCACTAGATTGCACTATGGGAATAAGGCAATCTAGCGTAGGCAGTGTGATGCTCTGGGCAATGTTCTGCTGGGAAACCCTGCAGTCCTGCAATCTTGTGGATTCTACTTTGACATGTACCACCTACCTAAACATTGTTGTAGACTAAGTACAAAATATCAAAAGCTTCACCCCATCATGGTATCCCCTAATGACAGTGTCCTTTTCCAGCGGCATAATACACAAGTAATTCACTAAACTACAATAATTTCAGGAATAGCTTGAGGAGCATAATAAAGAGTTCAAAATGTTGACTTGATTTCAATTTGATCAAGCGTCTGTGGGAGGTACTGGACAAAATGTCTGACCCATGAAGCCCCACAGAAAATCTTCAGTATCTGCTGGTAATGCTTTAGTGCCAGATATCACAGCACACCTTTGTAGGTCTTACGAAGATTCCTTGATGAGACAAAGCTGTTTTGTTTTTGGGAGACCACAATATTAAGCAGTTTTTTTTATTGTTAAGGCTGATTAGTGTAATACAGTATATCTACCAAATCTGCTCATTCTAAATACATGGACCCATAGTTGAGACTCACCAGAGCATTGAATACAACTATATAAGCTCTGATATAGTGGTTAGATTTAGAGTAATAGACTCAAAGCACACTTACAAATATCAAACAAAAACAGTGTGTGTTTGCATGAGAGTGTTTTTATGCATAGGTGTATGATAATGCTGGCAAGCAGACACAGTTTGGCCTGTGCTCACTCTTCCCTGAAATGAATAAATGATTAGCAGATAAGAAGTTTGGCAGTTTCACAGAGGCTCTCATGCCCGACCTTCCGACTCCAAGAATGGCCCTGTTTGTTTTTTTGCTCTGTTCCAACACGTCATTTCTCTCTAGAGAAGGCCACCTGCCAAGTCACCATATCACAAATTAAAGTAAGTTTGCCATCTCTTTTGGAGTCCCTGCTTTCTTCACTTCATGGTGTTAAATGTTCCCATTTGTCCTCACTCTGTGTAGTTTCTGAGAAAAAATTGCTTAGAAATTGGGTATCAGTTCAATATGAGATAAGAGCTGCTGATAATCAGCTTCCGCTGCCTGTGGCATCTCTCCAATCATGCTTTTTTGTGCCCAGTTGCTTGGAAACTGTGCTCAGAAATAGAGAAAGGAGAATGAGTGTACACTGTATCGCTGAAAAGTCTACCAAGGCTACTCTCTGTATTCAGTAATTTAATCAGATTACTTTTAGTACCAAATGAGATTTAACTGAGATTCCAGCATTTTGTGTGTGTGCTTTAGTTTGATTAAAATATAGTGAATGTGTAAAATGCATACACAAAGGTAGCATGAGTAGCTTTCAGATTTCAGTAGCTTTTCAGCTGTTCACCTATACACCAGAATGGATTCACCTGGTTATGAAATATGCACTAAAAGAAAGATAATTGAGACATACACACTAATACACGGGTTCTTATTTGGGGAAAAGGTTTACCATCACCATAGTACAAAGAGTAATTATTTTATTTACTATATATTGCAGCTCAAACCAATCTGGTCATTTTCCTCTGAACCCTCTTTACCATTCACTTTTGCTCTCTCAATATTTCTAAAAGTCTTCAAGGTTAAAGTTTCTGAAATACACCAAAAGTTCAGGGGTTGGACAAAATAATGTGAAGATTGATAAAATATGTAATATCTCTTTAATAATAAGGTGTCAGACCACCATTTGTATTTAATACAGCTTCCAACATTCATGGAATAGTGGGCTTATATACTATTCATCTAACGGAATATCTTCTAGTTGCTTCAGAGAGGATGGCGCAGGGAACTTGCTTCTCATGCTTCTTTTCAAATTCTCCCATATTGCTTCAATGTTTTTCAAGTCTGATGATTGAACTGGCTAGGGAAAATGGTGAAGTTTATACTGGTGCTCCTCAAACCACAAATGAACTGTTTTGGCTATGTGTATGAGTTATTTATCATCCTAAAATATGGCATCATTGTTTGGAAACAACATTTCAGCTATAGGATGCACCTGATCAGAATTTCCAAATACTTGTTGGCAGTAACACGACCAGATAGGCTAATGCTGGGGGGCGGAAGAAAACCAAGATGCCCAAATCTTCACAGATCCACGCCCATGTTTGACAGTTGGAACCAGATAGTCAAAGTTGTATGCTTCCTTGTGGGTTCTCCATACATAAACTTGATCTGCTGTTGGGAATAATGTACATAGTGATTCATCTGACCATACTACCCATTTTTAGCCATCAGCTGTCGAGGTTCATGACATTGAATGTTCATTTTGCATTGGTGTCTGTGATTAATGGTTAAGCAATTGCATCTCTTTCATGGAAGAGTTTGCTTTGTGAAGTTCTCTGCAGACTGTTTTTGTGGAAACAGGCTCTTAAAGGTGGATAAGTTCTGATGACACTTTTGCTGCAGTAGTTCTGTGTTTTTTGGACACAATCCATCCTTGTTTTTAATGGTCCCTATCATTAAGTTTTGATTTTCGTCCAATATTCTTTTCTTATGGAGTCCTGCCATGCTTTGAATATGTACTCATAATCATGGAGACTGTTGCTCTTGAAACACCAAAGAGGTGGGTTGTAAACGTTACAGATTCTCCTGCTAAACAGTCTCCAACGATCTGCCCTCTTTGAAAGCCTGACAAGTCACCAATTTCAACAATGTCTAGCCACTGCTAAACACAACTTGTTCTATTTTTTCTATTTTTCAAAGTAGTCTACACAAATAATATTAACCTCTACAACAATGGGTGTTCACATGATTTGTTCAACCACTGTACATGTAATGACCTTGAGCATAACTGTAACTGTTTATGTGTAACAAAGCATGAAGATGTATTTGCATAAATCTATATCATTAAACAGTAATGTTAAGTAAATCATTAATTATAAAACATGTTATAAAACCATTCATTATTTTTCTTTGGTAATTATGTATTTCTCATGCTTACCTGTCCTACTCCCATCCACAACCTATTAATTTAGTACTGCACCCAAAAACCTTTAACTGAAGGGTAAGATACAATAAAAAAATATATATATTGCATATTTCTGGCACTTGCATCTCTCTTTTTCTGTCTTGCACTTTCTTTCAGTCTATTGACAATGCCTTGTCAAGTAATACTAAGTAAGGCTGTGCTTCACTATAATCTGCCATAAATGTACATAATCTTTTAATTCTAAATCTTTTCATTGTAAGTCTTGATGAAATTTATTCAACTACGTGATATAATAAATTTGTCAGACAGCTTCATAAATAATAAACTACATGCTACATGTTTAAAACAGACATTAAAAACAAGTGGATGTTTTTAAATCATATTGCACATCTAGTTAAGTACAAGAGTTCCATATTAGTTGCATCTAGTAAATCTTAATTTTGCCCCTGCAGACAACTGATAGACAAACATAAGAATAAAAAAAGAATGAAAAACAACACCCAATGATAGGAATGTCTTGAGTAATACTCCTATAGGAGCTGCTATGGACTGTGGGTCCCTCAGTATCTGTAAAGGGACAGATGCATGAGTCATTCAGTGTGTCAAACCTTTAAAACACATGCTACACAAACACATGAATACACATGCTTTCTGCTTTTTGATGTATAGAGTGTCTGTGTCTCTAACAGTCATTTTCACTTTAGACCAGTATGAGTCCCCCACCTCCTCCCCCATTTCATCTGTGTCCAATCCAGAGCTGTCTAATTTAAACGTAATGGCCAATTTGAGTCACTTTTTTGCCAGAGCAGCGGCTCCTTTGTGTATTGAAGAGGCCATCACACAGACACGAAAAACTTGACAGCTTAGCCATCGAGCGCTCACACTCACCCACTTATTTGCTTTGGCCAGACGCCCAATCAAATAAAGCCCTCTGAAGACTCTCGGAAGACACATCACACCTCACTCACTAACCTGTCTCAAATCTTTCAGTTTGTTTTCCTTTAAAACACCCATATCCCATAAACTTTATGATCTTTGCACAATGCTTTGTCTTTGCCTTTGTCTTTCACACAAAGTCTCTCTTTGTGTGGCAGTGAGTGAGACAGTGGGGAAGACAGACAGAAACTCAGTCATGCGCCAGATGTGGTGAATTTGCCTGTGCTGTCAGTCTGATGCCTCGCGGCATATTGTGTATGAGTGCTGTGGTAGATTGTCTTCCTTTCTTTAAAAAATGATAAGCTGTCATATTAAAGGGAATGTGAAACATTTGTATCAAAGGGATGAGTGATTAAACATGAAAAGATCTGAGTTGCTCCTTAAAAAATACCAAAGCAGCTCCCTCTCTTTTCTCTGTGGCAGGATGTCAGCCTTTATGATGAGTTCTAAGGAGATGGCAGTGTAGAGAGTGTCTCAGCTGATGAACAGTCATTGCAGAATTACACCTCAAGTCTCACAAAATTGCACGTTGTGTGTTTTTTCGTCTCTCTCGCTTTGCAGCATGGATTTGATGTCTTAAATTCAGGCCATTTTTCCAGCAGTATTCAGGCATGAACTCCAATTTTCTCTTCATAAAAGGATTATGCCTCCAGTCGTATTACCATCCTCCCCATGCACACCTTTCTCTTATAAAGCACAATTGCTCTGTGATTTTCTGGCTATAAACTGCATGTGCCCTGAGCACAGAACTGACTCACTGTAACAGTAATAAGAGTATAATCAGGGCAGTTGAGGTCAAAAGGTGAAAAAGATCTCTATGATTAATCACTGAAAAAAATGATAATTAAAAAAAGGTATAGATAAAAAGTCACTTGAAAACAATGGATGAAATGCTTTGAGAATTTTTTTGTAACTTTTTCTTAAATGTTGCCTCAGCATACTTCATGCAATATGAAAAATACAACATAATTACTGAGCAATCCACAATTGTGCAGTGGTTTCACTTTCTGTGCTGTGTAAATTGCTGTGTAAATTCATCCATGGATGAACATGTTATTTTCCGCAAGCCTGTAATTGATTGTTACTAATTCAACATAATCAAGCTGATTTATTCCAAGATGGGTGACTCTGAGAATTAACAAACTTCTTCCTGTGGTTATAGTAATTGGCATAAATAGAATCACTTGCAATATCTGAGAGCTCCTATATGATGGACACTACAAAAGTATGTTTTTTGTGCATGTGCTGAGGTCTTTATATATATAATATATATATTTATATATGTATATGTATATGCAGACATGCAGATAAACAGAGAGACAGGTGAACAGACTCTTCTCTTCTCTTCTCTTCTCTTCTCTTCTCTTCTCTTCTCTTCTCTTATCTTATCTTCTCCACTCTTCTCTTCTCTTCTTTAACAGCTGGAACACTCAGGAGCAACACTGCTATATCAGAAGATGAAGTGTCACACTTCAGTAATTCAGGTCAGGTATGATCTAACAGGCTAACAGGCTGGATGCCTGTCAATCTCCTTTACAGCTATACACTGCAGGCCAGTCTCCATCTTCAGTCTTGATTGTCAGCAGATGTTTCACATTAGGGGTCAATCTCAAAGGCAGCCTCCACCCTTACACACACATCCATCACATCATTCTGTCCACAATGTCACATGGCAATTTGAGAACAATCAGCCTTAGTGAAGCCTGCGTGTTCTCTATGAGCCTTGTCCATGTGCCTGCAGCAGGTTACACTCTGCCACAGACTGATAGCAGCAGTGCCTGATTGGCCTGCTTCTTCTGGAAATCTGACTTTGCCTAATGTCAAAGTAATGGTCATCTTTTGAAATAATTATTCAGAGTGAATGCATTTTCTGTATTGTGCTCTGTCCTCATTATTGCTTCACTTTTCCCCTGCCGACAACACTACAGCATGCCATATTTTTCAATCATGTAGCTGTGTTTCTCTCATTGAGTTTCATGCAATGTTTCTCTAACGCAATCACCACCATTGGTTGCCAGGTACTGAAAGATAGTTTTTATCTGTGGAAAGTTGCAAAAGAGAAAGAGAAGATTTTTTCCACTGTGCAGAAGGATTTATTCTTAAGTTGACCATAGGCTTAAGGTGATTTATTATATTTTCCCTCACTTGCTGAGCTGAGCTCTGACTGACAAATGGGAGGCAAGTCAAACTTCATGCCAACTAATCTGACGTGTCTTCGGAATCAAAATTGCTTCTGCTACTTTTGCCCTTATTATATTTTGCCTCTGTTTCTGTTTCTGATTATATTTATACAGTACATGCCTTATACAAGTATACAAGAATATACTGACCAAATTGGACCAAATGCAAACTCATGTAAACTTCCTACATATTTTCATCACTGAAAGTCTCCTGAAACTTTCAGTTTCTACCTATTATCCCAAGTAATCAATGTCACACACATAAAATTTGCTTTACCTGCCTCAGATTTTCAAAGATCCATTTTTTCCAGTGTTGATGGTAGAAAGCCTTATAATCTTATCAGCTGTAATTCACTATTCTACAAATATCCTGAAGAAGCTACACAGCATTGTTTTTCAACTTGAGCAAGTCAAATATTATTATGCTATGCTTACAATGGCATTTAAGAATCATGGTTTTCAAAGCAGATCAGGCAGATACACTATACTGGAAAACACCTGGAGGTATATATAATAACCTCCACTCTTCTGGGAAGACTTTTTGGAACATAGCTGTGATGATTTGTGCCTTTTCAGCTACAAGAGTGTTGGTGAGGTTGGGGAATGATGTCAGATGAAAATGCCTGGTGTGTAGTCAGCATTCCAATTCATCTGTAAGGTGTCCAGTGATGGTGAGGTCAAAGTGTTTAGGACACTTCCAAACCAACCTGGAAACATGTTTTTGTCATGTTGGAACAGGTTTAATATAGGCACATATGTGTGTTTCAAAAGGTTGCAGCAGTTTGGGAAAGGTCCACAGAGGGTGTGATAAGCAGGTGTCCAAGTGTACTTCTGCATTATGCTTCCAACCTGTTTTCTCAGATTATTACTTCAAATATCTCAAATCAGAGGCCTATACAGATAGGTGACACTTTGGTTAGGATGGGTCACTACAAATCAACACATAGTCATTCTGCCTGATCACCTTCATCTTTTGTTAAAAGATTTCTATCCTGATAAGGGAAGATGTCCAGAATGACGGGCACATGGAAATGAGGACTCACCGAATAATCTGAAGAGTATAGAAATTATGTAATTGTGGTCCATGTACCATCCACAGCTATCATCAAAACAGTAACTGAGAGAATATATTTTGAAAGAATGGTTTTCATCGCTCCAGCACAGCTCCAGAGAAATGTAAAATATATGCCAAGGCAAACGGAAGCTGTTATAGCAGCTTGCAGTGTTACAACAGCTCACTAACAGGCTATTTATTCACCCATCTGTCATTTACTTTTTCACATCTGAGTAATGTTATTGCAAACTTCTCAAATTAAGGTCAAATTGGCTCATATGCAACTTAATTTTAAGAGATATATTATTTTCTTCAGCAAGAAGAAAGTCTGAATCACTCTTGAATCCCTTTAAATTCCAAAACTCTTGTTGCCAGTTTTCATTAGAGTTTTAGTATGGGCTCTGACACTTACTCTTTTTCATTGTTGACTCTTTATAGCTCAATTTATTCTTTTGACCCTTTGCTGAGATAGAGCGTAACATGGTGTCAAAACAGTCCAAGACAGTGTACCTCCTTGCCAACAGTGATCGCCTGAAAATCCTGAATTGTAATCATTTGCTCAACCTCCACATACCCTCATGTTCATTAACTATTTTAAACATCATGCATTGGTTAAATATGAAGTCTTGGCCTACTCTTAAATTGTAGTTCTAAGCCATGGTTTTCTGTTTGCTTTATCCAAGAAAAAGTGTTGATGGTGTTGTATCAAAGTGTATCATGTTATTTATAACATGCACAATTCCACATAGAGGCTATGCTTGGAATTTTAAGAGTTTCTATAATTATATTACATAAGACCAAGACAGTGCTCACTCTTAATTTTTCTACTTTTTTTTTTTTTTGTTGCACATTTTGTTTTGTGTTTGCCTTGGTTTGTCTTTCTTTTTCTCTTAGGTTTTATTAGCCACTTCAAGGTTTGGTAAGGCTGTACAAATGAAATTAAGGTATTTAATTAAGGTAAGTAATTAAATATGAAAAATCCACAGAATTTATGAAACAATACAAGCTCTTTTGCAGGACTTCAGGTGATTTAGCACTGGTACGAGAACTGATTACTCGCTTGGAATGATACATTCTGTTAGAAACTGTTAGACATTAAGGCGGGTGGGGTGTGTGTGTGGGTTGGGCGGGGGGGTGTTAAATGGAGCCAACAGAATTTGTTCTTTTCATTGATTGCAATCAGGGGGAAGATCGTTGGCACTCTTTGTGGAGGAGGCACAACAGAGGAATAGTTTACAGGTGGGGGTTGGGGGCTCCATTAAGAGACCAGTCTATGCGTGCCACGAGAAAGAGGAAAAACAACATTGATTACGCAGAAGCTGTAAGGCAGGGTGCTGATGGCAGAGCTGCTATAGAGTGCTGATTGAGTGATTTACGTGGCTGGTGACCAGAGAAATGAGGCATGTGCTGGGCACAGGTGGCTAATTCAGCAATACATAGAATTTGGTAATGCGGCTTCTGGTGACTCAGGCTGGAATTTATACTTATATCAAACGGAAGCCAATACTTTTATGGTTTAAATCAGTAAATGGATCTACCATTTCCCCCATGTTTAACTATCATGCAGCTGCTTTTATATGCGAATTTCATGGTATCTCTAAGGATGAGTAAATGCACCTAGTTACATCTCCCTGAGCAAGTGTGATTACAGTATTGGGTTCCAGCCAGCACAAGCTACAGATGGAAACAAAGTGGCTGTCACAGTAAGAGGGTGACTGTGTAAATCTGGGAAGGAGAGCTGAGGTGTGAGGACAAATGGAGCCTGTCCACAATATGATGAAAGAGACAGACAGACAGACAGACAGACAGACAGACAGACAGACAGACAGACAGACAAACCAATATGAGTGATGCTGGTGATGAGCAATGATGAGCTCCACTGCTCCTGCTATGGCACAGGGTCACATGGGGGCACTGTTACACTCCCTCTCTTTTTTGCTCTTTGCACTTTGTGTTGTTTTTTTCTCAGATTACAGCCACCTTTACACAGACATATTTTTCAGTTTAATGCTTCAGACCTGTCAACACAGTGAAGCTCCATATTCAAAAGTAAAGTGCGCAAAATGAGACAGAAACAGTGAGAACGACAGCAACAAAAATGTAATAATGAAATTTTTCTTGGTTCGGGACTTACTTAAATATACTGTGTATGGCATAGTTTCCTACTGAATATGTAAATTCATTTTATAATCATTATTTGGGTTATACTTTGATTCAGTAGGTCACAGGGAGCTCTTCATACTTCCACTAAATTGTTTCTGGCAGAGTATGTGCTCTGTTTTCTGTTTGTGTATGGTTGCCAAGTTCAAATTGTCACAATAATTTAATGAAGTGATTTTAGGTAATTATAGGCCAGTGTTGGATTGCAATTTTGTGCGTGGGTGTGCATGTTTTAATCTTGCTGTCTTTAATTGGCACGACCTTAGAAGGAGCTCAGCAAGTGAGGGTAAATATATCTGGCAGATAGCACTCTGCATTTACAGTGCTCCACAGAAGAAATACTGTAGACTAGATAGCATTAATTTGACATAGTCAGACTTTTATGAGACTTTTAAAAAGGGAACAGAAATGAACAGAAGAGTGGCAACATCTTATGCCACAATTCTTTTATTCAACAAATGGTCATGTTATTCACACATAGTGTATGCTTACTGGTGCCTGCTATTGCAGCTTCTGTTTTCTTTATATATTACACTCCTCAAAATGTAACAAAGGTATGCGAGATGCGATAAATATATGTGGATTTTAATGTATGTTTATATATTGTATATTTCCACATCTATAATAATGCATTTTGTAGTTGTACATATGAATATTGTTATTAATAATTTTACTTGCTTGTCTCTGTCTGCCATTGCAATGTGCTTATTAAAGCTTTTCTCTAAACTTAACAGACCAACTAAATAAACTTAACGACTAAAAAAACGCTCTGGTTTTGCTGATGTTCTCTACTTTAACCAACTTGGCTAATCATCTAAAATTTTAATGTATTAGATTAAATGATGTGTATTGCTTTTATTTGTCAGCTAATTACTTTTACACTGCCGATTCCTCACAACTAAAGTTAGGAGATAAGATTCTGCACAGCATTCACTCAAAGATGGATGATGAAACTTAAGGATGAACAAAGAAATGAAGAGAAGTGCATGTGGAGACAGTGAAGTGTTGATGTTAGGATGATGTCTCAGTAGAGCATAAACAGTCAGTCTGATTTGGAGGACAGGGTCTGGGACTGTTCCACCTTCAGAGAGCATCTGGACGATTAGTTAAAGATCTGATGCATAAAGCCGAGAAATGTGATCTTAATGCAAAGGGTGGAGATGTGCTGTGAGTGGAGAGAGGCAAATCCACCTGGCATTCATTGAACTGTCAGTTGTTGTGTTAGAAAAGGAAGGAGGCTGGAAAGATAAGAACGGCAAAAGTACAATGACAAACTACAAATGGAAATGAGGAGAAAAACAGAACAGAAAATGGAGGCAAGAAGAAAAATAACTCATCAGTCTTTCTGACCTTAGACAGAAAAATTCAAGGTTCATAAGATTGTTTCCTCAAAACCCCATCAAGCCTGTCACTTTTTTCTCTACATAGGCATGCCAAAATATGATGAAAGGCTGGTCATGAGTGGCTGTGACATGACATTTGACACTGTAAACTTGAAACCCATTCCACTGTCACAGACATGCTACCTCTTGGGGTAAATTGCTGTAATTTGTGCTGTGCTTCTTGAAGAGGCAAAGAGAAGGCTCCCTGCTGCCTGGCTTATGACTGAGTGTTCATGCTTAACAAGTCTATTAACTTTGCAGAAACTGAGAAACATTCAGATGATTTCCTTGATTTTTGTATTGCCTATTTGATATACATATTGAATTTCTGCACTGAGATGCATTGTAAATGTAGTGAAATTGAGTGTCTTTTCACTCTGTCTTATCACTACTTTTGGCAAATACAGTTCAAGAAGAAGATGAGATTTTATTTTTCACAAGAAAAATTCAACTCCTATATATTATTTTATGTTTTATGTATAACTAACAAACTTTGTACTTTGTCTAATTAGAAGGCTATATTGTATTCGTGTACATGCCTAACTACAATATATCGAAAAAACATTCAAAAATGAGTGTAAGCTACTGTACAGTATATAAGGAGAATAACAGAAATAAAATACTAATTTGGAGAACACCCACACATCAATGATAGATTCTAAAATTCTCTGGAGTTTCTCCATATGCTGTGTTTTTTGTTTTGTTTCTGAACCATGTACTGAGAAAGTGATACAATCTGCACAGATCATCACTGAATATTATAACAATGAATTGACTTTCTGTAAATAAGTAAAGATTTTTTTTGCTCACCCAAACCTAAGATTGTTATTGATATTCTAAAATCAAGCTTTTTAATATGCATAAATAATGTTGGTGCAGAAAGCACTGTTTGATATCTTACTATTGTTTATTTAGATTAAATCTCTCAGTAGGGTGGCACAGTGATGCATTGTTACCTCAGGGTCTGCGTTCAGTGCAGGGATTGTGTTACTGTCTGTGCAAAATTGTTTTGTTCATGTTCTCTTGTATTTCTGTGGGTTCTTCTCTGGTTTCCACACTAGAGACATCTAAAGACATTGCCAGTAGGTGGACTGGCTAAGCTAAATTGCTCCTAGGTGATAATGTGTGTGCTTGGTACCCTGACTGGTATGGACTGGTATCCCATTCATGTCATCCTGACCAGGACAAAGTGGTTACTGACTAAAGTGGTTAAATGACTAATAAATTTTCTGCATGATTTGAAAATGTATATTTTTGTGAGATTTGTGTGATTATTATTGCATGTTTATACCTAATGTTTTGCTTTTACACGACTTCAACCTCCCATCAATATTTTCACTCTACAGGAAAAAAAGATGAGTTTTAAAGCTGTCCTTCTGAGGTTCTGTGCAAAACAAAGTATTTTCCTATCAGAAATTGTTTAAAGAAGCTAAGAAGCGTAAAGACTTAGAGAACCACCTCATCACACAAATCTATCATTTTGATATAAATCTTAGGTAAATTTATTTGATTTATTTACTGGTTTGTAGATAGCGTCCCTATGCTTTATTGATGGGGAGGATGGGTTTTAGACTATTATTCAGGGAGCTTTTAACGTGTAACTGAAGCCTCTTTAAAGAGCAGACAGTAATTTGAGAATGTGACCGTTTAAAGAGGCGGAGTTCTGAATACTGAATAAGGCGCCCTAACGTTCGCGTTGTGCGTTAAGAAGCGCGTTTACCGATATTGTAGGCGGAGCTTAACTGAAATGTTCTGCCGTCACGCGTTGTGATTGGCTGAGAGTTTGTGGGCTGGGCTGTGTACCACATGGAGACTGTGCTGCTGTGGTCCAGGGGATGCTGCAACTCTCATAGAGTTGAATGATGCCGGTCGGAGAGACACAAACCACATCACACGTCTTTTCCTTGTGAACAGTTGGCTTGATTTTTTTTTTTGTCATTTGACTTTGACTGCATCTTAAACTTGTTTTGTGTTTTTACATTTGTGTGAACTGAGTAGCAAAGTTTATCATCTGTAATATTCATGCAAAACGGGCTTTGTGTTTGTATTACAAATTGACAGAAATACTATAACCATGAAGACGCGTCGACGAGAGACGAAACTTTTAGGATGTATGGATGCAGGTTTTCTCGCCATTTTCCTTTCGTTCTCGGTCGTGACCTCAAATCCAGTTGTTTATTATGTGGAAGTTGAAGAAAACGCGCCTGTCGGTTCTGTAGTTTTGCTTTTCGGACGCGGATGCAATGAGTCGAGCTCAGTGCGGGTCGGAAGTACTTTACTCGGGGAAAACGCCACGGATTTCTCCATTATCTTCTCGGCAAAAACAGGGTTTATCATGAAAACAGCTAAAAGTTTGGACAGGGAACTCAAGTCGATGTATGAACTGGATGCACTTTTACCAGGGTGCGCGGTGGCCGTAATTATAGAGGTGCTGGATAAAAATGACAACCCGCCGCAGTTTATTACAACAAATGAAAGGATAGAAATTGATGAGTTAACGGCAGTAGGAAGCGAGCTGCTCCGTCTCAGCGCTCAAGACAAAGATGCGGGGAGAAACGGTGAGATAACGTTCACCATGTCTCCAAATCCGAACATACACGTGGTTCCTAAAACCGGTCAAGTTTTGCTGGTCCGCTCTGTCCGCGCGCCAAGTGACCTGACCGTCCCGGTTTACGCGCGAGATCACGGAGACGTGGTGCTGCAGAGCGAGCCACTCCAGCTTCACATCGTGGTCACAAGCGCGCGACTAGCAGCCAAGGAACACAGAGGAAGAAGAAGGAGAGCCGTTTCTGGTGAGCTCAGCTATACAGTAAAACTGTCAGAATACGCAGAAGCAGGAGATGTGATCTTCACTGTCCAGGATCAGAAGTTTGAGGAGAAGCGCTTCGAGTTGCTGTCACCGGAATCGGGTTCATCAGTGCGCGTGGAGAGGGAAACTGGACGAGTCTACTTAACGCATAAGCTCACTGTCTCCATACAAGTGGTGGTGAAAATCCTAAATGCCAGAGGTAAGGCTGCACTTCTGCCTTCTGTCTACATGACTGGTATAATCAAGCTACTGAACACAGACTGGTCAAACTGGAAGCCTCTCTGTGCCAGCTGGAAAGTCTTGGGAGAAATGCAAGGAAACATAGTAAGACAATTAGAAAACTCTAAAACTTTTAGCTTACCAGCTGAAACAGATGGTCTATAAGTTTGACCAGCTAAAACTATTGTTTGGCAGTTTTTATTCAGTCAGAACAGAATGTTCTGTGCCTAAAACCTCATAATATTCATTTTGCTATTGTTCTACTGTTGTACTATAAAGTATTTCAATAAACGACCCTATCTGTGGTAACATCAGAAGGCGATATATCAAAAATAATTTAACATTTCCTCGGTTTATAATATTCATTCTGATTCTTTTTTCTGACACCAGCAAAATTTATGTCTAAAACGCAATGGTATTTATATTCATTGCTTACAAAAATCTTATAGTTAAGCTGTAACAATACAAAAAAGTCTAAAATAATATAGCCTGATGCCATAATGTACTAATATCCAATCAGCTACTTGTTACTATGCAGTTAGAAATGGACCAATCTCATTTATGTTGGGTATCGGATGATACTTGATGGCAATCTGATACTGACATGCTTTTACAACTAAGCTGAAACATCACAGCATCAAAACTGTGTCCAGTGTTTATTAATAATACAGTGTTTATTAATTAACAGTACACGCTTACAAAGCTTAAAGTGTCAGGAAATCGAAGTGAAAAAAGTGTCAAATCTGAGCCAACACTAATAACACTTTAAGCCAGTCTGATCTGTACATCCATGCTGTTTCATGTATAATAGAAATGTTTTCAAAATATCCTAATATATTTTTGTCATCTTCCACCCACACCGGCACTGCATTGTTTCTAAGGACAAAAATACTATCAATTAATAGCATGTCATTATATTTCACATTATATTAGAGTTTGTGAACCTCGTCATTATATTCCTCTACTAGAAATTTAGATTTTTCTGTAAAGTTAAAAAATGCTTTGTTTATTGACTCAATAATAATGAAGGGTAAAATAATGAATACTGCTGCATGAAATGATATAATACACTATGCTGGCACTGCAGAATGTGTTGTTTTTCTTAATGATTATCAAATTATCATCTTAGATATACACCAAGATATGCCGTCTTTAACAATTAATGATTCTATTGTGTATGGTGAGCATTTTATTGTGTAGCTGTTCATTATGACTGTTATTTAGGCGTTGTCCTGAATCATGGCATTCATTGATCCAATAAACAGAAATCCTTTTAGTCAGAAAAATTCAGGTCAGTCATTATGGGATTACAAATTGTTTTTATACTGCAAAACATATTTCAATATGTTACCATATAATGATATATTTTTACCATGTAATTGGAGTATTTTGTCAATGCCATGCAGCTGTGAACTCTCTCTCTTTTTTAATGGAGATGAGGTAGTTCATTAGATTTTAATGAAAGTAATGTGCCAATAACAGCATACCTTATTTGTTTATAGATATGTTTCATTTTATGGCAATTCAAAATTTCAAAATTCACTTTCAAAAATACAAAATGATTGTATCTTTAGACAAAACGTACACAGCAGCTATTATTCATATTTTTAAAATTAATTGATGTTTAGCATCCACTGTATGAGTCCCTTGCAAATTTCTATACTTTCAATAGAAATGGTATTAAAACTTTGAATTTGCATTGCATTTTAAACTGCTTTTATAGAAACTTTTATCAACAGACCTGACCAGTCAGAACTGAGCATTCATTGGCACTGTGGTAAGAGTGTTAATAATACTGAGCGCCACTCATGGAGGAAAAAAACACTTGCCTCCACCTGAATCTTCTGTCAATGCTGTCAAAGTGTTGAATTCGAACTAATAATGTGCCACATCGGGCACTTTCTCATCAGTTTTTGTTTTTCACATTCTCTTGTAGATTATCAATATTAGATAGTAAAATAAACACCATTAAAGAATGCAATGATTGTTTTGTTAATGTAATTATTGTTTGTAAGCAGTACTTTAGTTTATCACATAAAAGTGTGTATTCATTTGCTATAAATCTGAATAGATGAGCTTGTGGTGTTTATTTGTGAGTCTTTCAACAGAACTCTTCTGCATAGTTATTCAATACTTTTTGAATTCAAGTAATCATAGTATTGATACATGGAACAGAAGAACAGTACAGCCGTAGCCATGTTCACCCCATTGATACGAATACATTGTGACATCTTGGGTAAACCGATATAGGGTTAGTGTAAATATTATGATGAAGCCAACTAATTATGAGTGTAAGTTTGGATGAAGTACATGGAGTCATGTCAGGCTTACTTTATTAATCAGGATCCAAAATGTCACTGTTTGTTTGGATAAATCAGCAGTATTTACTCACCTGGAAATCACCAGGGACCTATGCGTTGAGTTTCTCAAATACCTTCTCCAGTCCAGTATATACTGTTTTTGTGTGGGACACAAGGGTTTGTTTTTGTATGTCATGGCCATATGCGTCATTATGAGAGTGCAATTGATTTATGTTGTGATTGCAGTTGGGGAGCAGAGATTGTTTTCTAACGTCAGAGAAGTCAGAGGCTAAACAGGTTATAGCTCATGACAAGTTTACAAGAGAATCTCCGGGCTCTTAATTACACATATGATTCAGCTACAAGCTCATCAGTCTTTATATTTAACAGAATGTCTAGCTGTTTATGTACACATAATTTACTTTGGCATTTAGAACGAGGAATCAGTTTATTACTTCTATATGCTAAATCTCTTCCATGGCAGATTTCTTTGCCTAAACTGAAGTGTGAATAGGGCTGTAATTTTAACAGCTAAGCTCAGTGTTGAAAATATGATTTATCACAGCCAATTTACTTTTTCATTCAATGTACTTTACAGTGTAAGCCTATATTTCTGTAGTATATATAGCTTAAAAAACCTCTTTTAGGATCCTCTTTTTCACTTAGTGAAAACACTAAGTTAGTTATACAGTTATACAGTTATACAGTTATACAGTTAGTTAGTTATACAGTTATAATCATGACATTAGAAATTAGAATTTAACTAAATACATAGAATTTTAATGCTATTATTTTGTATTTTGTATAATTTCATATATAATTATATGGTTTGCAAAAGTGCAACATTTGAGATTAAAAATGAAGTAGGAGTATAATCATTAAAAAAAGAAGCGTCTATTAATTCACATTTTTAGGTTTGCTTTCAAAATAAAATCAGGTATCATGCTGCATTTTGAATTTCCAATCTTCAATCACACCCTTAACCCTGACATTCAGTTTCTGATTTTAGATTCCTGTTTTGACATCCATGAAATTAAATTTCAATTCAATCCAATTCAATTAATAAAAAAATTGAAATTGAAAATACTACAATCAAATTCAGATTTCTTGCCATTTTAAATTCAGTCTCATACCTTTAATTCAACAAACCTAGTACTACACAGGTCTTTGTGTATATTCTGATATTGTGCAACTTTTGACTCCTACATGTCATTTTATTTTTAGTTCACTCATTTTTTTGATGTTGTTGCTCTGTGTGTTGGTCTTTGGACCAGACCTGTCACTTTAAACACAGGGCAAAAGGATAGTGCACTTAGCACAATGGTGAGAAAACTAATCAGTAGAAATAGCATATCACTGACTGCAGGTTTACTCTGTAGCTTGTGTAGTGCTGAGATGCAGCCTTCAGGATGGTTTCCCCAAACACATATGGTGAAAACAAGCCAACACACAGGTCCTCTGGGAGGTAATTATGACAGAAACCATTGTACAATATGTCTTAAATGTAACACAGTCTGTTTGTGTAAACACATGAAACATGGTCACTAATTTGGTTCCCAAGTGTCTAGCACATCCAACTCTCCTACACCCATGGCTCAGGACGAACTTTATGCACGTATATGTGCAGTTCCAGATGGCAGACACGATGTGCTTGATTCACTCCAGTGTCAGATACCATTTAATTAACAAGCTGCTCATAGAGTGCAGGGGGTTAACAGTTTGTCCTGCTCCATTACCCGCACTAGCATTAACATGCAATGTGCCTCTTCAGGACTCCAGAGCAGCCTTCTAATCCCCATAAAGACCATCCCTGTGGTGCCTGCATTGCCTTAGTAAACACTGATAATGGCTTGTATGCTGAATGCGCAGAGGCTTCTCCATGCTGTGCTCCTACAAGCACTTTATTCACCCCCTCCAGGTAGCACAGCGCCCATGAAAGTTAGAAAATCCTTGCAAGGAACAACTTTATCTTTCCGGGAATGCAGAAAACACTTTGCATGAAGAGCTTGCCTGGGGTGATATGAAAGGGAGGTTGGAGGCTGAGGAAAATTTGTGATGAAAAACGAAAGCAGTGAGACTGTGAGGCAAATACAATAAACTAAAAATATGCATATGTTCCTCTCAAATGAGCTCTGCATAAACAAATATGCTGAGCGAGTCCTTATTAGATTTGCATCTGCGGGAAATAATCTATACTCTCTGAATGCTGATAAGATTCACACCGTAAATAATCACAGCACATAGTTAGAGTTAGTGAACCTCGCCAATTTGCTCATGCATTTTCCGTCTGCTCTGTGCTTAGTTTCAGTGCATTATTATCTCCAGTGTGGCAAGAGGTCCAGGGCATTGAGGAGGGTTGGTGGGTTCATATGCTCACAACAAAGCTCACATCTCACTCAAACCTCCTAATCAGAGTCTAGTGCCCTTTCTGTGACTCAAGCTCCCAATTATCTTCCAATCCTCCTCTTTGTCCCTGGCGTCTCACAGATGTGGTAAGTGTACTGTAGGTATAATAAGGGCCACGTGCCCTTTCGCCTCCCACAGACAATCAGTCATTCAGAAGAGTGGCTTTCTCATTGTGGCCAGCAGGAGCCAGAGATGTCTTCAAGTCTTCCAGAAGCCTTTCAGCTTTCACTAAGTGCCTGGAAGCCTACTGTGAAGAGTGGAACAAATGACAGGAAAAAAAAATGGAAAAAGGGTGGAACAAAGTGTAGCTTTTTGCACACCTTTTTGTTAGAGCTGTAAATGGGGAGCTGAAACAAGTTCATGCAGCAAATTAGGTTTACAGCATATCAATTCTGGCTGACCATGTAAGAGGGATATTTCAGAAAAGCTCATGATGGCATTAACATCAAATTCAGTTCCTTTCTAGTGAACTATGATGTAGAAGGCATAAGGCAAAGAAAAGCTAAATTGCTTTTTAGATGCTTCATTTGCCAGTACAATTAAGCAATTACTGGAAAAGAAATTACTGTAATAACACATGAAACAAAAATGTCATTTGTAAAATTTTCGATTTCCTGTAGGGGGGCATGGAGGCTTAGTGGTTAGCATGTTTGTCTCACACCTCCACCCTTCATGTGTGGATGTTTTTCTTGAGTGCATTTGTGCTCTGCAATGGATTGACACTCCATCCAGGGTGTCCCTCACCTACGGTCCGAGTGGGATATTCTCCAGGCTCCTTGTGACACCGTATAAGAAAAGCAGTACAGGAGATGGATGGATGGATTTCCTGTACATTTTAGACATACAGTAGGTCTAAAGTTTCTTTTGCCAAAGATTTTACACCATGTGGGGAATTTGTGGGATGTGGTAGCCTAGTATTTAAGCTGTTTGACTACTGAATGGAAGGTTGGAAGTTCGAATCCCAGGTCTTAAAGGCTCCCACTTCTGGGCCCCTGAGCAAGGCCCTTAACCCTCTATTGCTCAGTTGTATAAAAAGTTGTTTTGGATAAAGGCTTTTGCCAAATGCTGAAAATAAATGTAAAGTCGCTTTTTGCAAAAGATTTTACACCATATGACTGCTATGGCAGGTTTGGTACAACAGACATAACCATATTCATGAGGTGATGTATTTGAATAGAGTGATATCTATTTAGTGTGAAAACAGAATGATTTTGCCCCTGCTGCATGTGTGAGACAGCCACAGGCAGCTGATTAGATGTGTCACTCACTCAGCATCCAAAAAGATGCTCAGCCACGCAGTCATTCCTGGAGGATTATTTGGTTTATTAAGCCACCAGAACCCATGCACACAGCTTTAGATTTCTTCATGGAGGATATGATGAAACTGTAAACAGATGAACAGGACATCAATATAAAAGTGTCCATTTGTCTAACTCGAATGTTCTCTCTTGGCATGCCCTTCAGTGTCACATTTAGATGACAGAAGGAATTTTGGTGCCAAGAGGCTCTGCAGACCACCAATGTCTCATTAGATTTATTTAGTTTGTACAATTAGTTCTTCTCCCATCTGCTGTGTCTAGCCTTAGGACTGGCCCGTGATCCTGCACTTACAAGCTATATAGACAGCCATTATAGAAATGTCGACAGGAGATTTTATCTCACACTGAGGCACTCTGAAAATTATACAGTGTGTGTGTATGTCTGTGTCTGTGTGTTGAATAGGGTGAAAGCATTAGGGTATTTGGAGGGGAGAAATGACTGCAGGATACGTCTTTGCAAAGGAGCAAACTGGTCTTTTTTGGTTGTAAATGAAGCCCTGGAGAGATGTTTGTGTCTCTTTGAATCAGTGTTAGTACGAGAGCAAGCCAGACATACTGTAGTTTCAGGGAGGGTTGTGAACTGGTGGTGAATACTGCAGGCAGAACCAGGCACTCTCTCAGTGTGTGTGTGTGTGTGTGTGTGTGAGAGAGAGAGTGCGTGTGTTTGGGGTACAGGTTGTAGCTGTGTATTGTGATTGCCAGCAGTGAGGTGAGAGCTGTCATTCAGGCAGACAGATCAGCAGAGACTTGCTGCTGAGGCAAGAAGCAAGCGCAATTGCTCTCTTTTTTAAAGGAAGAAAGCAACCTTGGTGAGCCCTACAGCACTGATTTAAAATGTCACCTTTAAAGAGGCACTGTGTAATTTTTAGAGTCCTCTGCTGCACGTGAGGCAAATCGTAATGCTCACTCAAACTCATTTTTATTTAGAGATCAATGAAATTCTGTTCTCCATCCTGCAAACAACCCCTCATCCTCAACTGAAACTATGTGTATCTTGTGAACTTGGCTTTTAAAGAAGGGGCAGACCTGAGCATTGTTCTGGGCTTTGTTCTAGTTGTAGGTGGGGCTGAAATGACTGAAAGAAACAAAACAATAATAACAACATAAAAAACTCAAAGCCACTGCAGGACAGTATTGCAAATGAGATTTAAAGTTTCTTTTTCAGCCTCATGAAATATATGGCAGTATTTATGTATTAAATATTTAAAGAAATATATACTCACCAGCGCCCTGTGATGGGTTGGCACTTCGTCCAGGGTGTATCCTGCCTTGATGCCCGATGACGCCTGAGATAGGCACAGGCTCCCCGTGACCCGAGGTAGTTCGGATAAGCGGTAGAAGATGAATGAATGAATGAATACTCACCAGCTACGTTATTAGGAACAATTGTACCTCTGCTCATTATCTAATTATGTGGCAGAAGTGCAACACACGCAATCCTACAGATACAAAACAAGAACTTCAGTTAATGTACAAATCAGATGTCAGAATGAGGAAAAAGTGTGATTTCAGTTATATTCAGTTGTTTTATGCTTTTTGGTGCCAGATATGTTTTGTGTATTTCAAAAACAGCTGATGTTTCTGGGTTTTTCCACACATAACAATCTATAGAGTTTACATACAGCGGTGTATAAAAAATACATCGTGTGTCTGGTCTGCATGTAGAAATGCCTTGCTGGTGAGAGAAGTCAAGGAAAATGGTGGTAAATCTACAGTAACTCAACTTCTTCAAGTGTTCAGTTTCTGTGTACATTATTAAATATTTATTAAGTAAGCAATTATTTCTGCAAGCGGGTTGTACCATTGGGGCTTCTGAGTAAGAGTGTTTTGTGGAATCGCATTCTACACATAGAGCAAAGACTTTTAATGACCACTTTAATGGCTAGTCCATAAAACAACATGTATTTTCTCTCTCTTTCACTCTTTCCTTCACTCTCTCTCTCTCTTTCGATTCCTCTGCTTTCCTTTTGTCCTCTTCACTCGCCTGCTCAGTCACAGTCATTTTGTGATCTCATTGTCCACATCCCCTTCTTTCTGTTAATTGAACTTCATGGCAGTGCAGCAGCCATCTCCTCTATCATGTTGTAATAGGTTATCGACAGGATACACAGAGTGGCCTGGAGCAGTTTTAATGATAAACTAGGACAAGGTCATCAGTATGTCCCTTAGTCTGGGTTAAACTGCACTGAGCCCAAGGCACACAGGGCCACCAGTGTTTTTTATCTAAATTGTAAATTGGTCATGGCGGCTCAGATTTATTTTAATTCCTGGAGAGAGAGAGAGAGAGAGAGAGAGAGAGAGAGTGAGCAATGTCACTTTGTCTTTTTTATCCTCTTTTTTGGAAGTCACTTTCTTCTACGCTAAAGAAAATTGCACTCTTGGTTTAAAAGCACTGATCTGGGATTTGGCAGCTGTTGTTGTTAGCTGATTGAAGTTATATGAATGAGATTAAACATAATGGAATGAACAACAGTGCTTTGGATTTCTCTTCCAACCCACTTTCATAAGGAGATCAATAAGCGGTGATTGTTTTTCCTGATATGGAAAATGTGACTACTGGAAAATGCCTTGCAACTTTCATTGTTATATAATAGGCTCTGGAGTTATGAAGTGTAGCTCTGGCTATTGGAGATCAGCAGCTGGGACACAGCATGCTGTTGGTTTTGCTTTTTTCTTAGCCAGAGCAAGACTTTTGTCATTGCATTCAGGTTCCCTTGTCTTTAATTTGATTTGAAATCCTCATTACAGACCAATATGAGGTTTGCAGATAGATTTTCTTGGTCATGTACTCTTTCAGGTTGGATATTAAATGCTTTTCATATGATGTCTTCATGCTGTTAGATATTCTGGTCTGATAACCTGAAAATGTTATAGGTTGTCTGATTTGTGCACCTACCATTTTTATGGTTTGTGCGATCAGCATGTTTTCTCCCTCCTTTGCGGTTGCAATATGAGCAAGCTAAAGCAGTGACTCTCAGTAATTAGGCAACAGCTCTGTTTACAACTCACATCTGTGGTGTTTCTCACATCTTTCACTTTTTCTCTCTCTCTCTCTTCTCTATCTGCTGAATGTTTGCAAGTGTATGATTTTGGTGCAGCCACTTTAGGAGCCTTAGGAATAGGAACCCAGCACATACATTTTTAAGAATTAATTAGATCATTAGATATTTTCAGGCTGGGGCTTGGCATATATTTGAGCTGGAGGCATATCTGAATCTTTTTTGTTTCTCTGTTTCTTTTTCTTTCTTTTTTCCTCCTGAGTAGGAAACAAATAAGCATCCTGCATTCACTGTATTCTGACTTATTCCATGACCCACATATACAGCTTGTTGTGAAAAAGCACCTGTTTCCAAGCCCTGAGCATCTATACCTTGGGAACACCTGCATTATAATGTGTAGCAGCCATAACCAACACACACACACACACACACACACACACGCTCACATACATATTACACATATTAATTATCATCACTGAGAGTGTGACACCAGCTGGCTGTTGCTACGTATATAAGGGAGCAGTGCTGATCTGAGTGGATGTGGGAGTATAGTGGCATTACTGATGAAGTGTGAGTTAGAAAGGGCATGGAAACCTATCAGCATATGCTGCACGGTTAGTTCTCAGTGAGTTTCACAGAATTAAGACGGAAAATCAGTATTATGTAAGTGTGGTGGTGAGAATCCCTCCTGTGTTATTACTGATTTCATACAGGAGTGTATTAGAGCCCTGAATGATCATTTGCATACTGTTTTGCAGCACCCCATTCCAAAATGCACACTTCAAAGTGAGAAAACAAACTGCCAAAAGCATGAATTTTTTTTTTTTTTTTTTTTTTTAAAGAAAAGAGATTTAAGGGCTGCAAAAATCAATTAAGTAAATATGCAAACATCTCTTCGGTTTATACACATCTGAAAATCAGTAATATTAAATTGGAGGCTGTCTGTGAGAAGTATGTGAAGGGAACATTGCTCACAGTATGTGAAGGGAACATAGCTCACAGTCACATGAAGAAGATCACATGAATTAGATCATTAGATATGGTATCATTAGATAGGTATGGGTAAACATTTCCAGCATTGTCTTAAAAAAATACTTATTGTTTGGGTAGCATTGTGGTACAGAGGATACATCACAGCTCCAGGTTCCAAGTTTGAATTATGCCCCGAGTACTGTTTGTATGGAGTTAAACTCTAAAATGGGAGGATTGCGTATGAAAATCCAGCATAAAATCTGTCCCGATCAGATGAGATGCTGTGGTGACCAAAGAACAATAACAAAAACTCAACATTTTTACTAAGTGTACATAAGTTCACATGCATCCCATCCTCGGGTGTGTTCCTACCTCACGGCCAGAGTTCCCGGGATAAGCTCTAGATTTACTACAACCCTGACAAACAACCTTAAGCAAACACAAACAGGGTATGTTTTGCTCCATCTCCTGTAGAGGAAGTCAACACACCCCAGGAAAGTATGTAGTATTAAATTTTATTTTATTGTTTATTTCGTGTTAAGCAAAGTTTTTATTTTTTGTCAAATAAAGCACCAATTGAATGCACTCCTTTTCCCAGATTTCTTGCTGTACAAGAACTTGATGCTGGCTTTAAGCTCCTCAGCATGAGTGAGACAGGTCACAGTAATTTCTCCTTTCTGCCAGATGACAGGGTAATAGAGGGCAGTTAACCTGCAGGCAGCACATGTTCAAAAGTATAAAAAAAAGATGTGGTCTCCTTGATGGCTGAACTGTACAGTGATAGCTTTATGACAAGCTTGTATATAATGCAGCTTTAACAGGACTCGGAAGCAGGACATGGTCTAAGGAAATCTGGGACTTTGATTTTTGTGAATGTGGCTGGCAATTTGGTCTCTGACTTAAATAATGTCACTTAACTACCATTTTCATTTGAGATGATCAGATCAGATCAAGCTGTTTTAAAGATTGAATAAAGATTGTTTAAAAATAAATAAATAAATGAGTTTAAGGGTCAGCCATGGTGACTAGGCAGTGGCGCTTTTCCCCACTGGTTCTTCATGGGTTCCTCAGGCAGTTCATGTTTGCAAACTTTCTAAAGGGTGTCTACTTAGAACAATCATAAGTTCTTCTGATATCCTTTTACAGTATATATCCTTTTTTTTTAAAAGTCCTTCTGATATCCTTTATGGGTTTCCACAGGGGAATAAAGTAAAGGCCCTTTAGGATTCTAGACTGGAGCTGTTTGTGATGTAGTGTAAGCTCACTCTTGTTAACCTTCACCAGTCTTCGTACTTGTCTCACGATCTTTTAGTTACATGTACAGGAGGATTATTGTCAGTTGATCTGAGTGCAGTCTGTGACAGTGATATTTGTGCTGAAACTCAAGAGGCGATGTGAGATTACTAAGGTCTTCGGCTCAGGAGAAAAATCAGACAGACAGGAGAAGAAAGCATAAGTCTCTTTTATGTTTCTATCTAAACTCAGTGCTGTCCTTGAGAAACTATAACATTATTAATGAGACCTCTTTACTGATGTTCCTTTTCTGCAGACATTTATATTATCTATGCTTTCACATGAATAACATTCTCGGTTGAGATGAATATTAGGACAGTCGGTGAAACCTCTTTCAATTGCAGACGTTAAAGCTAGTGACTGTAAATTATCAGCCATGTTTATGGGCTCTCATAGAGTGAGTTTACCGCAGGGGTTATAAAGGTCAGTCTAGATTTTTGCTTGATTTATGAACACACTGGATATAAAGTTAAACATCAAAGAGGTGTTAGTGAGCGTCTGTGTGTGTGTGTGTGTGTGTGTGTGTGTGTGTGTGGGTGTGTGTGGACGTGTGCGTGAATGTGTTTGTGGGTGTATGGGTGTGTGTGTGGGTGTTTGTGTGTGTGTATGGGTTGGTCGGTGTGTGTGTGTGTGTATGTGTGTGTGTATGGGTGTGTGTGTGTGTTTGTGTGTTTGAGTGTGTGTGCGTGTGTGGGTGTGTGGCCGTTTGTGTGTGGGGTGGGGGTGCGTGTGTGTGGGCATTTGTGTGTGTGTATATATGTGTGTGTGGGTGTGTGTGTGGATCTTTGTGTGTATGGGTGTGTGTGTCGGTGTTTGTGTGGATGGGAGGGTTTATATTTGTGTGTGTGGGTGTGTTAAACAGAAAGAGAGAGTGAGTTTGAGATAGTAAATGAATAAAGAATAATTAATTAAAACCATTCATTTTATTTTCATTTTCATAATTTCTAGGAATAATCCCTTAAAAAAATTTTTTTTATTTATTTAAAAGTATTTAGGTTTATGTGGATAATCCAAGTTCACAAGTACATTTTGATCATACCAAATGTTTGGTATGCTGCCCCGGTTTGGTGATTAGTCTACATTTGAAAGACCACATTTATTATACTTTTATAATATTTTAGATACACTGGGTTTATTGACAAGTAAACTGCTATTTTTATTTAGCTGTTCTGGTAAAATATTATAAATTAGACAGTAATGAGTGTATATCTGCAGTATATTGTGATTTGTTTACCTAAAAGACAGTACAGTTTTAAAACTGGGGAAGTGGTACATAGCTCAGTTTTTAAGATGCTAGACCTTTGTTTGGAAGTTGTGAGTTCATATCTCAGGACCGCCAAACTGCCCCTGCTGAGCCCTTGAGCTAGACCTTAACCCTTAACTACTCAGTTGCATGAATGACATAAATGTAAATCCCTTTGCATAAGGGAATCTGCCAAAATACCCTAAATGTAAAATGTATTACCTAAGTGCTGTATTTTTATTTTTATTTTTATAGGGGATTAGCAAAGTTTGTGTACAAAAACAGCTTTCAAATGGTATCAAAGAGATGCTTGGACTAGAGCACTGGCACTTGTTAGAATGAGTGTGCTGGCTGAGTGCTGTGAGCTCTCGATATCTCGTACACACTGATTGCACTTCCGAGTCCAGGCAGAGGCGTGATGTTGCTGCTTAACTCTGCTGCTGAAGGGGAGTCTGGGGAATTTATGTCTCCTATCAAAGGCCTTTCATATTCCACTGCACACGGTAATAATTGAACAGCACAGTTGTCACCATTTGATAGTATTTTTGCATTAGACTCATCCAGGCATCAATAATGCAGTGCTCAACTAATACAGCATTCATCACAGGGATCAGGGATTCGTTTGCTAAATAGTCCATCATGTTTTTTTATTTCTGTTTCCTTCTCATTTTACTGCAGTATGACACACTTTTCTCACTCCCTTTATCATTTTTTTATTTATACTCCACTCAGATGGGATAGTGTATTAAATCCAGGGCTTTCAGAAGTTCATTTTTTCTTTATATCTGTGTTTGTAAGACTATTAAAAGTCTAGTGAGGAGAGTGTTAGTAGTACTGCTTAGCTGGTGGTGGGCAGGGTGTTGTAAGCTCTCTGTCTAAGAGGGGTGAGCAGAGCACGGCCGGATGCTGTCCGGATGCCTGCTCATATTATACCGCCTGCAGCTAACCTGTGGCTTGAGGGGGTCAGAGGTTGAGTGGCCCACCCCTGAGCTCCTGCAGGGTAAACCAGAAACACATGGTTTTGTTCTCCAGACCCTCTTTAACTCCTCACTCGCCTCCTTCCTCTCCTTTGTTGTTTTTATTTTTTGGTTCTGAGGGATGGATTTAGCAAAAGATTGCAGCATCAGATATCAGACATCAGATAATCATCATCAATTATATTTCTCTTTCTCACTCTTTTATTCATTACCTGATATCTCCTTCCTCATTCAACCCTTGATTTGCAACTTTTTTTTTCTACAAGCAAATTTTAAAATGAAAGGTTTTTATGGATGTTACAAAGTTTAAGCAGGTTTACTGAAAAAGATTGAAAATTAATTGGTAATACTTTAAGTGTTCAGAGGGTTAAATGTGTCTGTGTTACTTTTCTATGTTGATGTCTAGTCACTTTATGACTGCTACTCACCAGCACATCTATATGATGCTTTTTTGGTACCTCTTATAAGCTCACAGTATTCCAGTTTACCCATACAGTACATACTCACAGAACCAGACTGGCTGTTTAGCTAATAATAACAAATTAATTATGAATACTTTCACAAATATAGATATAGAGTGTATGCTTCACTTACATGTACAATGGCTGAAAAAGCTTTACATTTTACCCACCTGATGTAGATTGAAAAGCTTGTTAAAATGGAAGTCTAACTGCCGTGTGTATTGTGTGCTTCAGAAAACTGTCAAGGCAAAATTGGCCTCAATGGAGCGACAAGATAACATAATGTCATCTCAGAATGAGAGTGAGAGGCTTCTAAAAACCAGTGCAGCAATCAAAAGAAAGGGTTATGCAATTTACAGAAAAATGAAAGGATTGCTAAAGAGACAGAAATGTGACTATGTCAGTAAAGTACCTGTGAAGCAGGTTCTGGTCAAAACACTAAACAGGCAGAGCTCTAAGGCTCGGAGTCATCCCAGATGCAATAGTGATGCAAGACTTCACAAGATAATGTGAAAGGTCTGGATTATTTAAAGTGAGTTGTGTGATTGTAAACAGATGAGTGTCATTAGTAATCAGGTGACTTTGAACAGGGATATGTGCTATGATGGAGATCATGTGATGAATTTATGCAAATCTCTTAAAAACAGCATCAAAAAAACTTCTAGTTTGGTCAATGCTTAAAATTCAAACTATTGATAGAGATTTAAATATTTACAGCACAGAGCAGATACAGGTTGTGTCATTGTGTTATATCCTTACACCACAGAGCTTACACCAGAAATTATTTAAAGGTTTGCTAAATCTAGTAACACATACCGTATATGAACATGACAGAAAGATGAGTACCGGCAATTTTTTTCCACATTTCAAGCATTGTCCTTGTAATAATAATCTAATTGTATTAATAATCCTTATAAGGATGTTTATGCAAGTTTCATGAAGGGTTTAGGGGAAATTATATATGTAAAGTTTAACAAATCAGCAAATCTTTTCCAGCTCAGATTATCTGTCAAATAATTACTGATTTAAATGAATTAAATAAATGTCATCAGGTCAGTATCCAACACAAATTAGCACAGATTCTTTTAGTGTAAATGAATACATGTAAATGTGGTTTGAATTTTAAAGTGTTCAGCTGCATGAGTTTCACTACAAGATTCATTTTGCTTTACTGAATGTTCAATTGTACTTGTTTAAAATAATTGTCCTGGCTGCGTTCTGCTGGCTGTAAGTATTAAAATTTCTTTGATTGTTCTTCAATAACTATGTGAAAAATGATGTGTACATTTATTTGTACTGTTTATTTTACAGTGTTTGATCCTCCTCATACTTACAGGACAATGCTGTGCCGAGAAAGATTTTACTGTTTCTTCCAGAGACCATGGAAAATGCCTTTTATTTGCATGTTCATTTCTAACAGTGTTGGCATGAAGAGCTGCCTTTCACCCTGTGAGTGCTTTTGAATGAGGGATCGGTAGGAAGAGAGAAATAGTGCATGCTGGTAGACCTGTGAAAAGCAGACACCAGATTATTTCTCACCTTTGCTCCCTGAGGGTACGGCTTTTCAGTGAGTCTGAATACGAACTGAGTTTGGAGAGTGTGGAAAGATTATAAATTAAGTGTAACTCTGAGGCTAGTAAAGCCTATGCTGATGGTGCTGAGGTTAGCAGGTTGTGTGTACTTTTCAAAATTTAAGTTGTGTGTTTTAGCACTAAAGCCTGAGTTCACACACTTATATCAAGATGCTACACCGAGCTGTTTAGATAGCACCTCATCACACCTCGTGATGGAGTGAAATGTCCCATTTGTGTGTGACATGGAGCACATCTGTGTACCTTTGTGTGCTGAGCACATGCATAGTCCCCTTGGAGGATGTGTGCTTTGTTTGAGGTGTGTGTTTGCTGTGTGTGTTGATAGGAATGTGCAAATTGTGTTGTGGTTTGCATCTTTTAGTGTTTTATTTTTCCTTTATTCACAGAGAGAAAATGATTAACTTCCACAACCAGTCATGCCCATTTTTAAGTTTAAAGCTTTCTGTGTATTCTCTGTCATTATAAGCACTATAATTTAAGCATTAATAAAAACACGGCATCATTCATCTTTTTTTTTTTTTTGCTTGAGCAGTGTTTCTGCTCAAACAGAAACCAACAGAACTTACAGCACTATTTGTAACCACTTGAGACCTTACGCTAATAAAAACTACAATAAAATTAGACATTATAAGTTCATAAATTATATTGTTGTTTGTCGGAATTTAAATACTAACAAAACTAAAACAAATCCATAGTGACAAAATAAAAATGAATTTCTTTTGAAAAGAGTACAAAAAAACATGACAAAATGGAAAGATCAGAGAGTAAGCTAAGATACGGCAAGGTAAGGTACAGTACATTATTGTCATTGTAACACAATACAATGAAATTTAGTTTGTCAAATCTCAGACAGAAACAAGGGCATTTAATCCTAAAAACTATAAAGAATTTAAATTAAGAATAAATAAGAAAAAGACTAGAAAAAGATCATATTTAAGAGATATATTACACAATGTGCACTGTAGTACATGTAGCAGCAAAGGATAGGATTAGTGTAAAATTGTCCTTAGAGAGTTAAGAAATTCTTAAGTTATTACCAGAAACCATAGAGCTGCAACCTTTGTAACTGTAATGATTGTAGTTGGACCCAGACCCAGACATTGGCCTGACATATAAATGAACTTATTTGCTTATGTTAAGGATGATAAAAGTTTAAGACCCCAAGGGAATTAGGTGTACTCAACTCGTATTGTTCAATTTTCTGTAATGATATTTAAACCTTTTTTAAAACTGAAGGAAACTGTGTGTGTTAAACCATTTTCAGTTCTTACCATGCTCTCACTTTTAATTACACCAAGAAGTCAATTCTAGTATTGAAATGGCATCTGAATGGAGCATGAAATTACAGCAGTGTATTTGGAGCTCTTATCTACGGTGAGCTTTAGCTGAACACACATATTCACAGAGAGTAACACGTCGAACCTTTGAAGTTTTGCTCGTAGCGCAAGGGGCTGCTTTGATGTTCTGTGCCTGGTGTGTTTCTGCTGGGAAAGACTTGACATGGAGAGGGAGAGAGAGAGAGAGAGAGAGAGAGAGAGAGAGA
Source organism: Tachysurus vachellii (assembly GCF_030014155.1). Classification (NCBI taxonomy): domain Eukaryota; kingdom Metazoa; phylum Chordata; class Actinopteri; order Siluriformes; family Bagridae; genus Tachysurus; species Tachysurus vachellii. The sequence goes on along the minus strand of NC_083464.1, from coordinate 12,741,853 downwards.
GAGAGAGAGAGAGAGAGAGAGAGAGAGAGAGGAATTTTGATACCTCCAGGTCTGAAAGCACACAGATAAAAGAAAGTGTGCCTTCTCAGACATTTTATGCCATATTCACTTTTAGGCTACAGAAACTAGAGTCTGCTGTAAGAAGGAAAGACATGGCCTGAACCAGAGTCACAGGGGGATACAGCAAGCGTCCATGTCCAGGCAGATAGAAAAGGAAATGCATGTTTTCTCTTGTGAAAATGATGTCGTTGTTCCTCAGAGGTGTACCTCCATCTCCACTATTCTATATTTAACCACGCTTTTGGGTTGAAGGAGGTGCAATCTAACTGAACAGACACACACACACACTCACACTGGGGTTGGGTTTCTGGAGTCTCCTGGGCCTTCTTGACAGGCCTGAAAGTTACCAGGGTTGAATTTTACACAGAATTGTGCACCTCACAGGTACAAATAAATGGAAACGGGAGCTTAATTGCTGTTCAGAACTTTTCCAGTAGTGGCCATGGTAGTGAAATGCAGTGCAGATGTTTTTACAGTTTAAAATAAGCAGAACAATAAAACATTCATGTAGGTGGCAAAGTAGAAAGGAATAAATTAAAGAAATGTAAAGAAAATGAATTTGTTACAATGCTTACAATGCTACAGTGATGAATCACCATGAATTACTTTAGGTATGTGAATAATATATGAGATATATTTTATTAATAAGGACAGAAGAATAAAACAGTATTTTGTCAGAATTGAGATGCTAATGCACAAGGATTATTTCTATCCAGTGTTAGCCATAAGTCCGCACATCTTTCTCAGATGCAGAAAGGCATGAACCTATAAATAAACCTTTTGTGTATACATTTAGTGTGTATCATTTATCTGGGGATATGGTGATGAACCTTTTATTAGATTTGACATTTAATGGTATATCAATACTCCTTAAGGTCTATTCATTAAGGTCTAAAACTTGTGCTCTTAATGTGACAGTGACAAACGAAGTACAGTTTGATACTGTTATTTCTTAGTGCTATCTATTTGCCAAGCATCTATGAGGTTGGCGGTTTGATTCCAACCTCCGCCCACTGTGTGTAGAGGTGTAGAGTTTGCATTTCCTCCCTGTTCAGGTGTTTCCTCAGGGTATTCTGGTTTTCTCCACAGTCTAGGCTGACTGCCATCTCTGAATTGTCTATAGTATGTGTGTGTGTTTTTTCAGTGTAAGTGTTTTCATGTATGTGAGTATATGTAAGCATGGACAGGAGGACCATGTGTGGACCATATGGATTCTGTTAAGGTTCTTTGCTGCATTTAATAACCTGGGTAATTACAGTGCATGATTTGCATAGTGTTTTAATAGACATACAAATATTTGCTTATTTGTTTATTTACTCCTACTCACACTGTCAGTCCCGCTGCACTGACTGCAGTCTGCTTCTGTCTGTTTCTACAGCTCCATCTGTGCTTTCAGATTGTCTCTTATGTGTAAACATATGTGTTTCAAATAAGCAAGAGTAAATCGAGTTTCTGTTAACTTTAATTTAAGAATCATTCTAGGTTTTAAATGGAGAAATCCTATAGTGATGCCTTGACTTTTCTTTTCACCATCTCTTAGCGTTTGACATATGAACCACGTGAAAATTCTAGCCCAACTTCCACATATGAAATCTCAGCTTCATCAGAATGCTAAATATCTTAATTTTCATAAGGAAAGAGTGGAAAAGATATGCTTGTCTCATTTCAGACACTGGGTTGATTTTTAGATCAGTCTTTAAGCAGCATGTGTCCTCAGTAGCCTCATGAAATTCAAAACGTCTGTGGGTTTTGTGATGGTGGGTTTTCTCATAGGAGGCAGTTTTATGACAGACATTTTTCCATTTGTGTCAAAGGCAGATGAAGAACTGATCTCTTTCTGTACTCCATGTGTTCTCACTCTGACTCTGCTCTAGAGGGGAAAGTGTGCTCTGGGACACAGAACCTCGGCAGCCAGCCGAGGCTTCCAGATGCACTATTGGATCTGGGCCTGAGCCTGACTGACCAGGACATGTTCTCTGCCAAATGCCTTCAAAAATATCTCATGGTGCCTTGTCCATGCCATGCTCCCTTTCTGCTGATCCAGCTCCATACTGATTGATAGGATGCCAGTGTAGGAATCTAGGGTATCACAGATTGAACTTGAGGGCACTTTCACATATTAAATATTTAGTCCAGTTAAATTACAGCCTTTTGCACATGTTGCCTTCAGGTGGAGAGCAAAGCGACCGGAACAAAGCGCCTGCTATAGGCTGTCTCAGTCCATTCTCCATCAAACCTTACAAAAAAAAAACTTTCTGCAAGAACCTTAAATGAATCTTCAGTCTGTCCCTCTGGGAGAAACTTTCAAAGGTTCAGATTCAATTTCAGAAAAGATTCCCAGTAGAATCCCTGTAGAAACTAAACCTTTACTCTTCAGGAGTCTTTTTTCTAAAATGAATGGAGTAGATAGACTGAAGATTCATCCCAACCACATGACGTAAACCAAGAAGGCTTGCATTATGGGTTGCAGATAGATTCCTTTTTGACAAATAAAGTGTCAGTACAGACCTAGACTGCCATACTACAACACACAGGATGTCTCGTAAATCACCCTGCATATAAAAAAATTATAACTATATATATATATATATATATATATATATATATATATATATATATATATATATATATATATATGTGAGTGTGTGTATATACAAAACATATGTGGCATTACAAAATATGTGCAGAAACTCCTCAGTATGTCCACAAATTTTCTCAATACAAATATGCATATGAGTAGATATTTGTATTATTATGTATCTATCCAGTTCTGCATTGACTCTGTATTTTTGATACTTGGCTGATTTCTGTGATTTCTGTGCAAGCTTGCAGTTTTTTTTTTATACAAGCCATTCTTCTGACCAATAAATGAATGACATCCTGTTCCACTTCTTCCCACACAAATCTTTGTAAATGTTTTAGGTTTCTTGGTATGCTGAGTCAGATGAAAATAACACATTCATCAGTTTCAATCTGATTCAGACAAAGCAACTAGTGCTTTAAGACATAGAAATAAAGGAATTTAAAATCTCTAAATGCTATATGTTTTGCTCAGCTGCTGGCCCACTGAATTAACAGGACATTGTATGGAGTAACTGATTTAGTTAAAGTTTAGTTGTCATTTGTGTGTGTTGTGTGTGTGTGTGTGTGTGTGTGTGTGTGTGTGTGTGTTTCACATGCTGCACACCGTTTGTATGCAAGCATTGCTTTGACTCTTTGAGATTTAGAGAGTGTTGCGTTCACTCTTGCCTTGTTCTGACAGAATGCTCTTTCATGTCCGAGCATTAACAGAGGGTCAGGGTGTGAGTTGACGCATCTCCATTTCACAGTACTGCATGCCAGCCTGAGCTCATATAGTATCCAGAGAGGCTGCCAGATCAAAACCGCTCTCCAGTCTTCTACAAAGCATGGTGAAAGTTTCCACATTATACAAGAAAGTGCAAGCCCGGGCATGACCTTTACCAATCTCACCATGCACAAATACAGTGTGAACTAGAGCGCTCTTCTCTCTATTGTGCTAAACTGAGAGCATCAGCTTAGAAAATATAAGCCATTGACAGAAGAAAGAGAGAAGGCATTTAACCCAAACACTGACTTTTTTGATTTATTTATGCTTTTAAACAATTTCTGAATCCATTTTCTTAGAACATTCTCTTAGAGTTCGATCTGTTTTTATTCTTGAAGGTAACTTTTTTAAGGCCTTAAAGAGCTTTCTAGCCTCATTATGAGACAATTTGTAATGCTTTTTATTTTACTTTTCAAAGCAAGTGATTTCAAATTGATTCAGTACTTCTGTCGATTAAGCGGTGTCTGAGGAAAGTGTGTGGGTTTGTGTGTGTAGGCAGGGTGGTGTTAGCTATGCCCTCTGGATGCAGAAAGGAAGGGAATGGTCAGTTTCCAGAGGAGAGACCTCATTTGAGCACACAACTCCCTTCAGTTCCATCCAGATAGCCCTCAACATTCACACTGCCATCTTTCCATTTTTAGACTCTGGAAAAATATGAACATTATTAAACAAAGTAGAAGCACAGTGTGAATCAATATACAGAAATAATATTGAATGCATTGTTCTTCTTCCATCTCCGTTCTGCTCTCACCTACCATGTTACCTCACAGTGTGATCCTCTTTTTATTTCACACCCCCTGCCTCACTCCTCCATTTCTTGCCATTCGCCATTTTAAAAAATGTAAGGAAGGAGCCTTTTGTAGAGCAAAATATCAATAAAGTAAATGAAGCTTATTTGAGCCAGCTTATTTCATCTTTAATTATAAAGTGCAATGAAAGAACATTGCAGCTGAATGGAGAAAACATTTTCTTTCTGCTTCATTAAATTATGTGTGCCTTGCACACTCTGCTTTTCTTCCTGCTGGTGTTTTATTTGCTGTGTGCTACACTTGATTGGCCTCAAAACATGGAGGCTAATGAAAAAGGAAGGATGGGATGAGAACTCGTTTGTCAGAGAGGGGTTCATTTCCGTGGCAGCACCAGGAGCTGACGGAGTCACCTGCCTTCTTGTGAAGACATGAGCGAGCTCCTGTCTCTGCGCTGATGACTGATATGAAACTACTTCCAACATGCTCAAAAAAGCAGATGAGAAATGACACCACCCACAGAAAAGGACCAACGTGCCAAAACATCTTTATTGTCCCTTTGTTTAACCGACAACTGTCCTCCTCCTGCTGTCTTTTCCTGAGTTCTGTCTTTCTGCACATTCAGCTCTTTCAGCATTAAGGTGTTAATAATCAGGCTTTTTCTGGCCCGCTCTTGTTTCCACAGCTTGCTTTCTCCAGTCCCATTACGCTCTGCTCTCTGTTAATTGATGTCATATTTCACACTGACATTAGGTTGCATCTCTTCCCTTAGAATTTACATTGTGCTTATCCTCTCTGTCAGCTATTCCAACATGTCTGTGTTTCACAAGCAAATTGTCCTACTCCTGCATTCCACAACCTTTTAGTAGGATATTTTATATATCTATAGTACACATCTTGCTTACATTTCTGAATTGTAGCATCTAACGAATGTACAGATTGCGCCGCTGTACCATCTTAATGCCAACCTATTTCTTGCATGTGAGATTCTATAGACCCTGGACAGGCTGTGATATTACTCAGGGAAGAGCGTTAATTGAATATGAAACCAGTATTAGGACTCAAATGAAATCTCCAGTGACAGGTAAACCAGGAAGACCCTCAGGGTGACATGGGGTGAACTAGAGCGAGGCGTGTTTTCATGCTCCACATGAGTTCATCTCTGGTGCTCGCTGTCAGGTGACTATGGCGGTATTCCTACTTGCCCTCCTTCCACCCGAACCAGCAGCCCTCAGGGGGCCGCATACGTTTTAGAGACCAAGCACCAGCGCTAACTTCTTCACCTGAGCTCAGCTGAGGCGTGCAGACAGCCATGCCAGCCTGGATACCACACAACCCATGAGATATTAAAGGAGAAAGCAAGGGATGTAGAAGAAAAGCACAGCAGGGCTCTAGTCCTAAGTAAACATAGTTGTTGGAAACCTGCAAAGACACAGGAGTTGTGGTTGTGAACATGCTTCAAAAGCAACAGCCTGCTTACTTATTGATGCTTTAACCAAAAAATGTGAACAAAATGATGTACTTCCACTTTCTATGTTTTTTTAAGCTGACTAGCATGTAGCAAATGTGATGGTGAAGATCTGCTGTGGCAAACAGAAATACAACAGTTCTCTTTTTGTCTCTTTCACTCAGTATCTCTTGCCTTTGTACTCTCTCTCTCTCTCTCTCTCTCTCTCTCTCTCTCTCTCTCTCTCTCTCTCTCTCTGAATATAATCAAAAAGCTGTCTAAACCTTGTCAAAATGATGTCCTTACAGGTGATATAAAGCATCTATTTTATCTTAGAAATTGAGTGTTTAACCATTTTATGCAGCGGTAGGATTTATTTTATTTGCTGTTCTTAAATCTGACATTTAAGAATTTGTCCTTAGAGGGTTTTTTCCACCAAATACCTTTGATTTTATTCCCTATATTTGAAATACATTTTCTACTATTTACTATGATTTCTATCTGTATTTCTCTGTGATCATATATTCATAAGGTGAATTTTTAGCATCAGATCTAAATTCCTAACAAATTAAAACAGATGTGACAGCAAGAATTCGATCTAATACTCATTGCGATATGTCTACAGCTATGTACACTTTACATATCAAGACAGTTTGTTTTGTAACAGCTAATGTATCTATTAGTATTCAGTGAGATTATCAAGTTTTATGCTATGTTACATTTGAGAGAATCGTGAAAAATGCTATGGTTAATTAGACTTAGGAAATGTTTACCTACATTCCTAGATCCCTAATGAAAATAAGTGTAGTATTTGTAGTAAAAGTCTTTTTCTTTATAAAAACACGGCCTTCGAAGGTAAAGAAACACACAATATACTAGACTAAAATTTTTCTTCTCTTGTGAACATGGTGTTGTATAGTGGCATGGTATGCACAGTCAGACAGTAAAAAAAACAGCTCTACCATGCCCAAGTACCCTTAGTTTCTGTACAGCTGTGGATAAAAGAAAATATCCAGCTTTATATTTTTATTTGGAAATTCACATTTTTTGCTGCATTGGGAAAACAAGAGTTTCTCTTTCTTTTCCTGTTGATTATCTTTCACTGTGAAGACTGGATCATCCACCAACAAAGTACCTTTTCTGAGCACCCTGAAAAGGTAACACTGTAATATTAGGTAGTTTTGTACTACAAACTACTGAAAGTAACCTGAGAAAGCCTGAACCGCTGTGTATGAAAAGCAAGTCATCAAAAAGCAGGACCAGATGAAGTCACGTGAGGCGTCTGAGAAGTACGTGTCCAAAGCTGAAGAAACTGAAACAGCGGAGAAGCTGCAGGTGTGGAGAGCCAGGATAGAGCACACACAGTCTTTGTTCATTGAACTAAACAAATACAGATCAGCTCTGCCATCAGATCAGTGTCTGAAAACCAAAGCCACCTTTTCCAGGTTAGTGAAATGCGGAGTTGACTGCTGGTGCTGAGAGCCAGGCATTAAAACAGGAGGGTTAACAGCAGGAGAGAGGTGAAACCTGAACCCTGCTCTACTTGAGTGCAATCAGATTCACAGGATTTGCTTTACCCGTCTGATCTGTCAACTCAGTGGTTATATATGCGGGTCAGCATGGGTCAGTAAGACACTTTTGTGAAATTCAAGATTGTGCTAAATGGGTCCAGGATATTTAACAATCCCTTTAAGATTAGAAGACAGTTTAAATGGTGTGTCTGGCAGAAGAAAGACAGTTCAAAGTAGTTCTGCAGGCAATGCAGACTTTCTTTTAACCCAAAAGCATGACATATTAACACTAAATACTTAGCTTAAACAAAATGACTGCAGCTGATTGAAGTTAGAGTTTTGAGTTGGTCTTTTGCCTGTCAGCACAACATCTAGACTAGGCTGAAGTGCTGCTGGAAAGTGAGAAGGCAAGGAGATTCGCTGAGCTGTTGAAAGTTCCACTGCATGTGTGATGCCTTTCAGTGAACTGATTGGCCTTTCCTTTTGCTTATGGACACCTGAGGACACTTTGATCAAGTAATAATCTCAGTATGGAATGTCAGATTTTATTTCAATCACATTGGTCCTGCAGTGATTCCTTTCCTTTAGAGTCCCATATGTTCATTCCTGCCTCCTTCTGAACTCCTGCCCTACTTTCCAAGCTGGACTTTGTGTGATTTGTAGACTTGATGAAGCACTGCATGTGTGGTGGGAATACAAAACACACTCTTTGATGAAGACATGTTAAAATACTATATATATGTATGTGTGTGAATATATATATATGTGTGTGTGTGTATATATATATATATATATATATATATATATACACACACACACACACACATAATATACAGCTGCTTCTCAATAATGTCCCACATTCATACTGGTTCCAAGTATGAAGTATTAAACAAAGACTGAACCATTTTGGCTGTGTTTGGGCACATTATCATCTTTATTAATGGCATCATTGTTTACAAACAACATTTAGACCATAGGATGCACCTGATCAGAATTTCCAAATACTTGATGGCAGTAACATGACCAAAGTAACATGACCAAAGAAGGCTAATGATGGAGCCCTCAGTATACCAAGATATAGTAACCCAAATCTTCACAGATCCATCTCCATGTCTGACAGCTGGACCCAGACAGTCCATGATTATGACACCATCTTTTTCACATTTTTGCAGTGGTGCCTGTGAATAATTGTTTAGCAATTACAACTGAAGAAGTGATGAACTGATGAAGTTCTCTGGGACTTTAAGTTGGATATTAGTTCCCGCTGTCACTTTTACCACTATTCATCTTTGCTAGTGATGTCCTGCCATGCTTTGTATACAAAGTCATAATTGTGGAGTCTGTTGGGCTGTAAAGGTCACAGATGTTTCTAAATGGGCTCGCATAGTCTGTCCCCAATGGGAGTCTGATAGATCGCCCATTTCAGCAATGTCTTAAACTAACCACTGCTGAGCACAACTTGTTTTATATTGGAACCTAGACAATATAGATAGTATTTGTATATATGCAGTATTTGAGAAATATTGTTGCAGTTGGATGAATAAAATAAACCTAAGGCTTTAAAAGATACAACAAACACATGCTTGGTGTTTATTATTCTTAATTTTCCAAACCATTTTGTTCACAGTCTGCATGATGTAACATAGTGGGATGTTACGCACATCCATTCTGTACAACTGTGGCCAATGTAAAAGCACAGTTCTACATTTTTATGTATAAATTCAAGTTTCATGTAGCAGTGGATCTTAAATGTTTCTTTATTGTTTTCTGCTATTTATCTTTCACTATTTCACCAACTCTAGTTTATACTCAGTTGGCAAAATCTCCACTCTGTTCATACACACTTACTGTATACAGCATTAAAAATGCTGATGTACCCCCTAACCTCTACCTCTACACTCTAAATACAGCCAGGACCCTGTCATCTGTGCTCTCTGCTACTTCTCATAACTAAGAAAGTAGGTGAGGGAAAAGTTGGTTAAGATTGCTCCTGAGTAAACAAATCAAAAATTGTTATTGTAGCTAATCACCCTCAAGTAATTAAACTTGCATAAACACACACACACACACACACACACACACACACACACAGTGTTTAAATAAACATTTACCCAAACAATACTCCCACTTCCCCACTGATTTCCTCTTATAATTAGTAACTCTGGCCTGAGGACACGCCCACTGTTGCAGTTTATTTAAGTTGAAATTAGGCTGGTTTTGATGGGCACAGGGTAAACAGGAAGAAGCAGCTCAACCCTGCAGCAATTGGACCTTAACAGCTATTTTTATGACTTATGTGTGCACTGTGAACATCTGATTAGTATACAATGGTATTTTAGAGGTAACTTCACCATTGATTGACATTTGTGCTTAACTTGAGGTGCAAATTTGTAACTTTAATAATTTGATTGGGTCAACCAGAAAATCTGTTTAAGATTACCCCTTTCAATTGATCTTTCTGGGGGAACTCATGTGTAGAACTCTTCAGCAAAGTGTCAGAGAGGGTTCCAAGTAGAACCTTTTACAGTCCCTCCAGGATTTCATGATTTTGCAATTGCAGAAATGAAAGCAAAATCAACCATATTTGGAAAAGCATGCAATTTTTTTAAATTACTACAGATTTTCTGCAGATTTGGGCTGAGACACTTTATGTGACATCATCAGAATACACATTAAGCCAAAGAACTCTTCGATGCACATGTACTGTGAACATCAGTACAACTATCAGGGAAAGTAATTCGATATGTGTCTTTGCTACATATCAAATATTTGCTTGCAATTCTGCCAGTTCAAGTAGTTCCACAAAAAAACACAAAAAACCTAGATAGTTTGCAATTGAAAAAGAAATCAAGTATTTTGGCATCAACAATAAAATTAACTCTGCAAAATCCTGGAGGGTCTGTTTTATGGAAGTCTTAACTATTCACTTTGAAAGAACACTTTTGTAATAGTGTGAATATGTATAATCTTTTCCTGCATTTTAGTTTAAGTATCTTTTAAAGTTGAATCATCAGTTCTGAATGCGGACACTTGTGAATATGTTACTGGTGAACGTCATCTCCTTTGTTCCAGAATTGTGAGAAATATATCTGTATGGGAAGGTCAGCTTTCACTGAAACAGAACACCAAACCCAAACCAAAGAATGCCATCCCAAATTCTCCCACAGACATGATTCCCTAATTCTGCTCACACATGCAGTTATTTATGTAGCTGCTCACAATTATTTTCTAATTAGGCCATTTTTTAAATATAAACTAATCCAGAATTGATACCACAGTGATGCATGTGCCATATGGCAACAAGATCCCAGTCATTCTTTGTCCTGTGCACTTTATATCTGTACTCTCCCATCTGCATGAAACTGCCCACTCTTGTGACAGTGTCCCCCGTCCCCACGACTAGTGTCATGCTTTTGAGCATAGTTTATTGTTATAGATTTTTTCTGACCTGCTTCTTTTGATCATCAGATCAGTATCAAAACCTGCCTGGCCCTCTGCCATGACGTTGATGTGTTTCTGCTGTGCAGCTGTCTCTCGCATCTCAGATCAGAGATTTGGACGGAAATTTCATACTGAAGCAAGTGTGGATCTGATTTATCACCACACATCGAGCACACAGCTGCTGCCCGCTTCCCTGTGGGGAGAAACTTTTACAGCAATGTGAACTTTATTAGGAAACATCAGTTTATTTATCAAAGACCATGAAGGAGGCCTGAAACTTAAGCTTAAATATGTTTGTTATTAGTGCTGGGTCAGAGAAGAAAGGAAAAGATCAGGAAAGAGGAAAAGGAAGAAAGTGAAGCATAGAGTAGGAGTTGGTTTTGGGAATAGTAACTTAGGCTAAGGATGAAGGGTTTTGTGTATGTGTGTGTGGTGATAATTCCACGGCTGCCTCATAAAGAAAAAGTTCTGTATTAATTTGCTGATCATGCTTCTTTTATAGTTATGCATAGTCATATAATTTGGTTACCATTACAGGCAAAGAGTAAAAAAAAACGTGTGTTTCGTATGTGTGTTTTGACTTTCACTTAGTAGATAGATAGATCGATGGATGCTGGTAAATGAATGGATGGATGGATGGATGGATGGATGGATGGATGGATGGATGGATGGATGGATGGATAGATAGATAGATAGATAGATAGATAGATAGATAGATAGATAGATAGATAGATCATTTTATTTATTTATTTTTTGTTTTTTTATATTGAGTATATTTACATATACAAAAGAACGGGAAATAAAAAAATGTAAAAAATTATTTAAAAAACCTGGAATTTAATTTGTCAGTAATTGAACCTATTCTAATCTTATTATCCTAATCTATTTACTTATACTTTATTAATCACTTTACAGGAAAATTCTCAGTTCATTAGTCTGTTAAAATTAAGTTCCATTATACTACAGCTGCCCTGCGATGGGTTGGCACTCCGTCCAGGGTGTATCCTGCCTTGATGCCCGATGACGCCTGAGACCCGAGGTAGTCCCCGTGACCCGAGGTAGTTCGGATAAGCGGTAGAAAATGAGTGAGTGAGTGAGTGAGTGAGTGAGTATACTACAGCTGCTTTACAAATGACCAGTGCACACAAGTGGCCAAGTTTTTATAAATATTTATTTGCAAGTTTTTATGGTAGTAAATTGCACATAGTGCTTTTCTTTATTTCCTTTGTGTATAGTGTTGAATTAATTCTAGAGTGTTTGTAGCTTCCAGGTGTTCTTCATAACCAGGTCAGGTATTCAATATACAGTCCACACATTGAGTGATGTGATTGTTGGTATCTAGGTAAAATCTAGGTGTTTTTATTAGACTTCTTGTAATCTGCTAATGATCTTTATCTAATATTAAATTTTGTAGTATGATGTTTATGTGCCTGTGTCATTAACTTCCAAAATTAGATAATAATAGTATTATTAACATACCTATGCACACACTTACTATCACAAATGGAAGAATCAGAACTTGTGTCTCACAATATTCATTACTTACTCCATTGTGCCAATGTATAGCATAAAAGAGAGAAACATGTAAGTGAACAGCAAGATTTAATATTATGTGTTTGCTGTTTAAATCACTGCTGAGCCTGTCTTGATGCATGACGTAAAAAATAATAATGAATTCATTTTCTTACACACATCTGGCATGTTTTCACAGTCTTCTTAAAAGACACGCTCTGCTGGAGTCGTCTGCTGTCATTAGGCTGAGCACGCTGCACCCTGAAAGATGAGGATTTATTATTGCACATATAATTGATTTCATACTAAAAATTCTGGAGGAAAGCCGCTTATGTGCTTCTGCTGTTTGTTCAGAAGGGAAAATCAAACACTGTCCCAAATAATTACAGCTGCTGTTTTCTAAACACCCAACCCATACCTATTTTCCATTACAACATTCCAGCATCTTGCCTGTCCACTGCTAATTAAGCACTGGTCTACAATACCAGACATGTTAACAGGATTAACTCAGTGATTTTAAGAGGTAGAGGAAATAATTAGTCCTGTTACAGATAACATTAATCCGGTTAACGTCCATGCCTCATTATGAACCCAGACTCTTGCTTTCTCTTTTTCTCTGAATGATGAAGGTACTGTATATATTCAGCCTGTATATTCAGCTTCAGATATTCTGTGTATTCAGGAGCTGCTTCCACCACCCTGATTTATATAAAACTGTTCTAAAGGATGATCAAAGCTATTAGTCTCTTCTCAGGCAATATCTATCATATAAACCCTCTGTCCTTGCTCAGTGACATCTGTTCTGTGCAGTACAGTTCAGTGGAGAAAAGTTCAGTTGGAAATACTGAATTCAATTGCTGAATGAATGTAGTATATAATTGAGAGTAATATTACAACACAAAAACTAAAGGACATTGGGTCTATTGAAACCAAGACATTTTTCCTGGAAAGACCTTCATATCTATCTTTTTTCATTTAGTAAAGATATCAATCTGCTTTAAATCACAAAATTTTCATTTATGATTAATGGACATAAGAGGGAGAATGTTGAAGGAGAATTTTGTGTTGCGATTATAATTATATTGTGAAAAGTTTTATCTTCAAAAGTGTTCATTTTATGTTTATGAGACTGATCACTCATCACTGTCTCGTAAAGAAATTGTCTAATACAAGAAATTCACATGAAGGTCACAGTATTTTATTAAAGCAGAAGCTACAGAGTAGAAACAGTTGATTTTCATGAAAAGTTAAGGAGACAACTCAAATTTTTTACAGGATGAATTTGATCTGGGGTTTTGTAAAGAGTTGGTTTAATGATGCTTCAACAGAACAAGCTGGACAAAAACAAATCCAATAAAATCTCTGTAATCCGGTTTGCCTAGATGAGGTCGTCACCACTGGGATAGACCAAAAATAAAATATCTAATCTGGGGCCTGTGTCCTGCTGCTTGTGTAGTGGTGAAGCAGATGGACCAGACTAGCTAATGTCAACATAACTTTTGTATATAAGATCTAAAAACAGATTTTTTCCAACTGAATATCATATGTTTGTGTATAGACAGAATAGAAATGAGTGTAGGGAGTTAGACAGTGTATGGACAGTGTATGACAGTTAATTCACGTCAATTCCCTATTACACACAAAAGCTTTCAATGGCTTCCCATTAACAATTGTCCAAAACTTCAGAAGGTCTCTCCTGCACTCTATTTCCCTGATTTAATGGCACTTATTCTGTAAGCAGGGTTGGAAGTGGCCTCTGGTCCCAGATTGTCACTCTTACTTTAGAACTATAGATGGGCATGAAAGACACGGCTAATAGCCATAACTGTGGCATGACAGAGGGATAGACAGGTCTGACCTTCATTTGGCTGCTGTGCTAAGAGATGACCCAGGAGAACAGACAAGACAATGACTATCAATCACCATTAAACATTCACAATAATGCTTGTGTTTACAGTTGTAAAACTGTGCAGTTTGGTTTACAGAGCTACAGTTTGGTTTATGAGACTACATTATTACTGACCTGGGTTCATATTTATCCAATTAGTAAAAATAAATATTTCATAGAGTCAGAAAATTTTCTTGGTTGATATTTTAAAGAAGTGGAAGTTTTTCTTTTATGTTATGATAAAGCATATCAATAAAATGTGAGGGACAAATCAACAGCAAGAGCCTCTTTGTCGCCTCCCTAGTGTTAGCTGGTTGACGCTATTCACCCTTCCCCTTTTCTTTTTCCTACATTTGACCCACTTTGCTTTCAGTTATTTTGAAATTAAGTGCATCTATACATCCTCCAGTGCCATTTACCAGGGTAAAACCTCTGTTTGAGTCACTGAATATGCTGATGGTGTCCAGAGTGGACACATTTTAACTCCCTCTGCACTCGTCAATACTGCTAATAGGAACACAAAACGTTTTGCCCTCTACTTAATTAAAAGAATTAAAAGCCTTATTTCCACTTTGTAGCCATGCCTGGCAGATCAATCCTCACCTGAATAGTTTTCAGCTGCTGACTAATTTGTTTGATGAGGTAATGGCCAGATCAAAAGGCCTCAGGTATAATTGGTGAAACAGAGATCATAGATATCAGCATTACAGGAAACAGATGTAAGTCCCTATAAATGGTACTGGAATGATGTGTGAACTAATATGGGTCAGGACAGAACTTGGGAATAGTTGTATAAGTAGCATGGTGCCAATGAGGCAGTGTATAGTATTACTGCCAAGCTTGGGGTTGCTGTGTGAAACCTTCATGTTGCTCCTGCCTTTGGCTGTATTTCCAGTTCCTCCCACCTCCCAAAACATTCATGTGCATTGGCTATGTTATATTGCCACATACAGTAGATGTGTGCATGGTGCTCTTTAATGAATTTGTGCCCTTTCTGATAGCTCCATTGCTCCTTGGGATAGGCTCCAGATCCACCATGACCCTGACCAGGATAAACAGCTACTGAAGATAAATGAATACATTTAAATAGCACACTGCTTCCTGTTCCTGAGCTGGATATAATATACTGGGATGTCTTGAGAAGTGGAGGATTTATAGCATTCTGCTTTAATATATTTCAAATATGGAAGACTGTGGTCATGCAGAGGCCGGGGGCATCTATACCTGTGTCTGCTGCAGACCCATGATGGCAGTTAAGAATGTTTCTCTGGGTGTGTAGAATTTTAGAGGTCTATAATAGCTCCTTTCATAGGCTAAGTCTTAATTGATCACAGCAAGTAAGCCTACGAAACACTGTATTTCTCTACCTTGCCAATCACTAAACACTGTGCTATAAAGCAAAGGAAGAGAGAAAGACAGAGATTGAGAAAGAGATGATTTTGAAGCTGCTCTGTAGGTAGAGGGAGCGTAGAGAAAGTTTGTGATGCAAGGCCGATGGCTATGACTGTAATACTCCTATTGCAGGACCTGGACTCTGGTTCTAAACCAAAACGTCCCTTTCCTTCCCTGCACTCTACTCTTAGTTCCTCTTCACTCACTCTTCTGATTCACTCACTCTGCTTCCTGCTTTTTCTATTATTCCAAGCTTGTTGTGCTGCCAGTGTTCCCAATGGCAAACACGCATCAATCATTACTAATCCCTCTCTCTGTAGAATGAAGATAAATAACTGCTTCTCTCCTTTTCTCTCCCCCTTTGCTGTAATAGATGCAAAATGAAGTGTGGCATCTGAGGGCCTTTTGGCAAAATCTGAAGGCCTATTGCATTTATTTGTAAACTATTATGCAAATTTATTTCCCCTACTAGGAATATATACACTACAATGAGCAGGGCTACAAACTGAGCCATGTTTAATCAAACAAATAGTTGAGCTCAGAGGAAGTGTAGATCTATCCTGCTGGACCATAAATTGCTTGTGCATATGTAGAACAAATTTTATATATATATATATATATATATATATATATATATATATATATATATATATATATATATATATATCATTTAAGGTAAAATTGTCAGGTTATTTTTCAGCTAGCTAATTGATAGGAGAGAGATGGGTGAAGTAGGAGTTGAGGCACCATTTAATCATTAGGACTGTTTTTGTTAGGACACTTATGACCTTCATGGATATGTTGAATATTAATAGAGTGAATAATAAAACTTAGGAGAGCGCTAATGATCTAGTACCGAGGACATGGAGACCAGTTTCAAGACCTCTCTCTCTCTCTCTCTCTTTCTCTCTCTCTCTCTCTCTCTCTCTCTCTTCCTCATTCAGTGTTTCACCACTTCTCCCTCTTCCCTTCCTCTAAATAACTCTTTTTCCCTTGCATGGAAAACCAGTAGAGTTTAATTTGAATATATTATCACCATCTCTGATGAAAATACCTGAAAATAACGGAAATTAACATTATACCAGGGAAGTGGAAATCTGACTGGATTACTCGAGTGTGCTAAGTCTCCAATCTATCTAAACGACAGATTGTCTGAAAAAGCTTTTCCTTGGTTGGAAGCCTACATGTGATCATATCCCCCATAAAGCTTGCACCCCCACCCACCCCACTCACACAGTTCTCTGTCTTGGGAAAAATAATTAAAGGAGTACATCAACAAAGTGGGCATTTAACCACAGCAGGGTGCAGCTTGTCTAGCACGGCCATGTCTTGCTGTGGAGCCACAATGGTCCAGACCCACTGAATGCCTCTATAGCTCTATCACACAACAAGACTGGTAAAAAAAATCCAACACATGCTTGGAGTCAGGCTTGAAAAAACAGTAAGTGGGTCTCTAATGCTGATTGATGGGTGAGGAAAGTAGATAGCAGTGAGGGATTAATCAATGCCATACACACCAGTGCAGGCAGGTGGGCTCTTCTCATGCAGACATACACTCACACTATGCAAAGAGCTAATAGTTGATCCACAGTGCTGTTATCTTCTTCATAGAGCTATGCCTCTACATTATTCATAAAGCTCTGTGCAAGCGTTTCGCCCTTTTATAATCTATCTTTGGTCAACAGTGTGAAGTATAGTAATGCTGGAGATAGTAGGACAGTGTTATATTAATTCAACACATTAGAGAAGACATGATTAACACTTCAAGTGTCCAGTTTGAAGAAGAAGCACCATTAGTGTAAAGCTATGTATCTCTACCTCTCATCGCCCATCCTCCCCTGGCACTCATCCTCTCACTTTGTCTCTCTCTGTGCTTCAGCTTTGCTCAAGCACTATAATGCTGGATGTCCTCACCCTGCTTGCTGTGATTGAATTGCAAATACTCATTATGCCAGCAAGCAGTCCTCCACCTGTCCACATCTCCCCACCGATGGAGGCTTGATCTTTTGTGTGGTAGATTAAAACAATGATAGGGCATGAGACTCTGCCAAAAAGACACAGCATCTCAGCATTAGGGTTCAAAGAGGTTTTTATATGTAACTTTGTTTAGCATGATTAATGGAGACTGAGGATGGACATTTTTGTATACTTTGTATAAAGAAAAATTACATCGTTCTTACAGGCTTTATTAGGTTAACACAATCAGTGACTATTGCTCTAAAACTAATCAGCTATATTGAGGAAGAGCATAAAAGGGTTGAGGATAAATGTTTAAGTGCAAGTGGGTGAGTTTCATCTGCAGAAACATGTCCAAGAACCCAGGAGGATTTTGTTTTTTAGGAATTTACCACCTTTATGCACATATATCAGCCATTGATATAGCTTCAGAATACTTACTTTTCTTCATTCCAAGAATTATTTAAGTTGAGCTTGACTTACTTAACATCAATGATGAGTGAAATGCAAGTTTCACTTATTAAAGTTTTATGTCAGAGACAGTACAGCATGATCAGTATGCAGAATATTTTAGCAGCTTGATTGCTTTTAGTGGCATACCACTCATAGCAAACAGCAGGTGATGAAAAGTCGGAAATATGCCATTGTAAAGAAAATAAATTCATATTTATATTATATTTGCTGAAAAATGTAAAAACAGTAAAGAACACCATTTCCTTATGAAGTTTCTGGCTTTATTGGATTCATTGGCATTTACAAGCTGGCATTACTTCTGTAATAGTCACATGTCTTGCATTAACTCTGAATGAATTCATCCAAAAATGCCTAGTTCTTGTTGGAAAACATTCTGTATCCGCAAGTAGGTAAACACACAAAGCTAATGTCACACCTGAGTGGATAACAAACTAAAGCAGTTAATGTCTAGTTTAAACTGTGATACTGGTGTTCAGGATTTTGAAGAGTCTTTTAAAAGGCTTCATCAGTGCAGGTTTCTGGGCCATGAGAAAAGAGTGTGTGAAAGAGAAGGTCTTCTTTAGAGCTCCTCTCCTTTCATGCCAATGTGAAGAGGAGACGTGAAGTGAATTGAAGGCAACCTGCTGTATTTAGACTTTTGTCTTTCTCTATCTCTATATTTAAGTGCTACAGCAGATCAGGAATTATTCTTACACATTCAATACAATTTTCTTTGTATAGTGCTGTTGTAAGTGGACAGAGCAGCTTTAAATGTGCGCACACACACACACACACACACACACATATACATACATATATATATATATATATATATATATATATATATATATATATATATATATATATATATATATATTATTATATTTATATATTTAATTTTTTTATCTATTTTATTATAACAGATTATATTTCATTTATCACTCTCTCATACTGGTCACTCGGAGTTCAACATGGTACCTCATAGCAAAGAACTCTCTGAGGATCTGAAAAAAAGAATTGTTGCTCTACATAAAGATGGCATAGGCTATAGGAATTGCCAAGTCACTGAAACTGAGCTGCAGCACGGTGGCCAAAATCATACAGCGGTTTAATAGGAAAGGTTTCACTCAAAACAGGCCTCGCCATGGTTGACCAAAGAGTGCATGTGGTCAGCGTCATATCCAGAGGATGTGTTTGGGAAATAAACGAATGAATGCTGCCAGCATTGCTGCAGAGGTTGAAGGGGTGGGGGTCAGCGTTCAGACCACACGCAACACACTGCATCAAATTGGTCTGCGTGGCTGTCGTCCCAGAAGGAAACCTCTTCTAAAGATGATGCACAAGAAAGCCCGCAAACAGTTTGCTGAAGACAAGCAGACTAAGGACATGGATTACTGGAATCATGTCCTGTGGTCTGATGAGACCAAGATAATCTTATTTGGTTCAGATGGTGTCAAGCGTGTGTGGCAGGAACCAGGTGAGGAGTACAAAGACAAGGGTGTCTAGCCTACAGTCAAGCATGGTGGTGGGACTGTCATGGTCTGGGGCTGCATGAGTACTGCCGGCATTGGGGAGCTACAGTTCATTGAGGGAACCATGAATGGCAAAATGTACTGTGACATACTGAAGCAGAACCTGATCCCCTCCCTTCGGAGACTGGGCCTCCAAGATGACCACTGCCTTGCTAAAGAAGCTGAGGGTAAAGTTGATGGCCAAGCATGGCTTCAGACATAAACCCTATTGAGCATCTGTGGAGCATCCTCAAACAGAAGGTGGAGGAGTGCAAGGTCTCTAACATCCACCAGCTCCGTGAAGTCCTCAAGGAGGAGTGGAAGGGGACTCCAGTGGCAACCTGTGACGCTCTGGTGAACTCCATGTCCAAGAGGGTTAAGGCAGTGCTGGAAAATAATCGTGGCCACACAAAATATTGACATTTGGGCCCAATTTGGACATTTTAAACTTAGGGGTGTACTCACTTTTGTGGCCAGCGGTTTAGACATTAATGGCTGTTTGTTCAGTTAATTTGAGGGGACAGCAAATTTACACTGCTATACAAGCTCACTACTTTACATTGTTGCAAGGTGTCATTTCTTCAGTGTTGTCTCATATTTACAAAAGTATGAGGGGTGTACACACTTCTGTGTGATACTGTATATATTATTTAAGGTCTACTTTAACTTCCAGTGCTTGCTGCAAACCCTCACTCACTCATTTTCTACCGCTTATCCAAAATACCTCGGGTCACGGGGAGCCTGCGCCTATCTCAGGCGTCATCGGGCTTCAAGGCAGGATACACCCTGGACGGAGTGCCTTGCTGCAAACCAATTCTGTTAAACTGTTTCTGTTCTTTATACAGTATTTAGTTTAAAAAAGTGACGTAAATAAGCGTTTGTGTTGGAGGATGAGCTACATGATGGTGAGAAAAGGAACAGGAAAGAGAAGTAGGTTTATCTACTGATTAACAGGAAGCAACAAAGGATGAACGTTTGTCCTTATCATAACTGCTTCCCAGAGAGAGCTGGGAAATACCTTAAGTAAGTGAAAAAGACTTGGGTTTTTTTATTAGTGTCTCACCATGACACCAATCTCATGAGACTCTCCTGTACTATTATAATATCATTGAGTCTGAGCCATGGTTAGGAATGTTAAAAAAGAGAGAAGATGAAGACGAAGGAATGGCATAGAAAAGATGAGGGTGAGGTTCAAGAGAAGAGCGCAGAACAAGAGTGATGATAGACTATCAGCGGCCGCTCTCTTAATAACATGCTAACTCCCAGAGTGAGCACTCCAGACTAATCCTCAAATCTCTACAGGCTTCTGCCTCTTAGTCACTGCAGTTTCGTTCATAGTCAAAAGGAAAGTAACGGTGAGAAATTGGGAGAAAGTAAGGAAGTAAGTTCAAATTGAGGCAGACACCAGTGTGGAGATTAGACTAGATTTATGGATTCTTGAAGACGTTGTTAGGTTTCTTTCTGTGAGTAGTCTCTGTATGAAAAAACCTCTCCCCACCACCCACCTTCAACCCCACTCCCTTTATTTCACAGATTTTGGTTGCCATTTGTTTAAACAAAGGGACAAATTTTCCATTTGATTACTGAGCTGTGGTTTTTTCTTCAAGGATGTGATTGTGTGTGAATAAAAGAAAAAGAGAGGAAGGGGTTGTGGTTTTGTCTGTGAGTTTATATAAAAGCTAGGTTAAACGGCTTTGTACGTCTCTTAGTGAAGGTCTTGTCTCTCCTAAGACTGAGTAAAGAGTGACCGAGGTCCTAATTTGTGCCACAGCTGTAGGTGTTCACTCTTTTGTTTCTAGCTCACACAGAACCTCCGCTTTCTTCTACATCTCCTTGTGTTTGAAAACATTGGCATTCATCAGGCTTTGTGTGTGTGTGTTTGTGTGGACTGGCTCAGCAGGACTGTGCCTGTCCCATCCAGCCCTGGGTACCATTTCTTTACACGTTTACTTGAGTGGAAAATCTGGTAGTGCTGGATTTACTTCAGCTGAATGGCATTGGGAGTATAGGCATTAGTGTCTGAGAGAACCCCGCAGAGAGACCAGGCCTGAATGAAAACTCAAAATCTTAAAACGATCACCAGAGTCTAGCCTCCACAAAAACACACTCCCTTTCCATAGAAGGGTTGAGGTCTTTTTGTGTTAAAATGCAAATTATATCAGATGTCTTTTGTGGCATATTTACTTTAACAACTCAAAGTTTCTGAACAAACCTGGACTCTTATTCAAGTCTCATTAAGGTTAATGAATAAGTTTATGTACTCATATTTCATTAGTGAGGGAAAACACACACACACAACACACACAGAGCAAGCTCTTCTGGTGACTCCTCTTTTAGTGTAACCTTCAGGGGTCTTTCTCTTTGAATAACAGTAGTCTGGGTTCGTTCTTTTGTGGGTGTACATGAGAGACAGCTTGTCCTAAGCCCTACAGGACTGACAGATGGGCCAATTGGAGTTTTTGCCCATCACAAGTGTTTTAGTGTTGCCACTGGTCTTTTTTGCTACTGACTAGCAGATCATGAATGATGGTGATTACATCCAGTAAAACGTCAAGACATCTGGCTAGGGCTCAGCCACGCTCTCTTTGCTCTTTGTGGATTTCTATAAGAAAGACAGAAATTATTACTAAATCATGACCCTCATGCATGAATTTTTTAAAGTTTTATTTTTAATTCGTCAGCTATTCATAATTTAAGTGACAGTTTCCATGTTTTAGGTTGGACCTTTTACTTCAGGGCTTTGAAATGTAATGTCTGTGTCTGATGATGAAATTCACATCTAAAACAGATTTTGCTCATTGTGTTACTCCTAATGTAAATGTGTAGACTCATGAATTACCCATGTTTTTATAAAGTTATAGTTTTCTAATGGTATGGAGAAGCCACTCTTCTCCTCTTCTTCTCTTTCTGTGACCTTTAGATGGATTTCAAAGGTTTAAAACACAAAGCCAATTTTATTGTGTATTCTGTTAACTTTCTTTCCTATCTTAGTTTGTCCATGCCATCTCATGTCTTTCATATCCTAAAAGGACTGCTAACATGGTGTCTTTTTCCTGTAAACTTTTAATTCATGTTTTTTTAATGATACTGCATGGAGAGTGCTCAGGGCTTGTTGGAACTGATTTATTTTTATTTTTTTTCATTTTGTAGGTCTTGCATCATCTTGCATGTAGAAAAGTGTCAATTTACAACAGCTTAGCTGTATCTGGAACCCTACAACTGGTTTGATGTAGTGTTCTTTCACATATAAGATCATGAAATCTTTTGTAAAATGAATAACAGGTTACTGTGACCAGGTGGGTTTGGACATTTATATTTTTTGTGTGCTTGTTTTGTTTTATTAAATATTATATACTGTAGATGAATTTGCAATTTAGTTTGTGCCAAACCCTATGTAATAGTCATACACACCCTGCTTGTAGCTGGTTTGCTGGAACCTGGTTTTAAATACATAAATGAATTATCAAATTATTATTATTTATTAGTTTATTAAAGGGGAATATTCACACAAGCTAACAGAGATAGGAAATAAGCTCAGCGTGTTCATGTTTGGTAGAGAAAACCTTGATTTACTGACCAACTTGTAGAAACCTTATTGTTCAGCAGAGGCCAATTGGAAATGTTTCCCCTGGTCCCCTCTCCAATAAAGCCTGTCAAACTCCATCTTTATAATTGGGTTTTTGTAGAACATAAAGCTCCTGCTTTCGAAGCAGCCTGAATTGTATTTATTTTTATTTTTTATTTATTTATTTACTTAC
Organism: Tachysurus vachellii; assembly: GCF_030014155.1. NCBI lineage: Eukaryota > Metazoa > Chordata > Actinopteri > Siluriformes > Bagridae > Tachysurus > Tachysurus vachellii. The sequence goes on along the minus strand of NC_083464.1, from coordinate 12,718,832 downwards.
TGCGATTTGAAAAACAGATTCACTGATCCAGAAACCAGCCCTGAGCCAAAGCCTTGTCTCACCCAGCATCTCCCTTCTACCACTGTGAAAACTGGCTTATAAGAATAGATATATTATCATATAAAATTCAGTATAGTACTCTGTAACTATACGATATGGTCTAAAATGTATCATTTATATGGTTGTAAAAATTATGTTGTCTCTCTATAACTATATCTGTGTGGGCACAAGGTCCTGGTCAATCACATTACTTTGTAGACAAAGTAAAAAAACAGGTTTTAAATCCATTTGTGTCCAATATGAACATTTTGAGTCTTTTCACTGATTTAATTGATTTCAGTCTGTTCATTCAGCTTTGGACAGTTGTTCAGTTTGGCAAAGTGTGCAACTTGATCATGCTGCGATTTAAGTAACATAAAATAGCTAATAATCCTCTCTATTTTGTGTTATTGTAACATATTGTATGTCTGCTTTTAAATAAAATTTAATGTTTTATGCTACTCAACACACACTTTGGATTTGTTATAGACAAAGAATGTAAGAAGTTAATCTTTGGCAGATGCATTTATATATTTTTACTGCTGTGTTTGGTAAAATGGATCCTTTCCCATCATGATCTTTGGCTTTGACAAAATAAATGAAAGCACTTCTATTGATGTGCCTAAAGGTGATGTGTCAAAGCATGTTATAGGCAAAAAAAACACTAATGTTTTATCTTTCTTTAAGCCACAGAATTCAACCATAGTGGCATCTGACCGGCTTTCCCAAAACAACACACATATAATGTCTTGAACTGTGCAGAATAGACTGCACAAACAGCTACATATGCATAAATGCAAACCACTTATAACAAGCAAATAACATGTCTAAGGTTTGACCTTATCAGTATACCTAGGATCATGAACCATAACCATGTTATTAGCAGTTATCCAAAGCCGTAGCACCCAAATATCATCACATTCATCTACTGTATGCAGGTTTCCGATAGAGGAAATAGATTGACATGATACTGAAAATTCAGCAGGAACCTTACTCGTTCATTTATGATGTATGATGTGATACTTTCAGACAAACACTACAGAGATACATGTGCACTTGTTTAAGCAAGAGAAAGACAGAACAGTGCAGTTTACTTTAGCTCTGTATTGTACTGTTGATGCGCAGCTGTCTCCAGTTCATTTTATTGAGTAGAGCGGCATGTCCACAAACAGCCTCAGGCCTTTCAATCAAATCTCGGCCACTGAAATAAAATGAAAATAAATAGAGTGAATGAACAAGAGAAAGAAACCCTATCAGTAAGAAGATGTGATTCTACAGATGTGCAGTTGTATTCATTTGACATGTTCTCCTTCTTCAGCGAAGGTCGGTAGGGTCTTTGTTTTTCAAAGTGCTTGTTTTAGTCATTGTTTGTCGTTGTTTTAGAGATGACAGTGTATGAAATATACATCATGCTTGAGCTTCAGTACAATGGGAAGGGGAGTAGAGCAGCTGAATTTGTAAGAGACAAGGACAGTGTGTGCATCTGAGTGTGTCCACACGTACGTACATGTCACATAGATGTCAGCTTAAAAGCTAGAGGCCACAGAAAACATAATTATATGGCTTTTCTGTCCCTTCCCTCCTGCTGTCTGTCTCTCTCACTCTCTCTCTCTCTCTCTTGTTCTCTCTCTCGGCTCTGCTCCATCATTGGTTTGAGAAATGGCCTAATTAACCTGCGCCGAATGTTGTAAATGGCTGACGGCCTGCGTTTGTCATTGTGTGCATTTTTCTTTGCCCCATGTTTTCATTAGACTCTCACTAATTTAGAATGATCCTGTTGAGTGTGTGTGTATGTGTGTGTGTGTGTGTGTGTGTGTGTGTGTGTGTGTGTGTGTGTGTGTGTGTGTGTGTGTGTGTATACCCTTTAAAAGACCAGTTGTCCCCAATTATGATATATACAGCATAGTTTGACCTTGTCAGGACATTTAGTTGGTGTCTTTTAAGAAAAGTGCTTTTCAAACTGAACTAGAGAGAAAAAAGGCAAAGAATTCATTTGGATATTACTGTTAGTGAAAAACCAACGTGTGTGTGTGTGTTTTCATAGTTTGGTGGGGACATTGTGGGTATATTTATATGTATATTTATATCAATTTTGTGTGTGCAGGTTTTCTCAAAACTTAAATGACTCATAAAGTAAATTTTATGAAATCTGAAAAATTTTTAGAATAAAAAGTCTCTAAAAAAGAGCATTTCTTTTTGGTTACTGAGGTTACTGTTAAGTGTTTGGTGTAGGTGTAGGCATATCATATCTGCATAATTATGCTAGTAAAATGTCCTCACAAAGATAATTGTGTGTGTGTTTGTGTGTGTGTGTGTGTGTGTGTGTGTGTGTGTGTGTGTGCATGTGTGTGTGGAGCTTCTTGTTAAAAGTGGGCCAGTCTATAATATCATTAATTAGGGCTCACAGTGCCCTGGTGGAGCAGATGGGAGGCAGTGGCTCCTGCTCTGTTGATCCAGGGCATTCAGAAACACACACACACAAACACACACACACACACACACACACACACACACACACACACACACACATACCCCCATACCACATGCACACACATACAAACACATACAAACACACACACACACACACACACACACACACACACACACACACACACACAGATGAAACAATGAAGCCCTGTCTGTCTCACACACAGCCCTCTGTCCATGCCTGCAAATTAGCATGCATACTGACATACCTTACACTAACGGTCTACAGTTCATTACCATTTCCATCCCTGTGACATTAGTCACATTTACTCTTTCCTTTTTCTGTCATTCAGTCTCCCCCCTCTTTATCTCGACTCTGTGTGTACGTGTGTGTACGTGTGGGTGTGTGTGGGTGTGTGTGTGTGTGTATGTATTTTTCAAACCCCCTCTGCAGAGATTTCAATTTGTAGCTCATGGCAGGAGAGAAAACAAGACAAAGGCCCTGATTTGAAAACTTAATTATAGCCATGGAACCGCATGTCATCAGAGCGACAATGAGATATACGTGGTTGAGTAGTTAATTGGGCGTGAAAGGCCGTTCTTATTAGTCTACAACACCCAAAACAGCTTCTGCAAGGCTAGCGAGGATAGGGTGATTATGGCAGCTCTCCCAAGCACTCTTCAGATGCCACAAAGATTTAACGCTGCCAAGACCTGCCTGAACACAGGGGACGCCTGCTCTGTGCCAATCGCCATGACAACACAGCCCACGCTGTCACTCATACAGACACCTGTGAGCATCTCCTGGTGTGTGTGTTTATGTGGGCAAGAGAAGTGGAGAGCTCAGGTGGACACATGAGCACTAAGGAAAGTAGCTTCTGGAGACATAGTTTTTCATCATATTATCATCCAGAATCCAGGTCACTTAATAATGCTTTGTCATTAAAATTGCAGAAACAAAACTATAGGTGATTATGAAATGTTACATAAACATTATTTGTGCAAGTAGACAGACTCAAAATGTGAATCTCATAAGCTCAATTCTATGTCTAGTCTCAAGCCATATACAACTTTCATATTACTCTAGTCACTCTAATTTTTCAGCCTACATGTGAAGCATATGTAGGATATGGATTTTGACAATAATAATATTATTAATAATAAATAACCGCCATTTGCTCAAAATTCACTTGTAAAGGAAGTAACTTGCACTGGTGTCAGTTGTCCTCTAGCTGCTCCCTGTTCAGGGTCACCACAGCAGATCATCTGTTTCGCATATTTTATTTTGGCACAGGTTTTATGCCAAATACTCTTCCTGAAGCAACCCTCCCATTTTATCCAGGTTTGGGACAAGCACTGAGAGTTAACCCCTTGGTTACTGGGTTGGTTCCCTGCACAGGTATCGAGCCACGACTGAGAGCACGGAATCCTGCAGCTGGACCACCAGACATCCACCTGCTCTGGTGCCAGTAATGATTAAAATATGCACAATGTAATAATAATAATATAATGAGACAAAAATGAGTGCCTTTAAAACCATAGCCTTGTTTAAAAATTTTATCCAAAGATGTTATGTTTTCTACACCTTCTCAAATGTGTCTATCTTATCCATGGGGCATAAGTTTCTCACACCTGTGTCAGCGACATAGAACTACAAGTTCAAAGTTTCACCTCTGAAAAAAATCAAATAATATTAGATTAGAATATTACTGATTTGGGGCTTAATTTACCCGTACAATTAAATGTTTTGAATATTTTTGTCTTTATTAATTATTCTTAAACATTTGTCCCAAACATTTGTCTTTATACTTCCACTGTTAGTGATTTTAAAGTAAGCATGATGTTAGGTAATATGATCTGGTAAAGTATGCAAGCAATTTTTTCATCAAAAGATGTCAGTCGTATGAAGTATATGAACAAACGAACTAACGAATGAATGAATGAATGTTTGAATGAAAGCTAGTACTTTGAAGAGAGCACAACTTTACATATCCTTGTTTAAAAGCTGACTGTTGTACAATGCTCTGTTTCAATGGCAGCTAAATCTGTCTAGTTTATATTGGCTCTTTTCACACTGTCTATGATGTACCGTATGTCAAAGCAGGATGCTAAACAAAAACTCCTGCCAAACACAATTCCCCTCTCTTTTCTCCACACTGCTATTCCACCATTTTAACATAAATATCTGTGACATTTTATGTATTGATATTCAAATTAGTACAGTTTTGGAAGGATTCAGAATGCATTCATCAGCTATTTATACATAGAGCGTATTATATACAGCACATTGCTTCATTACTGCTGAGGCTTAGACAGGAATTATTGAGGCATAAACAAACACATGTAGGCCTTGTGCCTTTCTTCCCTGCTTTTGTTCTTTTTATCTACATATGAACACAAGCAATGTGGTGGTGAATAGATTCAGAAAGAGAGAGATAGAGAAGAAAGATCAAGCAGAAGAGGAGAGTGAGACCAGCAGAAAAGGAGTCCAGACAAAATATACTAGAAGATGGAGAAACTCAGTGACATAAAGTAGACAAGTCACCTCCCAGCATTTCCCACAAGGCCTTGTTATTTTCATCATCGCTGTAAGGTCAGCAACTATCCCTCCCATATTGTGTATGTGTATTTTTTTTAGTGTGTCCTGCCTTAAGAGTCTGTTTTCCACTCTCTCTGATTCTCTGGCTCTCTGAGGGCTGTTTATGTTCCATCAAGATCCTCTGGTACTGTGACAGCTGCTTAAGGGAGTGTGGAGAAGGCCAGTCTTTGGGCTGAGTTGAGCCTCACGGTCGGAGGTGTGTTGATCGAGTCTGTAGTCCATTAGCGATCAGTATGAGCATCTCCCACTGGGTTAGTGAAGTGTGTGAGGTCTAGGTGTCCGTGTGGCGCAGGAATTCCTGCAAATCCCCATGGTGTAACACCCACACATTCAGAATGAAGAGGATCAAGGTGTCTTCTAGCCCCCGCACGCCACAGGACACTTCTGCTGCTTTGCAATGACTGAATAATAGATTAAATAAATATCAGCACTTAACTTAAATTTCTTGAGATCAGTTGTTTGATCACACACTACACAAGCTCTTACAGATGATGGTCTCACACTACACGATCTTTGATTGCAGATAAGCACACCAAATGCACGAATCCCACTTTCCCATGAAAGTAAATGTGAGAGCTGTCTCTTATGTAAAAAGAGTGAAACAAGAGAAAAGTGTAGAGAAACAGAAATGCTGGTTGAGGTGATGCAGGCATCGAGGTTGGTCTTTTCTGCAAAGAGAACCGGAGCTATAGTGCAAGAAAAAAGCTTTTTATACACTGTCAATAGTGTTGCTGTTCTAACAACCACTTTTTTGTGTGAGGGGCATTAAAGAAGCTTTATTATAGGAGATGGTTACGAAGCTGAATGGGAGTTCAAAATGAGTCACTAACTGGGAGAATATTGTGTTCTAGACTTAAAATGTTTGTGGGATAATGATTAACAGAGCAGTGGTTTCTTATTTTTGAGAAGGAATTACATAGAAAGTGAGAGAACAGCTTTTGAAACAGAAACTGATTACCTGTAATATAATGTAATATTTACAATTCTCCTATGAATAAAAATATGTAAAAGCAACCTACATAAATATTGCAAAAGTATAAATATGGTGACTCTCCTGAGATAGTATCCATTCTCAAACTTTTTTTTATTTTGATATGAACATTGTTCATGTTTGTGTAAAATTCTTGAGATTAAAGGCATCAAAAAAGAGACAAGAACAATGTCTGGCATTAGCAAGATTTCAGCACATCACAGGGTAATCATTTTGCCACTGCACTGTCTGGAAATGTGTTAAAATAAACATTACTTCTTGATATTTTTAGTTAGTTTATAAAGTAAAGATAGTGCAGAATAGAAAGTATTGTTCTCTTTATAAAATTAACTTAAAGCTAGATTTGAGTCAAAGAAGATTAAAATCCCTTCTTTAAGCGTTTCAATGGTCTGCTGGGAATTTAATCATTCAAGGTCCTTAAATGCACCACATTTCATTCAGTGCTTTCCAAAAATAATGATCAAGATGGCAATTATTTCTTTCTTGTACAGTCTGTAATGTGTAATCTACAGTATAATATGCTTCATGTTAAAGTGTCATATTTTTTTTGTTGTTTTTTTTTTTGTTGTTTTTTTTTTAAACTTTTTTCAAATGATAAGAATAGTGGACTGTAAATTTAGCCATCAACATCATAAATAATTTATGTGAATTAGCATCAAGCTCTGCTGAACAGCACAGTGATTGTTTATTAGCCTTAAGGCATTTGACCGCTACATTCTGTTTCATTAACACGTTTGCATACACCGTGTCCATTTTCCTAGCACATCTTCAGGCTGTCTTTGTCTTCAAAAGCGCATAGAAGTAGAATCAATCAATCATAGTCCCTATTTGTCAGTCTTCGCCTCTTAATAAAGCTAGATTGTGCTAAATCCTTGAGCAAATCCTATATGCTCACTTCAAACCAAGCGAAATGAAAATCATAGACACTAGAACTGAAAAACAAATTTGCTAGGTCTTGTCAGATGTTTTTCCCTCTCTACCCTCATCTGCCCCCCCGACCTCCTGCTCCCCCCTCTCTGTTTTTTCACTCTCTGACTTTCTATTTTGTCTCCCTCCATCAGTCTCTGTCGGCACCTTTCAAAGCCTTTGCTGTGATAAGGCAGGAAGTACAGGAAGCACTGCGATCATCTCCCTCGCTTTGGTGCTTAGATGTGAAGTTTCCTCTTATATCTGCCATTGTCTTGCTGTTGCATGAGATGTCGAAAACAATACTGTGCCAGTCAGGAGACAAACAGTAGTGACAAAAAAAAGAGAAAAAAAACAAGAAGAACTCTGCTGAGTCTCCTCTCTGTTTGTATTCGAGTCTGTACTCCCTGCTCTGTGACTGATATCATGATTGTGTTTGAGTGAGAACACTGTGCATCTGTCTGACAGCAGACGACTTCCTGAGAATGTGTAGGGGGAAAATGCATTGATGGCTTCTGTAAATGTGTCATTTCTCTCAGTAGCCGAAGGTCCTTAGACTAAATGACTGCAAGCTTGGAGAAGGAGGCTAGGTGTGGGAGTACAGATATCATGGCTAGTTCATCTTTCTTTTCATTTCGAATGCTGGTGTGAGTCTCTAGGTGATTAGTCTTAAGAGCAGGGTGCTTTCCTGTTACTGCTACACAATGCCAGAGATTTATTTCATGAGATTTTGTGAGATTAAAGGGATTGCATTCATCACAATGACTGTCCTAAAAATTCAAGAAACAATGAAGTTAATGAGTCCATACAAGCTTTTCTGCCAATTTTCGCAACAGTATTTATACTTAATATATGTACTATTATTGATCAGGCTATGTGTTTATTCTCTCTTTCCCCTTTCTTTTTACAGGTGATGAGTGGTACCTATGCAGATTATCTGTAACCCTTCCTGGTATGTCAGATCTGCAGTGGGCTATGTTTCCAGAGCCGTATCTCACCACAGTGGAGCCCGGAGCAGCTCCAGGCTCAGTGGTTTACAAACTGCTAGCCCGACACAGGGATGGCTCTTCAGAAGTGGCCCAGTTCCTCTTGGTTGATGGTGAGTGTATTTTACACTTATCCCAGTATTCGGAACCCTGTGTCATGATTGGGACACAGCCATTCCAGTCAAGTAGTTAATTAAATCTCATTCTTAGGGAATTATTAAGGAAGAGAATGGATGGGAGTGTGAGTGGAGAAAGCAATAGCACAGATTATATGACTCTAATATTAAAAATACTTAATATTAATCTTTCAGTACTTTGGTTTCATGTGACTGTGTTACTTATGTAGGGAGATTATAAAATTTGAGATGCTTCCTACATTCTATTTGGTTATTTTTGTAGTGAATTTAAATTAGAGCAGGTGCAAGGCACCATGCCTACAACATGCAATGAGACGCACAAAATGGTTGTGTCATTAAAACACTGAATGAGGGATTATACTGCCGATTTGCTGCTAATGAATAACAAATGGATTTCCAAGCTAATGTTTATTGCTGTTTCTGAAATTTTGTCTGCTGGGTTTTACTGAGCTGACAGTAAAGCCACAGGAGCGGTGAGGCTAATTGCTTAAAAATAACAAAAATGGCATTTTAGGGTGGCTTGGAGCTATTCTACATGCTGCTCTTACTCTACAGACCAATAATCTGGAACAATACAGAACACTGTTTCTGTTCATTTATTACACATAATGATGTTTGTTCGATCCAATTTTTCATTATATATTTCACTAATTCCAAATAAGAGACTTTTTATATTATTAAATCATATTGCATCAATTAATTGGGTTGTTCAATCTGGAAAAATAACTGTAGTAATTGTCACTCATTAGATTGAAGTTTGAGAAGAATGAGATTACAGGAATACTAGAGAATTACTATTGGCACATTGAGCCAAGACTCTTGCCTCTAAACTGTTAGGATGTAGGCTGTAATCTCTACTATATATGATCAGTGCTATTCAAATAAATAAATCATTGAGGGTTGGTCAGTTTGATTTTTATTTTAACCAGAATTGGGTATAAATTTGAATGTACAGTCCTGTCCAAATGCAAAAAAATTAATAAAAAGTTATGTTACTGCAAAGATGGGAAAGCTAAAAACCTCATTGCTTATTGTGTCAAAAAATTTAAGAGCCTAGCAGATAAATATGCAAAATACTATACAACAGTAGTGTACATATACAGTATAATATATAATCTATCATTTGCATATTCATAGAATCCAGTTTGCTTCATGGGTTTCAAAGTAAAGATGCTTCTGTGCCTGTGCAACATTTTTTTAAAACATCAATCAATATATTATTCACTATTAAAGTAAATATTTTAAACACGTTTTGATTGACTTTAGAACATACCAAATTCAGCATCTGGAGTGTGAGATGAGTTGTGAAAGTGCAAGCACGATTTCTGACAGTTTCTCCCCCCCTTCACTTTCTCCTGCTTTGAAATGATGCTCCCTCTTCTGGGACACTGTTAGCAGTAGCATCTGAGGTGTGTATGTGTAAGACAGGAGTGTTTCACATCAAAAACTTTAGCTATGGATTTAGAACAGCAAATATCATCTGCCATACAACCCAATCTGCTTGTTTTATTTATGGATCTGGATAGAAAGACATAAAAAAATGAATAATTCTGAGAATTATTAAGAGAATATAGACAAGATATATAATAATAATTAGACAAGTAACATTTTCAGATCACTATGTTAATGCCTGTTTTGTTATGACCCAGGTCCTCAAGAGGCTGTCTACATGAATGTTAGAAGACAAGGATATTTGCCAGGATAAACTATACAACACGCTATCAGTACAACTACAGCACTTTATATTGACATCATAAAATTCTTTCAGGCTATACACAGTATTTTTATTAGCAGGTATCCAGGGCATATATGCATACAGTACATACAGTTATTATTGGAATTCTTATTATGAAAAAAGACATATTACAGATATGTATACCCTGATGTTTGGGAGAGAAAACAGTAGGGCAGTATATCTGCAGCTGTGGCTTTTACTCCACTACAACAGCTGTGCTTCATCCTTTTACTATTTATCCTTTCTCACTACACTGAGCTTCAGGCTATGATGCTTAAAACAGACTCTTGTCTTTCTGTTATCCTGACGGGGATTTGAAGACCACATACACAGCTAACAGATGGGTTCTTGGGCCCCTTTGCCCTTCAAGTTTCAGATTTTCTTTTCAAACATTGACATCAATATTTCTGGTGAAATTAATTTATTTAGTCATTAAATGATCATAATTATGGGTCTATGCCTACTGTTGCCACAGATTGATGTTCTTAATGCTCAATTTGTTGTGACATCTGAGATGCTTTTCTGTTCACCATGATTGTAAAAAGTTACCATAACCTTTATGTCGGGTTGAACAAGCCTGGCCATTCACTTCTGTCAAGATCTTCATCCATCTTCATCCATAAAAGCTTCATCCACACAGCCTCTCCTCTTTGGATCATTTTACCTACAGAACATCTGCTCATTTGTGTGTTTTTGTTTTGCTGCAGGCGGTGAGGATTGTTTTGAGGTGGACAGAAACTTGGGGGATGTAAGGACCACAGGAAGACCTCTGAGCCCTGGTAAAGAGTACTCTCTGACTGTGCAAGCTGTGGATACTCAGGGCAGAAAGGGTCCCCATGCCTCAGTGGCCATAATGGTAGGCTTGCGGCCCCCTCAGTTCTTCAACACCTCCTACTCCATCTACATCCCAGAGAGCACCGGCGTGGGCCATGCGTGAGTTTCCTCTCCTGCCTGTTTTTGTGTGTGTCTTGTGCATACAGATATAATTATGCACATTTTCATTTGGGGTTGTTCAGTGTTTTGTGCTCATTAGAGGGTGAGTAAAGCATTATGTGTCATTACTGCCCTGTGGAGCAGTGAAGCCTGAGCTCGAGGAGAAAGATGAAGAAAAATAGAGGGATGAAGTGATGGAGGCAGAAAATCTAGGGATAATAAGAAGCAGGAAGTGGGAGTAGAGGGTTAGCACAGGACGCAGATGCAGCGTTTTTGTCCCCAGGCTCTGAATTTGAAAGAGTGTGAGTTTGAACATGCAAATTCAAATATTTATTAAAAGAAAGTTTTGGATAAACATGAAGAGCAGTGTGTTTGCCCCCTCTGGGCACTGGCACACAACAGAGCATATTAATCTGTGAGGAGGAGGAGAGGACAGCTAAACACAACACAACACGCACACATACAGACAAACACACACAAACATACACTTGCACAATGTGAATAAAATGAAACAGAGTGGCCTCTAATAAAGAAATGACACCTTTTCTGCTCTGCACTTGTTTATCTTCTCCTCTTAGCAGTATTTCCATATTCTGCTTAATTCATACTGCATGAGCCAAATGCAGAATTGCCCTTTGATGTCCTGTTCTATCCCAAGTGTGTTTATTCGTATATGTGTGTGTGTGTGTGTGTGTGTGTGTGTGTGTGTGTGTGTGTGTGTGTGTGCAGGGTGGCTGTGATTCAGGCTGTCTCCTTTCAGAGAAAGACTCTGTCCTACATGCTGTTAGTGAACTCAGGAAACCTGTTCAGTATAAACCAAGAGAGTGGGGCTCTGAGTCTGACCCACACCGTGGACTACGAGAGCGGACCTCACCTTCACCACCTGCAAGTCCGTACCTCCGAACCAGACACAGGGCTCAGCAATGTGGCAGAGGTGATCAAAGACACATTTACACACACCTGTTAGAACCCGGGTGGCTGAATTAGACACAAAACTCTCTAACCGCCTTCACTTGCACATGATCACACATACCGCAAGGCACATAACTGGTACTTAGGGTTGGCGTTTTAAGACTGTGTATGTGTGCAATGGGTATGTATGTGTACTAGACCTTGGACTACTTCTTTTAGACAGTGAGTTTATCATAGAGGACACACACACACACACACACACACACACACACGTACCAACATGTAGTTTGCAGAATATCTTTAATAAAAAGGGGCTGTTCCTTTCACTCAGCAGGGCTGAAGCAATTACACACTTACACCCCACATCTGTGGCTGCTGGCAGGGGTGTGTGTGTGTGTAGTAGGTGATATGACAATGAAATCAGTTCTACAAGCAGGAACAGGAAGAACTAGTGGCAACTATGCCCAGCCGACCACATCATACCATGTCTTAACTATAAACGTTACACTCAAACACAACACAAAATCTATTGACCACTTGCACTCATACTTTTTGTGCCAACAAAGAATTCTCTCTCCTCTGTTAGTCCCTGACTGTAATAGAACATGTTTGCAGACAGTCAAGCACTGGAAAAAGACATTCTAGATCTATAGCTAGATCCTTATAATATAATGTTTCTCTTTTATGAGCCTTAGAACTATCAAAACAACTAATGTTATACAGTATATGTGTGCTGCGAGTGTTGTGGAACACACTGTTCACGTACACAACCTCATGTGTCAGTGCACTGCTAGAGGCTTATAAAGGTAGAATATTTCCTAAAATACTAACTCTTGTGAAATGAGTGCACACAATGCGTTTCCCATTTTTCACTGAGATGGATCTGCTGCTGAAGCCAAACATGGTTCAGAGAAGTTTCCTTCTTATTTTAGGACTGGCCTGCATTTCCAGTAGTGTAAATGTTGTCCTTCAGCTGCTCCCTGTTTGGGGTCGCCATAGCAGATCATCCGATCTGCATATTGTGATTTGGCACAGCTTTTTACACTGGATGCCCTTCCTGTCGCAGCCTTCCCATTTAATCTGGACTTGGGACCGGCAGTGAGATTTAACCCCTCAGTGGCTGAGTTGGTTCCCTGCCTGGAAATCAAACCCTGGCTGAGGCAGTGAGAGAGTTCCCGGTAGCATAAATACCAATAAATAATCAGGAATTAGGCGTGTTTCTTAATGCTGGGCACAAAAGTTTTTTGCTTATTCAAAAGCAGTGGTGGCAGATGGTTTTATTTATATGTCTAAGAACTAGAGCAGGACTTTACTAACAAACAGGAAAAATACCAAATCCAAAATTTTCTACAAGAGCCTGGGTCTGACATTATTGCTGGCTGGAAGGTTTACATTAAAGCTCTTGATTGTTTCTAACAAAAGTAATATCATGAAAATAAATCTGCAGATATTCCATAATACTAAATGTCACAGTGAGCTGATAAAACATACAGCATCAAGTCCTTAGTAATACAGTTAATTTGTTATTTGTTAATTTGTTACTATCAAACTGTTGGGAGGAATGATACACATCACCAAGTGCTGTTATAGAAAATGAATCACATGTGTGTTAATAACTAACAAAAGGAACACATTAGACCACCCTGTCATTAATTATATTGCTCTAATATTTACTTTTACATAACTTTAGTTTTGAATACAGACATTGGTTTAGTATTTCCAACAGCTGCTGACATAAGCATCTACTTGTAGCTGTAACTGAATTGAGAATAACATACAACGTTTGCATAACTTGGATAGATAATTGATTTAAAGGCAAAATCATAGCATCCTAGAAGATCATACAACAGAGCGCAGATTGCTTGAGATATATAGCACACATTTCATATAAAATGATGTATTTTTCTGAACTTAAATCAAATCTGAAGACTTTGCATGATTTATTTTTGTTGATGAGCATGAATCCACATATTAGTACATATGATATAATCAGCTTTAACTGGTAGAATTATGATGCATGATGTAAAAGCTGAAACTCTTTGAACAAGGCTGTATGACGTCCTGTCTGACACCCACACCATCTGTTTACAAGCCTCTTCTCTCTTGCTCTGTGTCTGATTGCTGTCCAGTAGACAGAGAGTGTCGGTGCCCTCTTAGTGAGACATAAATATTTAACAGAGATCTCACTCCTACTGAGGCTCTTAATCTGGTTTAAGCACTCACAGCTCTTATTAGCAGTAATAGCTCTTCTACAAGAAGGGAACAGCGGAATAGAGTCATTACTGTCTCTCCCTGACAGAGACAAGAAACAACAGTGTAGTAAGTGTACTGTATCTGCAGTGGTCAGCTGTGTGTGTTTTCACAATTATATATCTTGGTGCAGAACAGATATCACCACAAAGTAAGCAATATATGACAGTTATGACCTTGTGGAGGCAACAAGCTTTTTTTTATAACTCCACTAGATGATGGAGGTATAATATTTTCAGGTTTCCCAAGATTCATGTTAGTGCAATATCTCAGAAATGAGTGGCTGAATGTTTGTAGGATTGATATGGAATTATTACAGTTACCAGTAGATGAACTGGTTACATTGTGAAATTGATCCAAATGAGGTCAGGGTCACTGCAAGGTCAAATGTCAGTAATAATCTCTCTTCAGTAACTTCCTTAAATATATTTCATAAGCATCTAGAAGATCCAGATTTGTGCTTGTGAGTTTTTAATTATATCAATGGAAGGTCCTCAGAAGGATTGTAGTGTGTGTGTGTATGTGTGTGTGTGTGTGTGTGTGTGTGTGTGTGTGTGTGTGTCACAGAAGTTTTACCTCCCTTTTGGCAGTGCTGTTCTTAGCAGATAAGCTGGGCTCTGGGACACTGTCCTCAGCATGACTAACACACTCCATCTCCATCTCCATCTCTCTCTCTTTCTCTCTCTCTCTCTCTCTCTCTCTCTCTCTCTCTCTCTCTCTCTCTCTCTCTCTCTCTCTCTCTCTCTCTCTCTCTCTCTCTCTTTCTCTCTCTCTCTTTCTCTCTTTCTTGCTCTAACTTTAAATTCTTGCCCCCTACTTTAAACTCTAACTGCTTTTTTCAACAGAAATATGAAATTTTTCTTTTTTCCACAAATTGTCCACAGTCATTCTTTAACTGTTAGCATCAGCTTGGTGGCATGCACATGTTACACAGAGAACATTTTTTAAAAATACAATGATCTACAATGACATCTCTGTTTGTATACTTGTCTATTCAGGTGGTGGTGCATATCACAGATGAGAATGACTGCACTCCAGAGTTCATGCATTCCATCTACAGCCGAGACAATATTCCAGAGACAACGCCACCTGGAACGTCTTTACTACAGGGTGAGTGAAAGACATGGGAAAATATGGATGTTTTCCACAGCTCACTTCATCAAATAAAAATCTTAAAAGTCCTTTTGTTTTTACACAAGTTTTGAGTCAGAAACTTTGAGTTTTCTCACATGCTGAATTGTCATATCCACCGACTTAAATTCAATTCGGTTTTATTAGAATAACATTTTTTAAACAATTTACATTATCACAAGGCAGTTCTTCAGAAATAGTTTAGGATAGAAATAATACATTTGAAATTTATAATTCATTTAAAATGTATAATAATTTATGAGTAAGCCAAAAATTACGGTGCCAAAGAATGATACGAGGAAGAAACCTTGAGAACCATCCTCATTTGTGTGAGACTGAAGAGTGTGATTATAAATAACTACCCATCTATAAATGTGTATATGTACTATATGGTCTGGTGTCGAGTACTGTGTCATTTCTATTGTTTTATGCTCACTGTCTATGCAAAACAGAAAATCCAGGATTTCTGTAGTTCTCATTCTCCATGAGTGAACACACCCAGACATTAGGTGAGCTCTCGTGTTTCTCCTGTGGTGTTCCTGGTATTGGGGCAGGTGCAGTGCTTGTGGGTGTGAGCGTGCTCTACAATTAAGAAAAAACACATAATGTCTCATGGGTCCACATGTAGGGCAGTAAATATACGACGATCAAAGGTTCAGGAAGAGGAGTTTTAACTGAAGAACCTCACTAGCTTTACTTCACAAAAATACACGAATAAATACCGAACATGAAAGTTAAACACTTTCACAAAAAATCACTTACATTGCAATTATAAATAAATATAAATGTGTAAGGCATAAATCTAATTAAATCATATCATGAGTACTGTGGTTAATGCTTGACCTACTTTAACTTGCTTTACATTTTGCTCTATAAGCAATTCTCTAATTTCAGGCCATGATGCAGGACCTGTTTAAATACTCTACAGTGTTTGAGTCTAGATTTTTGTCTAGTGTCTGGATCGCTAGTTCATATTAGCAGACAGATAGAATCATCATATATTCTCAAACAACTTAATCAGAATCTAATCTACACAACATTAGTTAACTTCAGTGGCAAAAATAAATTCATGGTTTTGTGGATTCATTTATCATTTATATGAAATGGTACGGTTCATTGTAGGGGTGGCTGTACATGTTTTGTTTTGTGAGCCAAGTAAAAATTAAGTGGGACTTGATCAGTTCAGTTTAAAAATGTTTAAACAGCTTGAGTAGTCTTTCTTACAGGCGGTAGAAATGACTGCAGTTGCAAAGGTTTATTAAAAAAAATACATAAATCCAAAACAGACCAGACAAACAAATCCAGAACATGAGACAAAAATCATCAACAGGATAGGTGATTAGCAATCAGGATACCTCAGGCAAAAAAAAAACAAACAGAATAAAATTCCACAGAGACAAATCCAGATCAAAAAGCAGAGAAGCATGCAGAGTAAACACAACACTTCACAATGACTGAACTGAATCTCCATCTGGATGTACAGGGTGTGCGAGTGATCGAAACCAGGTGCGCATAATCAGTAACTGGGTCATTGTGAATGTGACAAGGAGTGTGTGTGCGTGTGTGTTGGGATTTTTGGTCCATGGTGGCTATGTTTGTAGGCTGGGAATGGGGTTAGACTCTGATTCCTGTGTAGATGTGATACCAGATTACCAGATTCTGACTAAATTCAAATTCGAAATTAAACAGTTCATATTTACTATATATATTAGTATATTAGTATACTATATATATATATATATATATATATATATATATATATATATATATATATATATATTTTTTTTTTTTTTTTCAATTTTTTTTTTTTTTTTTTTTCATTTTTTCAATCTGAATAGTGATATAGATCCATTATTTCTCGTGCATCATTTCAAGATGTTTTATAAATGTAAAAAAAAAATGTAATAGTTTATTTATTTACAAAAGATACTTTATGCACTATAAGAAAAAAAAATACTGTTATTGTTATTAACATAGAAGCTGTGAAGGCCAGCCATGTAAAAAAATATCAGATTCAGCACAATATTTAGTATGACCAAATACTGGTACACAGTGTACATTTTAAAAATTTGAATACTTTTGATACAGAACTAATTCTGTTATCTGATTTAGATGAAAACTTATTCAGCTTTGAAGTGTTGAATGATACTGTTAAAAATCATGAATCATTAACAGCTTGAGTAGTCTTTCTCACATTTTCAGTTGTCAGGCAGCAGAGAGATGGATGTAGTGGCAAAAGAGCTTAATTAACAAAAAAATAAATAAATTAATAATAATAAAAAAAGGACACCACTTCCATTATGTGCTATGAGGTTGTGAAGTTACTTTATCTACTATAAGGGAATTGCTGTTATTGACATGGAGCTGTTTGTCAAGTCAATTCAAGTAGCTTCTATTGTCATTTCAACCATATATAGCTGATGCAATGACAATAGTACATAGTGAAATGAGATAACATTTCTCCACGACCATGGTGCTACATAAAACAAAGACAGAGCTTCATAGAACAACACAGAGATAAGAACTTATGAAGTGCTTGTGGAGAGACACTGGATCATTGTCCCAAACCCAAAACTTAATATGGCAACGATCACCATTACAGCAAAATTAAAATTGGTCTGAATTTCTTACATTTCAGATTTTAAATGTGCATCTTACACTATAAATAGAATATAGAAGCTTAATTTGTCATTCAAGTTTTTTAATTCTGTACCACATCTGAAATCGACAACCATAATAATTAATTGAGGAATTTAATGGTTTGTTTTCATAGTGATACTGCAAGCTGATACACTACTGTGTCTCACTTTATTAGCAACACCTGATTCCATTTTTAACCCAGGTCACCACCCATGCTAATTAAATCTATTTAAGATTTATTATTTATTTAAGGTGTATTCAATTTTCAGTTCTGAATACTTTTTTGGAAGTATTCTGCCTTTCGTTGGTAAATGATCTGGTTTGTTTATCATGCTCATTAGAGTGGGACAAATTAGAGCAGCTGGTGGGAGGATGATGTGAAGGAAGTCAGAGAGGACTGTGAACTCTTTTAAGAACTGTTGCTAATGGTGAAAATGCCGCGCAATGATCCTATCACTGTAATGGAGAGTGTTTTAGAGATTTCTAAAAATGGATGCTGTGATTTGATTAAGAAGGATAGAAAACCCAGGAGATGCATTACACATTAAATACCTGTACATGTTGACACAAACATAAACACAGAGACATGGGCATAATAATGCACAAGTGAGCACGGATACTGACAAAAAGTATGTTTGGGAATGTGTGTGTTATCTCCCATGTCTGCACACATCAGTTGTGACTGTATTAACATTCTTATCTCTGATGGTTATCTGAGAATTAAGTAGTTGGTAAAGAGCTTTAAAACCAGCCGTCAGGAGAACAAGAGACTGCTCTGATATCCAAACCTTAGAATGTCCACTGTTTTGTTTCTATCGCCTTATAGAATACATTCATGATGATTAATGATCTTTATTTTTGCCTTTTTTTTGCTCCAGCCAGAGCCTCGAAAACAAAGTGAAGCATGGGAGTTAAAAAGTATACATGTCTTGTGAAGCAACATCCAGAATGCCAACCACATTTGTGAAATTCAGTTAAGTTCCCATATTGCAGCGCAGAGCAGAAACATTGCCTCTTTTTTTAGCTATTGCACTTGCTGTGCTCTTTATACAAACAGACCGAACCCTGCCTCTGATTCGGCTGACGTCTTCTCTTTTAGTTGTGGCTTCGGAAACAGCTTTATATCCTGTGTGTGTGTTTTTATAACTCTCTCCCAACACTGAGGAAGCAGCAGATTCACATAAACAGCAGATGGAACTGGTATATACTTATCGAAATGTGTTCTGTTGTGTGAAAAAGAAATCAGATAAGCGCAGAGAATTTACCGAATTTACAGTAAAGCTGAGCAGAGGGGAAGGAAGATTATTGTTGTTGTTTACCTTAAATTGGGATTATACTGTAAATTGGGTGTGGACTTTTAATAAGAGCTAACAGGAAGGGAAGTGCAAGATGCTCCAATTATCGCATGAAAACTTTCTTGGCAAGGATTTAGCATAACGTCAAACTGGCACAGGCGAAGAACTGATTTGTTTAAATTATCCAGAGCTGTGAACCTAGGTCCTCACACACATGGATTAAAAATGGAAATAGCAGCCTGCAGAGATTTGCTATCAGGCTTTGTGTTTTAATGAACTGTCTGTTTGAATCCTGTTCCTGACAAAACTCTTTCTGTCCACAACTAGTCTGCATGCAGAGGAATAGTGAGAAAATGCTGCAATGCTGTGTGTGTGTGTGAGTGTGTGTGTGTGTGTGTGTGTGTGTGTGTGTGTGTGTGTGTATGTTACCACAGCTGTAGGCACATAGCTCACTATTTGCCATGGAGATTAAAGGGTCTTCATCTGCTGCTACCAAATGAGTGTGCTGGCTGGGTGCAGTGACAGCTTGCCTGAGGTAGAATGAAGCAGGACTCTGCCTCTGGCTCATTGCCTAATGACTGCAAAGCCGTCTTCGAATTTTACTTTTGATCTGCACCAGTCAACAGCCTCTTTCTCGCCTGCCACTGACAGATGGCCTCTTAAATTTATCAAATAAAGAATTGGCCCCTGCGACATAGTTTTAATTAATATCGACTCTTTTAACATGAGAGTACTTAATTAAAAAAGAGTGAACGAATCCAACAGACCACAGCCACAAAATGAGAATCCTTTGGCTAATGCAAGACCAGAGAAACTCACATATATATGTGCAGGAACATTGAGAAGCAGTATCAATATTTTAAAAATCTTTGAATTTTTATAATATTTCCATATTCCAGTGCAGAAAAAACCCTAGATACTTGTTTAACTGTTTACCTGATGCTGAATCTCTAACATAGTGTTAATTTCGTCACCTATTTTTAATTTAGTCTTAGTCTTAGTCTTGTGCCAAATGTCCTTGTTAGTTTTAGTCATATTTAGTCATTCACATATCTTTTTTTGTTAGTCAAGTTTTAGTTGACTAAAAGTCTCGTCATTTTAGTCTAGTTTTAGTCAAAAGAAAACTCAAGGTATCTTAGTCAAGTTTTAGTCGACTAAAAGTCTTTTAATTTTAGTCTAGTTTTAGTCAAAAAATTTTAGTCTTTTTTAAAATAACATTATTACTGAGATTATTACTGATAAACATTTCAGTAAAAAATTGTTTCACATATGTTTCACTCGAACTTGACTGCACATCACATTTTTTACTTTATTGATGCTGCTTTTAATCGTAATGCAAAGACCGGTCATCGGGACATAAGCTGTCATGTACAATAAAAGAGCCTGCGCAGCGACAGGAAATATAATTTAACACAAAAAGCCTGACTAGACCTAGGGTGGACTTGCGCTCGGACGAATTGTTTCTACGCACACACTAAACATCGCGAAGCCGCGAACTTGTTCTGAATATTTTAAAGGCGTAACAGCTGATGAAAAAGCAGAGACAATTGTAGACAAAAATGAAGAGAGATTTTATCTTAGTTTTTATTTTATACAAAACATTTTCGTCTCGTCTTTTTTCTTCAACAATAATGCATGTTAATTTAGTCTTAGTCAGCGTTTTTGGACAGTGGTGCAGTCTTGTCATCGTCTCGTCTTAGTCATGAAAAAAAAGGTTGTTGACGAACATATTTCGTTTCGTCTCATCTGACGAAATTAACACTACTCTAACAGGCATATAGGTATATATGTTCACTATATACTCCTAAGAATATATAATGACTGAAAAGAAATTCTGAGTTTGAATAAACTTTGGAATAAATCCATTTAAAAATAAAATCCTATGTGAATGCACATTGGAGATTGTAGATTCCTATGCAGATAGAAAATGAAATTTAAAATCAAATTATATACAGCATGAAACATTAATTTGATTCAAATCAAATAAAATAGCAAATAAATAAAATCAACCCAAAACTGTAGGTTTATGCTAGAAAATATGGTGCTTCGAGAGACGTATTTTATCGTCAGTGTGAGAGACACAATTTTCACCTTAATTCATGGGTATTCTGTGTGTGGCAATTAAAAAATTTGGGGAAAAAAATGTGGGAAAGGAATATGCACAAATATGTGTATGCAATAGCTATAAACTCTCTCTCTCTCTCTCTCTCTCTCTCTCTCTCTTTCTCTCTCTCTCTCTCTCTCTCTCAGTGCTGGCCAGAGATTGTGACACAGGTCTGAATGCAGAGATATCCTACTTCATCCAAAGTCAGGACTTTGCCGTTTCGTCTCAAGGTGTGGTCAGCCCCAGCAGGAAGCTGGATTATGAGAGGCCCAATCACATGTATGAGTGTGTGGTGGTGGCTGTAGATAAGGGCGCACCATCCCGTACAGGCACCGCCTCCATTCGCATCCGCATGGCCAACGTCAATGATGAGGCTCCTGTCTTCACGCAGACTGTGTATGTACATGATGTTCTGCATAACAAAATCTAAATTTTATACCTATCAAATTATATCAAATTATTCTATCATATCATTATATATTTATCAAATATCAGCATGTCCCAAAGGTGTTGTATTTCTCTTATACTACTCAATGACTACATTATCTTTTTATCAGTGAATGATACACCTTAACTTTTATTCATTCGTTGTTATATTTAATGTCTGCAAACTGAAGACAAAGCAGTCAAAACCTCTTCTTCTTGAACTTAATGTGACAATGCAGCTTGTCATGTTACTTAGAAACTGCCCCCTGTCATGAAAAGTGACACTGGAAATTCCTTCCAGAAATGCTAAATAAACAGCTAGAGTTGCTGTCTGAGTCATGCAATTGTAGAAAATGAATCAGCACATTCTGACCAATCAGATTTGAGAATTCTACCTCAAGTTTTTTAAAGTAAACAGTTCATGTTCTTAATAGTGAAGTTGAATATGTCTATGAAAACATGTTTCTGTTCTTTCTGTTTAACAAGTACATTTAAATGGTAGACTGACCATTTAAATTACTTGAAAACATGACTTTGTACAAATTGTCAAAAGTCTTTGTTTATCACCGTTTACTTGTCAATGTTAGATTCTCTAACTTCCAGTCTGTCTCCTCTAATTATCTTTGACTTTGTTGCAGTTGGTAGTTCTGATCATTTCCATCTTTCTCACTCTGATGCTTTGGACTGAGACCCAGTAGGCAGCAGCAGGCAGGCTGGCATCAGGCTTGGATGGGGCATGCATTTTCTGAGAGTAGCTACAATGAGAAGCAGTCATTTGAATAGATTCAGTGGAATGAAAACAGCAGAGAGGAGCTGCTGATTCACCAGATCTGCATTTCATCATGTCAGTGTAGGAACAGGACAAATAACAGAGGAGATGATGGGTGTGCGTGAATGTGAACTTTGTTTCTGTGATCATAATGCAAATCCAAAAATAAAGCACAGCATTGCAGCATGTAGGTGAGGCAGGTTTATTTTAGGTATTTTTATTTTGTACCCATTGTGGATTGAGAACATGTTGTGGTGAAGGGGCCTGTGTACTTTGGTGAACCTCAGGGATATGTCACTGAAAACATTGGTGCACATATATGAGGGAAGTGGTCAGACAATGAGCTTCAACACTCCTGTGAAAGGAACAGAAAAGTGTACCCTGCCTAAGACTAAAAGTTGCTAGACTTACCCCTGGAACCATGACATTTAGTGGCATCTGCACAAGACTTGTACCACGTAACTAGGATACTTACATACACATGAACAATACTACTTCTGTGGCGGGCTTGTGATGATCAGTCAGATTACACCATTCAGTTGATGACAGCAAATGATTACCCTTGTGCCCTGAAGGTCTTCTTTTAATTTATCAATATTCATGCAATTTTACTTGTAACCATAACGGATAAAAAACTTTGTTTTTGGCTTTTTGATTTTGTCTAGATTCAGTAAAGGTTCAATTTAGATTTAAGAATAGTTACAACATAAACCACCATAAGGAAAGTAGAGGGATGTGTGCAGGTCAGCAGCTGAGAGAAAAGGCGGCATGGGTTTTTTGTGAGTGGTCTGGGACGTGCTTCAGAGAAAACAGATGGCGGGTCTGTGATGTGCATAGCCTGCTCTATTCACATCTCTCTTTCTTATTGTTGCCGTCTGCAGCTATAAGACCTTCCTGTCAGAGGATGCTGGTCCTGAGACTCTGGTGGCCATTGTGCATGCCAAGGATCCAGACGGGGATGGGGTGACATATGCCATCACTGGAGGGAATGAAGACAGTAACTTTGAACTGGACAACCAAAAAGGTATGTAGAGGAGGTCATGCCCTCTTCCCAAACACACACTCACACACACACACTTACAGCCTCACAGGAATGGGATTTAAAATGATTTTTTTATTTGGTCAAGACAATAAATATACAACAAGAGCATTAATATTTAATGATGTAATGTGTAAGCCTTGATATGTTATGATGATAAATGTCTAACGATAGTATTTATTATTATTTCTCATGTCATATTATATTCTGTATCACAATATTGTGTTTCTCAGCCTCAATGCTTGGGCAGATTTGACAATTATATAAGTTTTTTTTTTTGCATTCACATTCTTTCACTATAAAACCCATTACTCACATACATCTAGCACTCATTGTGAATTCTCACTGTGATCAACCAAGTGATATGGAGCTCATGGGGATGAATTACTAGTCCGTCGCACCGTAGGAGTTATTTATAAGAATACGGTTTGCGGTAGATGCGCCAAAGATAATGATCAGTGATTAAGGATGTGCAGAGTGCAGCATTACCTGGTGTGGTAAATATTTAGAAGGCAAATACTAATGGTCTTTTTCTCTACCTTTTTCTAGAATTTTTTTTTTTATTATTATTATTCTATTTTTCATGAAAAATAGTTAGTGGCTATCACAAGGGGAAAATATAAATATTTGAGACTTTTTTCTTTGGCAGATTTTTAGCTTCCATCTCCTTTAGCTATTAATGCAGCTAGCAAAAGGATTTAAATAATCTTCTCACTGCTTGCCTCTAAAGTTATGAGCTCATGCAGGGGATTCCTGTTATTCAAACTGTAATATCTTGCTCTCAAGACATCTGCATCAGTGCAGAGAAGGAACATGTTTATAACAGATGTATTTAAGATTAAATTTCTCATCTACCTATAGTAAATGAGACCTTTTCCCTCCTTATTTTGATTTCCTTTCATTTATATGAGAAAATAAATATTATTTTTGCTGCTTTCTGTCACGACCCCACACGTTCAATGTGCTAGCAATAGCTCCCTATTAGGTAAGATCTGTGTTTCTGTGGAATTTTTTTGTTCACTTTTGCACTATTTGTCTATAATAGCGTATTGCTACCTAGCTGTCTGTGTTAGATTTTAATGGATACTCATGAGAGCCATTTTCCTTACAGGGAACTCCTGATTTGTATTGGGAAACTTTTTTCATTTTTACTGTGTATTAATGCTCTGTGTTTTGCATGTGTCAGGCATCATCAGGCTGCGCCGCAGTCCTCCTCCTAAATTGCGCGGGCTTCAGTATGTCCTCAATGTCACGGCAACTGACGACAACACAGCCGGCGGCCCGCTTCCCCTCAGCAGCTCAGCACAAGTCATCGTTGGCATTAATGATATTAACAACAACAAACCTGTCTTTGAGGAGGTAAGACACAAAACACAGATATATCACTCAGTTGAAAACAATTTAAAATTAATTTCACATAAATTCTTATGAACAAGGAACACAGAAGGATATTAAATTGATTGGATCATATACCCTAAAAAGGCAGTGTATCCTTCATATTCATCATATTTTTCATAAAATAATCATATTAAATCATATCAAAAATTATATCAATTATTCAATCATATTAAAAAATTTTGCACCCTAATATGTTTACAAATATTATAAAATTAATTTTAAATTAATGGGTTTTAAGGTTCTTGCACATTAAAGGGTTAAAAGATAAAAGTAGTTGAGAAAGAAATTTAAGGGAATCTGTAAAGAACAGAAATATTTTCTATATGAATATTGCATGATGTCATGACATTCGTCCTTACTTGTTCAGAATAACACATAGCATTAAAAAATTTAACACAATTTATTCTCGGTTTTACATTTATTAATATATTTTTACTGTTTTGCAATCTCTCTCTTACTGTTGACCCATATTTACTAGCTCAGAGCAGAGGACACAAAAGGATCAGAGTGATGGATGAGAAAGTGTAAAAGCAAAAGAAGAAAGCCAGAGCAATAGAGTGATTGAATGAGCTCCTACAGTCTAGTGTGTCCATGAGTAAGAAGCTAACAAGAGGAGTCAGAATGATAGAGAAGTTGAGAGAAGAAGTTAAATAGAAAGATGGCTTTTTGTGAATTTGGGCACTGGAGAGATGAGGAGAGCGAGAAAGACAGCTGGCAGCAGGAGATCTGAGGCTTGTGGTGCTCGGATGAACGGGCAGAGTCTCTGTAGTGTGTCAGGAGAGTACGATCAGCAGAGAGCTGACCAAGCTTCCGCTCTGTTGCTGCTCTCCATGAATATTTCAGAGCAGAAATTAGCCCCCGGCACTGTGGATGTATATGAAAGAGGAGCACTAAGTGTGCCCAAGAGGCAACAATTGGCCCTTCTCCAGTCACGCTGCCTGTCTCTGCTCGCCTGACCAGGATTTGCCCACTGCTGCTCATGCAGGTGGAGCAATTGAACCAGGCCACAGGATTTTGCCTGTTTTGTGGAAAAGTGCCCTACTGCTTTTGTACACACCAAACCTGTGCTGCTTTGCAGTCAGGAGCAATCTCTGCTTCTAATTGCACAATAGATTACAGCTACAGACAACCAGTTAAAATGTTTTCCCTAGCTAAACTCCATAATCCCCACTAAGCTTTTTGTGCCTTCTCTAAAGTGTGTGAGTGAGAGACAGAGAGAGAGAGAGAGAGAGAGAGAGAGAGAGAGACAATGTAAACTGCTGAACGAGGCTAGGGCTAATTCAGTGTTTTAGCCCTGCTATTGATCCAGTTAGTCGATTAATCGCCCCACATCGAAACGGCCTCCCCAGTTGGTGTTGTATGGTAGAGTGGGTCATGAAAGCATAATGTGAGAAGGAGGAGGATGAGGAGAAATACTGAGAGGCTAAGATGAAAGGAAAGAAAAAGGAGGGGAAGGAGGGAGAAAGTATATGTCCTCATTAATTAGCAATTCTGTTTGGCCTGTGTAAACACTTACATGTTCTCTTTCAGTGCCATAATTACAGCCTGAATGCTCTCGTGCTGGAGAATCAGCCACCGGGAACAGTGGTCTTGCGGGTGCAAGCTCACGATGCTGACACTGGGGTCAACGGAGAGGTCAAGTATGGAATCATGCAACGAGATGGAGCTTCACCGGGGTTCATCATTAACCCTGACACAGGTAAATCATTTAATTGGAATCTAAAAAGTGTAAAGCTGCTCCAAAACAATACAGTTTTAGCTGCTATTCATATACGTTGCTGTCTAATGTATTGAAACATGAACACATTTAATATATTTTAAACCTGGATGGTGACGTTTTTTGACAATATGCCCTTTAGACATATTCTTTGCTAATCCGTCAATACAGAATAAAAAGGTGTATATAGCATGTAACACACAACAACAATATGGCTACAGCAATGGCAGTCATGAGCCTTTTCTCTAGTGCTGCTTCTGTCTGAGCCGCCAATCCAGATTTTTGATTAAAGAAAATATGATCTTAAAGAAAATCCACTATTTGTCAAATGCATGTGGACACCTATCCTTCACATCTATATGCGCATCTTCCCCAAACAGTTGCTACAAAGTTGAAAGCCCACAATTGTTTACAATGTTTTTGTATGATTTAGCATTAACAATTTCCCTTAAATGGAACTAAAAGGCACAGACCTGTTCTAGCATGACTGTTCCCCCATGTACAAAGCAAGGTTTATATAGACATAGTTTGCCAAGGGTGGAGTGGAAGAAATTCATTGGCCCTCACTTCAAACTCATTATTTTGTAATGAAATTATGAGTTGATGTTTGCAGTTTGAACTTGCTTCATAATGATGTTCTATGTTCACTTAGGTTAACAGTTTCCTACTTTTTCCACTGTGCTGTTCAGCTACCTAAAGGTTCCAAAACATGCATTTAGCAGATATCCTTATTCAGAGTGACTTACAGTTCACCTCTTTTTATACATATGAGCAATTGAGGGTTAAGGGTCTTGCACAGGGTCCCAGCAGTGGCAGCTTGGTGAACCTGGGATTCAAACTCACAACCTTCAAATAAGTAGTCAGTAGTATTTTTCAATGTCTTGATGGAGCACCATTGTCCTTGTCATCTTATAGATATTTTACTAGTCAAGTTGAGTCTCTGTTATAACCTTAAGTCCAAGTTCTGAAGGCTGAATGCTTCTCTATTATTTCTCATTAATATGACATTAAACAATGCTGATTATTCTCAATTGAGAAAAAAGAGAAGAAGGTCTTGCTCTATTAGGTGCTAACAGCAAAATCTGACCCTTATCCCTTATGTTTGAGATCCTTTAATTTTTTTCTCCTATTAAACTCCACTGTAACAGTGTCTTCCGTGAGGTCAGACAACTGCTAACTCACAGGAAAATACAATATAGAATTAAATATTTCAGACATGTTTAGGTAAAAAAACTACCCAAAAGCTGTTTTTCACATTTTACATTATCTTTCTTTAAATTTATCTCACAAAATAAATCTCATTAGTTCACTTCCTTGGCAAGTCATAATACGTGTGTAATAATGCAAAAGCTGATCATGCTGTTTTTGCTTCAGTTTTAAAGGTGTCATAAATTTCATTTGCTGTTAACAAAGCACATAAAAAACACGGCTTTGTTATTAGTCCACTGTGTAACATGTCCAAGACCAGTCTGTAAAAACTGCTGTGAGAAATACTGTGTAGGCTTTTAGGTCACTGTTCAGGCACCATATGAGTGCAGAAAAAGGAGTCTGTGAAAATAATAGCACACTCTGTAAGGTTATAAAAATAAAAGAAAATTGTTTGACAGAGAAGAAGAACAGTCCTGTGAACTACTTTTGTGTGATCATGACACACCAGTTTAAAACTGATGGTTTACATTACATGAATTTAAATTCTGTTTGCCCTAGATTACAAAATTAGTTGAACGTAATAGAACTAGCATAGATAAAATATCAATAATCATTTAGATCATTTAAATTAGTCATTTGAAGCACAGTTAAATATAAAATGCAGTATAATTTGAAAGTAAATGTAACTGAATGTATTTCCAGACTGGCTGAGCAGTGTGTGTGTGCTGTATGTGTTGTGATGTGCAGGGGTGATCAGCACAGCAGTGAGTTTCGACCGGGAGAGGCAGAGAGAATACACACTGTCTGTCACAGCCATAGATCAGGCAGAAGAGCCCCTCATCGGCATCTGTCAGATCACCATACTCATCGGAGACCAAAATGACAACAACCCCAAGTTTGAAAACAGTCGTTATCAATGTAAGAGTCAGCAATCACTGTGGTTGTGCTACCTAATCACTAACACACCCTGTTCTAGTTACTTTTTTCTGAAGAGTTTGTCTCAATTGCAATCTCTGCCTTGTTTGAAGATCGCTGTGATGTTTGTAGTTTAATCACAAAGCTTGCCTGTGGATTTATTTTAGAATTGTAACATCCACTATGTCTGTAAGGGCGTTGTAATGCTATGCAGGGATGATATTTGCAGGCTATATTTTGTTTATACAGAAGGGGAAAAATATACTCCTTTCGATCTTTCATTAGATGCAGGCCAGTGAATAGAGAGGCTGTGATTAACTTTCCACTCAGGCATTGACCTTTACTTAAACATCAGGCCCTTTTACTTAACATCACATCACAGAGACCTGACACATGTTCAAACCACAGAGCACATTAGGCTTGAATATTAAATCTGTTGAGCAGTTTGATAACGGTGGGTCTGAGCAGTCACTACTCAGCACCACTACATCATCTGAAGTCAATATTAGAATCCTTTAAAGTTACTGGGAATTAGGAGAAGAGTTTTTTTTTGCAGCTCTTTTAACAGATCTGTTTGTTTATCATGAGCTCAAATATGTGTCCGATAAGTTTGATGTCAGGATTCCTTTTCATCATATTAAGTAGTGCTGGCTTATGGGAACTGGCTCATGAAGTATTTAACATGGAGGCTGAAATGTTTCTGGGGAACGCATTCATTTGCACTGCAGTATGGGTGTGACAACAGCAGGCATTCAGACAGATGGTGTTGTTGTTTTCTGATACCTGTGTTTACATTAACCCTTCCTGTGCCAGACTTCTTGAGAGAGGACACCCCTGTGGGCACCAGCTTTTTGCGGGCAGCAGCCCACGATGATGACCAGGGCACTAACGCCATCATCACATACTCCTTAACTCATCAGACCCCTGCCTACTTCCGCATCAACCCGGGCACAGGATGGGTGTATGTTAATCACCCCATTTCCCAGGTACATTGTGCAATTTACTGACAACACTTTACAGATAACACGAAACAGCTTCTTAGCGGTGGATTA
Source organism: Tachysurus vachellii (assembly GCF_030014155.1). Taxonomy (NCBI): domain Eukaryota; kingdom Metazoa; phylum Chordata; class Actinopteri; order Siluriformes; family Bagridae; genus Tachysurus; species Tachysurus vachellii. Next base: position 12,689,282 of record NC_083464.1, on the reverse strand, counting down.
ATTTCATATCTTGATGTATTTCTTTAAAATACAATGTCAGTGGCGTTGAATTGTTAGTTTTTTTGACTGACTCCTACAACAGCCAGTAGTGTTTAAGATACATTAGACATATCTAAATTTAAATCAACATCACTGAGCTAGCTAAATTTGGAGAACAGTAAAGAGTTTCATGAATCTTTTACCTTCTACTTTTACTTTTGGGGAAGCCCAGAACCATGTTCTCTCTCTCACCTAGTTTGAGGAAGCAACATATTCTGAGTTTGGTATACAGCACTGAGGCTGTCGCTCATATCAGTCTGTTTATTCTGTCAGCATTTGCATATTAAACATGACACATTCCAGAAGAATACCTCAGCCATGTCTGTATATATAGACATACAAACGTGCCAGCAGAAGAAACAATTGTATTCTCTCATGCATAAATACTTTCACAGAGATCTTTTTCTGACTTTCTACCAAATTCCTCTAAACATATTTATGAGCAATGCTTTTCTTCGTATCTTTCATTTGCTCAGTTTTTCTGTCTCAGCTCTGTGTTCTTTTTATACTTTCTTTTGTTTCCCTTCTTTGTTTCTGCTCTGTGTGCATATGTGTGTGCCTGCGTGCGTGTGTGTGTATGCAACCACGTATGTGTGGTGTGTTCTTGTTGTTTTGCTTGTGCAGAAATGTCATATCTCTGTGTTTCTCAGCCTAGCAGTGGCTAGCTCTGTCATTTCTGTGCAGGTTATATAAAACCTCAGGCTTCACTGTCTGACATTAAGAAGGATCTGTGGACACACACACACACCGACAGAGAGACAGGCTGTACTCAGATGATGTTGACAGCACGATTTGGCCAGGCAAGCTGCAGCAGCAGCCATGATGAATTAGTTGCATTGTGGAGTGTCAGAGCAAGTGTGTGGATCATGGATTTTCTCCCCATTCGGCAGAGCTTTTAAAGAGACCCAAATCCCCGCTCTCGCTCACCCACACACATACCAATCACTGTCGACAATAAGACAGAGGCTGGGTGGGAGGGGAGTACCTCAGGTGAAGCATTACACACAGTGAATTATTAATGCTGAGTTCACATCCAACACCTTTTTGCTTTTAACTTGTCTAGATTTAAGCAGGGCTTGAGGAGTTGTTGAGAAGGTAACGAAAGGTTGATGGCATTAAACTCCCTTCTCTCTAATTTTGCTTGCTGATGCCTCCTACCTTCTTTTCGCCTTCTACAGTGATTATGTCAGTGCAGGTCATTATGGATGTGTAGGTCTGGGCCATTTTTTCCATTAACTCAGCCGAACTCCCCACATCACATTTGTCAGAACAGATCACTGCTGGAGAGCTAAGAGATGTCACCTACATTTAGTTTACCTGCCTTCAAACAAACAACTTCTATTACTTCTCTCTCTGTCTCTCTCCTTTTCTCCTTGTCTCTCTCTTGCTCACATTTTCTTCATGATCTGAAAAGAGGTCTTTCAAAGTGTGTTAAGTGAAGTTTTACTGCTGACTCAACTTCAGAAGTGCTTCTCTATTATTAATCCAACAGTAATTTGAATGAAATGATGTTGAATGTGTATTACAAGTGTACTCCCCCTTTGTTCCTCAAGGCCTCAGTCTTGAAAATCAAATCAGGATGTAAAATATAGATGGAGACAAGGCCATTGTGCTGCGCACTGTACTTTTGAAGTTACAGTGCCATTGTCCAATGAATAATGCTGTCATTTTTTTCATGATTTTTGACATTGTTATAATCTTTTAGCAAAGCCCTTTTTTTTTAAAAAAAAAGTAAAAAAAAAAAAAAGAAAGAAAAAGGCATCTAGCACTAACTAATTCCCCATCCTTGAATAGATTGAGGCTTTAGATAAAGTCTATAGGTGTTTATCCCCTTTCCATCCATGTGTCATCAGACTTCACGGATCAGTCAACAAATCATTGCTACAGATGGAGGAAATCTCAGCAGCACAGTGGACCTCACCGTCATCATCACTAACATGCACAACCAACCACCACAGTGGGAACAGGAAGAGTATTGGGTCACCATCCCAGAGAACACTGTCCGAGACACCAAGATAGTGGTGAGTTCCTCACAGCCAACGTCCCATCCCAATTTCAGTTGTTAGATTTCTGCTTCCAAAACCTTCTTTGGGTAAAACAATTTAAAAATAAAAAACACTACATAAACTACATGTAGAAAATAAACTGTTCAGGGAATTTTAAGTCTTTGAGTTATCTATGTGGGATTATCCACAGCTATAGGAGGTGAGTCATAATCAGAAAGATGAAATAGCAGGAAGAACAGAACAGGATTAGAGCATGAGGATCAGTATGGCAGGTCTGGAGGGCTTGTTGAGCCCCTGCATTGCTATTACATCACATCTTAAATAGTTAGTGGAAGAAAAATAGAATTATTAGATCCATTCAATTTTGAAGCACCGAAAAAGTGCAGTGAATTCCTCACACTCACTCAAACCTACTGCTAACTTACAGTAATGCCAGTATGCCATTCGAAAACCTAATACCATTTTAACATAGTTTTAAGTCAAGATCAAGATGTGATTGTGCCTTGCTGTTAATGATCAACTTTTAATGCATGTGCAACAACTAGGAAAGCAATCATGGTTTAATTAAAAGCATTATGTGCTGCAGAATTATTCAGTCAATACAATTATTAGAGATGCATTTGGGTTTGGGTTTGAACTTCTGGGTTTGTTTGTAGCTAATCCTTGTCACATCTCATCTTGTGCCAGGTTTGCAATTTCAGCATGTTTTATCTGCTGTCAGCTTTTACAATCACCTCCACAGTCACAGACAAAACTTATTTGTCTACCTAGCATGCTTGTCAGATTTCGTCTTTACATCTTTTTTTCCTTTAAGTAAAAATTTCATTCGTCTGAGTCCCCCACCTTTAACAGCCAACTCAGATGATCAGTAACCATGGCCTGAGGGAGGATTCCCAACCCATCAGCAGCTTTTTCTAGCTTCAGCCACTCATTCTGTTTACAAGCAGAAGTGCTCAGCTCTTTAAGTCGCCAAAGGATAAAAAAGTTGCTTAGGTGGAATGTTAGAGCTGAAATAGCATTGCATGGATGATACAATTGGATGTCGAGTTGAATTGGCCTACCAAGTAAGGTTTACATTGCACATGCCCTGTTAACTCATATTTTGCTATCACTAAGCTACATCTGCTATCAATTTAAATGTCTTGGCTATACATTAAAAAAAAAGGAAAACACTATCACACATACAATATTCTCTTAATTATTCTCTCAGGATCATGCTAAGGAAGAACATTTAATTAACATATTCATTTCCTGACAGCATTCTCTTCTCTTGGTGCTCTAGAGAGTATTCTAACCAGGGATAATGATTCCTGGTCTAATCCATGCATCATACTTTCCATATTTTAATACTGATATTTCTCCCTCCCACGTCTCTCTCTGTTTCTCTATCACTCTTTCTCACTATCTTTCCCCGCTCCACTATTCTCCAACACCATGTACCCAGGTAGATTGTTGTTTAAATTTAGCAGCACTAATCTGATGTGTTAATTACACTGTGCCGAGCCATGGTTGCGGACGCTTAATCTCCATATCAATGAGGTTCTTACTCATGCTGTACACTTCTTTGTGTTCCCTGGGTTTTAGTTCTGGTCAGATTTATAGACATACATAATTACACGCATGAAAATATCTCTCTAATTATATACCCTTATGGAAACACTCACAACTACACACAGACCATGTTAACTACTTTTCAAGATTAAAATGTATTCCATATTAGAGCTCTGAGCATGGCATCTCTGATCAGCTTATTCGTCCCAGAACCACTGGGTAATTACTCATTTCTGTTAATGCTGAGCCTCCGACTTGTGAGTGAAGAGCCTTTACAGTATCCTACACACCAAACAGCACATGAAATGAGTTTCTCAACTCTAACAGACTTTTAAACTTTATTCCAACTTTGTTTAATTTTCATGATGAATTTGAGCTGACTTTGGTGTGTTTGTGTAGCTGCTCAGTTAGTTAATATGTGAACGTCATGTTAATACAACATAATGGCCTTTTTTTTGGTTGGTTTTGTTTAGGTTTAAACATAAGCTGTAAATAATGGTCTCTCAGTAACTGAAATCCATTTTTAGGCATTTTAAGGTCTTTGAAGTGTCATAATTTAACTGTGACATCCCCACTGAACAGACATGTTGATTGCTGAGCCTGTTTAAAAATAAAAGCTTGTTTGTATAGTTACGATTGTATTCTGGCTTCTGTATGACCACAGTTGTCATCTTTTCTGAGTCTTTGAAAAGAGATGTAGAGCAGAATGATATGCCATTATCAAAAAAGATGTATTTTTCATGTCTTAAAAGCCTGGATGTGATGTTATATTCAGAACGTAATAATTGCAGACAAATCAGACTATAAACAGGTCTTTATTTGCTAAAGCACGTTTCACTTTAATAGATCTGACATCAAGGATCATACTTAATAATTGATTATGTTTCTATCGTTATTTGCTGTGTATATTAAGCATATACAATCATACAGTAATACAGAGAAAGCTGAATGCTTATTAAGGGCAGCATTGTAACAATTAGCCTGCCTCACTGCCGCACAAGCTCACCTTAATTTCTGTGTGGAATTTCACATTTTGTCCCTGTGTCCTAAGACTGGCTAAATTACTTCTAGGTATGAATGAGTATGTACCTGGTGAACATGGTGCCCTGAAATGGACTGGCATAACACACAGGGTTTATTCTTGCTTTAGCACGTGTCCCTGGGGTATGGTGCCAGATCCACGTCAACGTCAATAAAGCAGGGATCGAAGATGAATGAATATTAACCTCTTACTTTAAGAAATATTAGTAGTGTTTGAATTTAGGATTTAGGTATTTTTTAAGGGAGATGTAGTGTTTTTAACTGTGCACATACAGTAAACACAGTATTGTCTATCACATTTATATGCCTGATGAACACCAACATTAAAATATTCTTCATATGATATGAGTATGGATACCTTTTGATCATTATCTCAGTATTGTCATTCCTACAGTGTGTTTGTTTCAGGGCATTTGTATTTCATAATGCAAGAAATTTTTTAGGTATGTTAGTTTGCAGATGTGATGGCTACTATTCCCTCGAATACTCTGAATGTGTGCTGACATCTGTGTCCACACACATACTCTAGCTAATAGAGATAACACCTAGGGGACACCTGTAGAATCTGAGCTTCGCCATTCATCATGTGTTTGCTTTCTCTCTTCTCTGTCTTCACCAATCTCCAGTTTCAGCTCTTATCTATTGAACCTAACCATTGAAGCACTGCAGCAGAACAGCTCCGTGTATGTTTCTCAAGATACCTTTTTAATGGATCGATTTCGAGGTAATATCTTTTAGTAGCTAGATTCTGCGAATTCAGATTTTAGTACATGATAACCATGGTTGAATGGATCAAAATTAGACGACATGCTAAATTAATTCGCCCTGAGAAGAGAATTCTGTTTTCGTAATCAGCATATTTGCAAATTAACTTGAGAAAAGTAGAAAATGTAGCAAATTAGAAAGTTTATGTCCTGACCATTCTATCATCTTTTCTCTCTAACATCCTCATACACACATGTACATAGTCATGTTCCTGGTAATATGACTTGAACAACAAAGCACTTCAGCGCAATTACAGATATTTTCTTCCCCCTCTGCTTTATCCCTCTCCATGCATGGTTTATTCCCTAGTGTCAAGAAACTGACTGTTCGGATCTGTTCCGTGCATTGGGAGCCTTCATGGTAATTTATCCTTAGAACTCTAAATACAAATTAGGCTCGTTAAACAGTATAATGCATTCATTAGGTACACCAAGCTGCCTTGTTTTGCACCAAGTGCTCTTATTCATCTCTCTTTCTTTCTTCCTGTGCCATCTATCAACTGCATATCTGTTTTCTTAATTAAAAATGTAAATATCAGACGGCTCGTTGTGGAATCATCCTAAGGAATGACAATTAGCAAATTTTCAACTGCAGTAATTGAAGCCTTGAGGAAATAATTAAGGGGCCTTGTTTTTGTACACGGAGGCCATAATGGGGATATCATTCTCATCAAGCCACAATGCTACTCACTAATAAACTCAGAAGGAATATTAATCATGTTTGGATTCACAGGTCAGCCAGGATTCAATTTCTCAAAACAATCAAAATTTGTAATTTAGCTAATCCACATTTGCCTTCAGTGACAAGCATTCAGTGTTTCTGTGCTAAAAACAAAAAAATGCAATATTTATGATGGGTGGATCAGGAAAGACTTCCAATGATGTGTAAGAACTTTTTGCTTTTCCACTGGTGTCAGGGTTTCTGTGCCTGTGCACATAGGTAAATCCCTGTGGGTGTGTTTGATGTGCATTTTAAGTAAATCTTGTGCACGTACAAATCCCTAAGCAATTGTGTATAACAGCATCCGATACTGATGAATTTATCAAGAGCTCTGTGACATACAGCATCTATTTTCACAAAATAAATGAATCACTCTGTTTAATAGCAGAGACCATATTTATTAATTAAGTGCTCCAAATAAACATTTCTGTATTTGAATTTGGTCTGAAAACCAGAAGTTGGTGAGGCTTAAACCAGACTGTATTTTTTAATGAAATATGAACCTTACCACTATACCCCTGCAAACACTATGCAAAAAATAAACAGTATTGTCAGTGTGGTCTGTGAATTATTTCTCTGACAGGTCCTTAAACCCAGCTCATAATTGTTCTCACATACAGTAGAGATACGTGCTGGAATTTTTTAGTCCCTTTCGTACAGTTGCAGTATTTCTTTTATTTACCCCAGACATTTCCTAATAAACACAGACTAATGTAAACAACCCTGACCAGGCAGTTACTAAAGATGTTATAAATACATTGCTGAGTACTGCACATTCATGTTAATGAACACATCTTTCTTTGTCTCACAAATTTTTTTTTTTTTTCACATGAATTAAAAGTAAAAAAAATGTATGCTCGCATATCATATTTGTTGCATTCTATGGTTACCCATTTCCCATAAAAAACAAATCAAACAATACAAAAAGCCTTGCGTGACAGTTCTATGGGTGAAAACAGCTTGGTGGTAAGAAAATCGCCAGATTGGTTTGATCTGCCAGGAAGTAACATAGAAAATCATATAACCACTCTTTACAACCATGCTGAGCAGAAAAGCATCTCAGCATGCACAAAGTATTGAACCTTCAAGTAGATGGGATATAGGGACCACAATATGCTACGCTTCTGTCATTCAAGTGCAGGAATCTGAGGCTATCATGGCTGCATGCCGCATGACTGGGCTTGTGTAGAGGTGTTCCTAATAAAGTGAAGAGGCGTGTATGTGTAACAATTTAGAACATATTATCTGTTCAGTCATAGAAATATATTTATATTCTGTGAAATCCCTACTCTGTTGGCTGCCCAAATTTCTGTTGGTTTCACTGTTTAACATTTCGAGTTGGTTGTCAGTTCCGGAGCAGTTGATGTGTCTCAAGGGAGCGGGCTCTTGTCAAACTGACTATGACAGGAAAGGTGAGTGAGTAGGTCAGCCTGAAGTGGGAACATCCTGGATGTCAGAGCCATGAAAGCAGAAAGCACAAGCCACAGAGCTTTTAAGGTTCATGTTTTGTGTCTCAGCTGAGACCCTGTCCTTGCCAGAGTCAGTCAGAACCTTGACCATGGAGGATATCATGCCTGCCTCAACGCGTGAGCTCTGACTTCTATGAACACTTTGCTTCTTCATATTTTTTTCTGTCTCTATTCTGACTCACTTGGCCTGGTTTCAAACTGTCTTTTCCACATTACACATTTGTCACATTACAGGACTTCCATAGATGGCTTGGAAGTTGGATTTCCATTTATTTGGGCCAGTGTTGGCTTTGCTGGACCCTTCGTCTACACTGTACTGGAATGTGTTTACTTTACAGTGTCAGTTGTTTGATAGTAGTTTAGGGTAAAATGTTTTTCCCCTTCTGCTAGACAACTTACAGCTTCTCTACAGACAGTTTGCAGCTGTAGCTGTTGATTGCATTTTCCCAAACCAAACTTGGTATCATACTTTCAATACTATTTTTCTTCACCCCTTTTCATGCTTCTGAAATGTATTCAGTGAACCATTTCTATATTCTGCCAACCTTTCTTTCAGAACAATGGTCTTCTGTTATGTGAAACCATGAATGTCAAGCCTTGATATGTTAAAGTTAAATATCAGCTTGTAGGAATTTGGTATTTTCTTGGATTACGATGATGAGACACACAAAAACATGTCTGTTTATTTTATGATATTGGTCAGAATTTTCAAAAATAGAACTAATTTCCAGACTTTCCTACTAATGTTTTAAAAACTCTGCCCTGTTTAATTTTACCTAAACCTGGTAAAGACATTTAAATCATAAAACATTTTTTGTGAAATGTCATTTTTACCAATCTGTGAACCTAGCTGTGTGTTACACTGGTGTCTGTCCCCTTATTATGCTTGTGGATACGCTTGTTTCTTTGCGCCTTATCTTAGAGTGATGTAAGGGGGTGAAATGGAGATGAAGCTCGATCAGGAGGGAGTCCAGAGACTCTTTCAGCAGAAAGTTACTCTATAAATGTCAATATGAATTCAATAGGAAATTAGATGGATTAAAGGTGAGCTGTTTATAATGAATTCATGTGCTGTAGTCAGCAGAGCTATAACTGACATTTTTGCTGATTTATAATGCCTTTTCACATATAATGCTAATTATCCTCCATGAACTTAAGCAAAAGTGGCACTTTTAGATAGCACCTATGGTTTTTTCATTAATGCATCTTGTGTTTAAAAAAATCACCTTCCTGAACAATTACGGCACGTCCAAGCAGATTTCACTCAATTAGTTCAGACTGCCATTCATTCTTTTCCAGAGAAACCACACATGGATATATTTCCATCCACATACACAGACAGGTAGATAGATACCCAATCTGTTATCCAATCTACCAGGTGGCAGCAGTGAAGTGAATTATTACTCACATCAAAAATATCTCTGACTTTTGATTATGGCATGAATATTGGTGGCAGATGGGTTGGTTTGAGTATTTAAGAAACTGCTGATTTCCTGGGATTTTCACAAATAACAGTTTCTAGATTTTACATAGAATGGTGCAAAAACAAACAGCATTGTCAGAGTGACAAACATGGATTTATTTCTAGCCACATACACTTACAGGAATATATAGATACGCTAGGTTTGGCAGGTAATTAAATACTGTCTACCTGCTTGGAGTTAAAACAGTAAACTACTTTTTTCTCTCTTACGCACAGACCATAAAAGCAACCTCTCCTCTTGGTGACCCACGTGTGACCTATAACCTGGAAGAGGGTCAGGTTCCAGAGACTAACATGCCTGTGCGTTTCTACATCAAACCCAACCGGAGGGACAGTTCAGCCTCTATTCTAGTAGCTGAGCCACTGGACTATGAGACCACTCGCTTCTTCACCTTGCGTGTCCGTGTGCAGAATGTCGCAGCAGTTCCACTAGCCTCTTTCACTACTGTCTATGTCAACATTACAGGTAAGAACTGACTTAACACAAAGACCTGGTACTGGCAGCTATGACAGACTGTTAGTCAGAACCGTAAAATGGATTTAGAATCACATTTTATTGCCATTGGACATTTTATATCTTTGTGGGCATTTTTGTTATATCTCTAACTGTCCCAACTAATCAAGGAATATCTACCAGTTTTGACTTTATGTGGGCTTGGCTTGTCAAAATTAGGAAAATTGCTTCTTAAAAACAGCAAATTTTATTTAAAACTAAACATTCCAGACTAAACTAAATTTTCTGTGGTTTACATGTATGCATAACAAGCATTAGCTGTATTAAAAATAATAAAAACAGTAGGATAGTGTGTACATTTAAGGATAGGGCAGCAAAGAAGCAGTAAGCATCTTCAGCAGGAAAGCACAACACTTGAGACAACATCAGCATTAATTAGGGGGAAAATGGAGATTGAAATGGAATGAAAGGAAGACAAAAGCTCTCAGAAAGCTCATTTGAGAGACGTTGTAATCAGCGCTCTGCAGGGAAGAGCCAATCTCCTCTTACAGCCACTCACCCACACACCACCCCTGCCTGCTGTGAACTTAGCAGCCTTCTTCTCAGCTGCCACGCTCATGTGGAAAGCACACACTGCTCCACTCATGAGAAATAGGGGGATTTTATTCATGTCGCACATCATTATGAAATCTGTAGTGTCCAGTACTGTATGTCATGTGTGTGAGCTCTGTACAGCCATAACAGATTGTGCTCTCTCTCTCTCTCTCTCTCTCTCACTCTCTCTCTCTCTCTCTTTCTCTCTCTCTCACTCACATTCTCTTATTCACTCAGATGTGAATGACAATGTTCCGTTTTTCATGTCGAGCACGTACGAAGCCACAGTACCTGAAGGGGCTGAGATTGGCACATCAGTGGCCCAGGTTTCAGCCTCTGACCTGGACTCTGGTCTTCATGGCATGGTAATCTCCCACTGAGCAAATTCCAACTCTGCATGCATCACTTTGTTGCTGAGACACTTTTTTTTTTTTTGTTAAATTATGACAGATGAATTTGTAGCTCAGTTCAGAGTCAAGGTGGGAATTAGATTTCATGGTCTCAGTCTATGCTAATAGTTTGGAAAAGAACACTTCTGTCTCTTTCCTGCATGCTGAGGACACAATGATCTCATCCCACCAAGAGTTTAAGCTTTAACTTCCTGCCAAGGTGTTTTGGGCAAGTATTGAATAGATTACTCTCAGTAGTGTTACATATATCGAATATGTATGCATATTATGTTCAGAACTAATTATAGTTATTTTTGAAATTATCGCATGTTCTGAGGAGGATTTCAGAATTGGGTTGCTAAGCAGTGGCGGTTTGTACATATAGGCAGGTGCAGCAGACAATAACCATTTACATTAACTAGCACTTAGGAACAGCTGTACACCTGCTCATTCAATAATCCCCTCAGCCATGCAGCAGCAACACAATGCATAAAGTCATACAGATATAGGTCAGGAGCTTCAGTTATTGCTCATATCAAACATCAGTCTTGGGAAAAATGTGTTGTTGCCAGTATTCAAAATGAACTGCTGATCTCCTGGGATTTTCACACACAAAATAAAATCTCTAAAGTTTCCACAAAAAACATTCAGTGGCACTCCTGCAGGCAGAATTTATTTTTTTTTAGCGGTTAGAGTAGAATGGTCAGGCACTGGCTTTTAGACCAGACCACATCTCTCAATTAAAAAGATTAAGCAATTAATTAATTCATTCATTCATTAATTTTTTTCAAGATCAAACTCATCAATTCTCAGTTGCCTGGTATGGGGATGATAGTAGCATAAGTCCGGTATGTTTTCCTGCCCAACTCCAAATGGTATGACATCGGGCTGCTTCTCTAGCAGGGACAAATAAATAAATGCTTGGGGAAAGAAAAAAATATTGACAATTTGGACTTGTGCCCACATGACTGGTGAAGGCTGGAACAAAAAGAGTTTTAATGTCTGTGAGTACCATGGAAGTTCTAAATACCCTGAAATCTTACAATAATTATAAAAAATAATAATAAAGTGTATGATGGATTTATATCATGATGTTAATCATATTGTTATATTTTACAACTGTACTCTTACTTATTTACATAACATGCCAAAATTATATATTTTTTTTTCCATCAAGGTCAATTACATCATTCTAAAGGACCAGAGTGGAGACTCTCAGTTCTTTAGCATTAACCCATACACAGGCATCATCCACACACGAGCCACCTTTGACCGTGAACAGAAGAGCTCTTACCTTATTGAGGCTCAGTCCCAGGACAGCTCAGAGTCGGCCCGGCCTGGACAGCAGGGTCAACCCAACTCAGGTGTGCTAATTTAGTGATTACTCATTATTCAACTACATCCCTATATTCAGCAATAACAACAGAGCAGTAATGTCACTAACATGAATTGTGTAAATATATTGAGTGCCTAAGGTTATGTAGAATAAAAGGGCACTATATATTCACTATGCATAGTCCTTATTCTACAATCCTTATTACTACTCAATGACATTAATGGCTGAGTTACTTTCTCCTTCTCCACAGACACAGCCTATGTCAGGATTTTTGTCACAGATGTAAATGACAACGCCCCAGCTTTTTCTCAGCCTGTATACGAGATCAGTGTGGAGGAAGACAAGGAAGTGGGCTACGTAGTCATTACTGTCACTGCTAATGATGAAGATGAGGGTAAGACCTTTGATTTCTGTCACGATGGCAACACCAGAAAAAGCATCCGTGTTCCATAACTTTACTTGGTAGAACAATTTGCACCTGCCATATATGCTAGTCTAGAGGTGAGATAGCTTTAGGCCCTCCCTACAGAACACAGCTTATTTACGGATACTGTCACCTGTCTGATTTTTAATGTGGATTTCTCATACTGCATGAATCTGTAATGTTATTTTTGACAGCTGGAGGCTGGAAAAATAATCATAGTGTGAGGTAAACCTAGGTGGAAAATGCATTTCTCCCCACTGAGCTTGTTAGCAAATCTCTATGGTGATTGTGGGAGTGACACATTCAGGCCCCCGAGGTAGCTATTTGATGTTGGCGCCTTTCTTTTGTTTGTCTCAAGCTGTTTCACAAAAGAAATAAATAAATAATATTGGCTGCTGTAATGACAGGTAAACCCTTTGTGGGAAAGATGTTGAGAACCAGAGAAAACAAAATTTGTGATTCCTTGCAAAGATTCACCTTTACCAAGCACTCAGGCAAATTTTCATAACATAATATCCTGTATAAAGTAGACAGCTTCTACATATGCCATGACATGGAATAGTGCTTTGGTAAGTCTGTAGCTGCACCCAAGGAGTACTCTAACTCTACATCTTTTTGGAGCTTTCTGCACTTCATTGTCTGCTGCTGTGGATAGTTTCATATGTATCAAGCTTAATATTTGCACTTCCCAGAAACAGCTTTTTCCCTATCATTGCTTCAGGATAATCTCATCTGGATATTACAGATTAGTAAAGACATTGCCATTGTAAAGACATTCTTGTGGACTCTCATTCACAATCAGATCATTTTGATTATCCTCTCAACACACTTTGTTTAAATTTTGATATATTTTTTAATATAGCATACAACTGTAGAATGTCATATACGTATCTCTAATCTCACTATTAGGTGTCATATAGAAGGATATGTTCCTCTCGTGTCATATCATGGAGATTTATCATGTTACTCTCACCCCTGGCTTACTCATTATGCATCTTAATCTACATCTAGATTTGTATAAAGGTGTTTTGTGAAAATATCTATAGTTATTTGAATTTAATTTTTAAAGAGTACGTCAACAAAGAATTTAAAGGCATGTATTATATTACTTACTCCACTCAACTCTGGTGGTGTTGAAAAAAATGTGTGAAGAGTTAATCTGTTGTTGACAAGAGCATGTGGATTTAACAAGAAAGAACTATGATAATAAATTCAGCCATGTTACTACGCTCTTGGCACAGGTGTCTAGGCAGGCAGATTATTGGTATTAACCAAAGATAATCCATAGAACATAAGACAATCCTATTAAACTGTTGGCTTGCTGATCAGGCATGACTTCTGGAAGATTTCCTATCATTCACTCTTGGCCTCATTCTGGAGCTTGACTCATCTTGGATCATACATTTCTTCTTGTTATGATTTGGTGTGTACGTCGTGTATGTCCCCTGCAGGCTCCTAGAGGGAAAATGTGCCTACATAAAGCAGATAACATGCAACAGTCTACCCTTTATAGGCACAAAGCCTCTGAGATATAGTGCTAATACTGACAGCATTGCTCCTGTTCATCCGAGTGAGACCGTTTTAGAGGCAGGTCATTGTTCTGTCCCACACAGTATGTTAATCTGCCTTTCTGCCCCATGTCACTTCTGTCCCATCATTCATTGATGGTTCACTAACAGATTAATGTGCTTGATGTTTCCCATTCTCATTTGCACAGAAGGTGACCCATGCTCATCTGTCATCATAGACAAACATGCAAAGCTGTTAGGGCTCTTGCCATCATGACAGCGCTTCACCTGTTAAATATGGTACACATGTTTGACAAATATGGTGTGGCATGTAGCCACCATAAGTGAGAGAAAAGGAGGGGTCAGCCCAGGGGGAGAATACTAGCAATCAGTGAATGTGGCTAAAAGCTCATTATGGATGAGACAGTAGCCATTGCATAGAGGTGAAGATGTCAAGATAGCTTACTGTGTCTGGATGGATAGCGTGGTTCCTCAAGACAGCTAATATTTCAGGTTTGTCATGTGCAGGAATACAAATCGGTGCTCAGTGCCACTCTTTACAAAGCATACAGTTAATTTAACATTTTTCTGATTGTAATCAAAAGGTGGATCATAATTGCCTGATGCACAAATATTAATTATTAAATGTTTTACAAACCTTAGTAGATTTATTCTTAATTTTAATAAAAAACGATGCTGTGTTACTTTGCAGTCTTAGAAGGCATGCAGTGCAGGGTGTCAGTGTGTAGGTCTTGCAATCCATAGAGCTTCAGGGAAATACAGCATATTAGCCAGCTGGTCATTAAAGAAACTGCTTTGGGCAAAAGCACCCGAGATGCCTCCAGCAAGTGCCAGAACACATTATGCTCCGCAATCCTGATGTCTGGGGCCAGGATGAGTACAACACATCTTAATGAAATTCTCACACATTTTCTCAGATCACACACAGATGGTGTTTGTCTCATAAAATCTTATCCAGGCTGGTAAACAGAGCCAGAGTAAAAGTTGTTTTCCTTTCTCTGTATGGAGGGTAGGCAGGGCAGAGAGGCTGGTTGCCCAAAGACAGGATACCTTTTTTTAAGTTTCTACATACACAGAAACACAAGTTTCTTTAAACACTTTATACATCATCTCAGGTAGGTAGTTAGGTAGGTAGGTAGGTAGGTAGGTAGGTAGGTAGGTAGGTAGGTAGGTAGGTAGATAGATAGATAGATAGATAGATAGATAGATAGATAGATAGATAGATAGATAGATAGATAGATAGATAGATAGATAGGAAAATTGCTGTAACATTAAAGTATAGCATAACCTGTGATTGTGTGACACCAAGTGTGTGGGATTTAATGATGAGGTGAGAAGAAAAGACAATGGGATGAAAGGCTTATGGACTCTGATGTACCTCTGATGCAACAGCCTAAGAAATTAATAGCAGAACTAATCATGTTTGTATACACAGCTTCCAAAAAGGTCAAAAAATTTTTTTATTTAATTGGAGTGATAGGGTGTGTGCTGGGACTTTTATATTTACTTAAAAGAAAGTCTCTTTATAGACATCTAAAGATTTTCCTTAAATGTTACCCCTAAATGTGGAGACTTTCATCACATCACCTTTTCATCACATAGGAGCTAGCCTTAATCAAAGCTATGACAAAGTCTGGTAGACGAGAGAACTCATCAAATTTTTTTCCTTTAGGGCATTCTTTGGTGGCCTTAAACCTTTAGCTTTTCTGTTTGCTTATGTTAATTAGAAGGTTAATTAGTAGTGGTGTTGAAACAGCTTGTTCACAGCACCTAAGGAAACATTTAACCTTTCTGGATAACAAAACGTCGATGTGAGCAAACATTTTTACAATTAAATTATACCACTTCAAACTCATAAGCCAACCTACAACTTTGCAGCATTAAACTTGCTTGTAATCCAAAAAGCATAGATTGATCTCGAGATAACTACACAGCCACCACAACATACAAAGTTCTGACACATTGCACATCTTTAACAGGTGCCAACGCAAAGCTGCGCTACCAAATTACCTCAGGAAACACTATGGGCACCTTTGATGTTGAGCCAGAGATTGGCACTATCTTCATCGCCCAGAGACTGGACTATGAGCGAGTGCAGCGTTACCATCTCCGCTTGGTGGCATCAGATGGAAAATGGGAGAACCAAACAGTAGTGGTTATCAACATCATCAACCAAAATGATGAAGCACCTATTTTTAGTCAGACAGAATATCATACAAGTGTAACGGAGGAGCTGATCGAGCTGCCTGTTCCTGTGCTGGAGGTGAGTGGGGGCTGAACATTCAAACGTACATAGAGCTAATTTACAGTTTTCAGTAGGTATAAACAGGCTACTCTCAACCTTTTGGTTTCCTGTGGGACGTGGACCTTCTGATTTAATATACTAAACTGCTAGCACTGTAGTTTTATATTGGAGTTCTTTGGATGGCTTGTTGTTTTCATAATGACCTTTCAGAGACAAAGAATGCTGGTCTTGTAGCTTTATGTATAACAGTTTCTATTCATGTTTACAGTGAATACATTATCTTTTGCATAAAGGGTTGCTGGGATATATTTCCACCTACTTAATGTTGGTTATTTTCTAGGTCTCAGCTACAGATCCAGACCAGGAGGCAGACCAGAGTGCAGTCCGATACTCATTACATGGGCAAGGTGCTGGGAGTGAATTCACTATAGAGGAACTCACCGGAAGGATTTATGCCCAAAAGCGTCTTGACCGAGAGGAACGTTCAGCGTGGCGATTTCTAGTGTTGGCCACTGATGAAAACGGTGATGGCCTAACTGGCTTTGCTGATGTGTTAGTGGAGGTACGTGACATAAATGACAATGCTCCACAATTCCTGTGTGCCTCAGAAGGATGCTTTGTGGGCCATGTGCCTGAGAACTCCCCAGCTGACACCTCCATTATGGAGATGCAGGCCACTGACCTGGATGACCCTAAAACTGGCAAGAATGCTGTTCTCACCTACAGAATTGTCCAGAATGTCCGTAATGAGATAAATCTCAACCTGTTCTCCATCAATCCAGCTACAGGAACTATCTATACAGTGCTGAGATCTTTGGACAGGGAGGTGGAGGACCATTACTTGGTAGTAGTTGAGGCAAGGGATGGAGGTGGCCTCTCTGGGACAGGAACAGCCACGATTATAGTTTCGGATGTGAATGATCACCCTCCAGTGTTCACACAGAGAGTCTACATGGCCACCATGGCAGAGGACCTGGATATTAACAGTGAAGTTCTGGCAGTGGCTGCTACTGATGGGGACGAGGGAGAGAACTCGGTGATGACTTTCAGCATCATAGGTGGAGATGAGGACCGCAAGTTCTTTATTGAGACAGACAAGGGAAATCGACAGGGCGTAGTGCGGCTAAAGAAAAAGATTGATTTTGAAAAGCCCCATGAGCGCACCTTCAATCTTACAGTCAAAGTGGAGGATGCAGACTTCTATAGCTTGGCATATTGTGTCATACAAGTGGAGGACTCAAACGACCATGCACCTGTGTTCTTTCCCCAGTTCTATGATGCAGGGTCCATGTTTGAGGATGTTCCCCTGGGCACCATTGTGGCCCAAGTGACTGCCATGGACCTGGATTCAGGGCAGAATGGAAAGTTCACATATAGCATTGCCCCAGAGTCTGACCCTTTTCAGCAGTTCCTGGTGGATAAGAGTGGATGGGTGGTGGTAGCAGACTCTTTGGACCGAGAAAAGGTATCACAACACAGGCTGATAATCTTTGCTACAGACATGGGAAACCCTTCTCTCACTGGATCTGCTATTGTTCTAGTGGCTGTACAGGATGTTAACGATAATGGGCCTGAGTTTGAAGTGCCATACCGCCCCATTGTATGGGAGAACACAATTGCACCACAGCTTGTCCATATGAATGACACTTCCACTCTGCTCCATGCCATAGACAGAGATAGTTCACCTAACGCAGGTCCTTTTTACATTCGGCTGCTGATGATCACCTCAGATGCCACAAACTTTAACCTGACTGATCTGCGGAATGGCAGTGCCATGATAACAGCCCTTCGCACCTTTGATAGGGAACAGCAGAAAGAGTACCTACTTCCAATTCTGATGGCTGACAGTGGCTCTCCTCCAATGAGCTCCACCAGTACATTGACTGTCATAATTGGAGATAAGAATGATCACCCACATGCACCTGGACACTCTGAGTTTATAGTCTACAATTATGAAGGTATGTTTCGGTGAAATGTTGATACATTATCTTGCTTGAGTGTTTACAGTCAAATTCTACAGCATTCATTTAGCATTTAACATTATCTTTTGGCTCATCATGAACCTTTGTCAGAAATATGGTTTGGGTTTTATGTATATTTAGAGTTTCCTGTTAACAAGAACCCATTGTGTAGCTCAACACATGCAGATTACTTAAGTCCCAGTTTTAACAGGCACATAAAAAGGAGTCATTTTAAAAGCTGCTTATTTCATGCCTAACAGGATTGAAGTTTTCTCTTTTGCCTTTGGAAAAGTGGTAACTAATACCATTGCCCCACAACCCTGCAGCTTAAGCAAGTCCATATCTGCCAATGAGCATTTTCTTGAAAAAAGATAGGAACGAGCATTTTCAAAAAAAAAAAAGATAGGAACGAGTCTTTCTACTCTCCTTCCTCACACACAAGCACAACCACACATATCCTCAGGTATTGCAGTCTGTGTGAGGTGACTTTTAATATAATGATGTATGTTGCTTTTTCTGCAGGTACTCTTCCTACTACTATACTTGGACAAGTTCAATCCCCTGACATTGATGACTGGAGTGAAAAGGTTTACAAATTTGAAGACAGACCCTCTAGGTATATTTATTTTTTTAAATTTGGTACGGGCAACTGACACTCAAAGTGATGAAAATAAAAAAGGAAGACAAATTGAAGGATATCATCTTGTACTGTGAATGTTTTTAATAGGTAATTACAACGAGATCCCAATTTACCTCTAGAGACACAGATTTATGTGGTTGATTAGAAAATTGAGGTGTGACAGACTTTAACTCTAATGAACAGCACATGAAATAGTGACAAGCTACATACTGTACTGAGCTTGCTGCACAAGCTGTGACAGACATGACACCTCTCAGAACTAAGGAAAAAGATGCATCAATATTCATACACATAACAAATGTCACAGTCTGCTGAGATGAGGCCTGTCTCTTTGAATATAGTTTTCTCCAAAATTAGCCTTCTTGAGGTGTTTTGGAAAGTGTTTGCTCCTGCTAATTAGAATAAGTAACACATGAATAGATTATCAGTTTATCACAGGCCTGTGTGGCATGACGTTTTGGCACACGCAGCATCGCTTCAGCCTTGGCAGTTTTTCATTTGCTTACTTGATGGGTAATTACCTCATTTGGCACAGAAGCTGGAGGTCACTAGCCACATGGAACTCAATTGCTGTTAGGTGAACATGATTCCAGCTTTTAAATTCTAATTTGAACACCAGCCGGTGTGAGTTTTGCGACCTTGGTGTGTCTGTCCAGGGTGATAAACACAGTTAAACACTTCTGTAATACCTGCATCATATTGTTGGTGTTAGTAGCAAAATACTAAAGGTACATTTCTACTGCCTGTTGATCAATATTGGATGCTTTTCGATATGTTACAGATATTCTTGTAGATTACAGATGTTCTTGTAGATATTCTTCTTTAATGTTCTCTACAATGACTGCTCATTTTATGTACTTGACTGCATCAGGTTCAAGTTGTATAATAGTTATTCTCTCTCTTTACAGAAAAGGTGTGTCAGGTGTAGGCACCAGCTTTAGATGATATTTTAGATAGTATGCATGTTTTAAATGATGTACTGTGCTAAGGTCTGGAGTACAAGATTCAAGTACAAGGCCAATCATTCTAGTCTGCATAAAATGAAACTAAATTAAAGAACTATGTGCAAAAAGAATTAATTGAAATAATAAGAAATCAAAAGGGGTAATAGAATGTGATGAGCAATATGTTACTGGTTACATGTAGTAGTATGATGTGCCATTATGTTTCACACAGTAATGGTACTGAAAGTGCAAATATTAAAGAATGAACTGTGATAGTTAAGGTGCAAGTGTATAACTCCAGTGGTCTTATGTAGTGTTCAGATTCAGGCTGTCTATCGACACCAGCAGTGGCACAACAAAGGAGCATGACAACATTCATTTTCAAGGGCAGAAGGTGGTTTAAATTCATAGGTCTAAATTGCAAACTTGCATACTAAATACTATGCCCCCTATGGTAACAAATAGCATACACTTTACAATTATTTCTATACATTTTACTGCACTGATGTACACTTTGGCTGTCAGCCAGTGACAGAAAGCAAAGTAACCAAAAAAATTGTGTTTTTTTTTTTGTTAACAATTTTTTTCTCTAATCACAGCTCCTGAGCCAGCACTCACAGTGCTGCTACAGGTTTGAAGTGTTGATTACTCTTAAAAAATAAGCTGAGTGTAAAACCTTTCACATTTAATTGGCAAGAAAGTTTACTTTTATTGAGAATAAAATTTGCTTTTGTTCAGTTGGGTGATTTTATAATTATCACTAAAAATAAAATGTCCTTCGTCTATGCAGTGGCTACACAGATGAGGGTAAAGCAGTACCCTGGAAACCATGAGTAGTTGTGGTGGGTACTGTAGTACCATAAGATACACTTTGCTTTGTATAGAAATGTATGCCTCGAACAATATACTTTTTTGTAACCGAGATGGGACATGGTCATTATGATTAGGACATGTTTTTTATTAGGACTTCCAGTGAAGTTCATTAGTTCATTAATTCATTAGAAGGTATCAGGTGATCCTGCTGGCTAGATTGAAAGGTTTCTATGCCCCGTTCTAGATATATCCATTGAGACGGCTTTGGCATATAAGGTACAGCAGTGACATATTTGTTATATTACCATGGTGACCTTCTCTAATCTGCGTCAGGACTCTGCATAGCCTGTCCAGGTTGACAGTGCCTGTGTTTAGCTGAAGTGCTAGGCTGTACTAAAGGACATCGCCATGAGACAGTGAGGAAGTGTCTTTGTGACTGCTGTCTCTTTAAAAGTGAAAGAGGAACATGGACTAACAGGTGAAGAGCTGACATTTTATAATGCCAACAGTCTGGATGGTGGCCCTGCATGAGGGCTGAAGAAACAGAGGGTGTGATGGAAAAATAAAGCCTCTTAATGGACTGCTTAGTTATTATTATGTCTGGTCAAAGATGCTGAAAGGCAATTTAAAAAGTCTACTTTGTTTAATTAGCTGTTGCGTTTTTATCACTACTGCACCTTCAATATATACACATCCTCACTTCATCTCTCTCTTTATCTTTCTCTCTTGTTTCACAGGCAGTTTATCCTGAACCAGAACTCTGGTCAGCTAAGCATAAAAAGTGGCACCCCAGCTGGGACGTACAGACTACAGGTGCGAGTGGCAGATAAAAGTTGGCCCGATGTCACCTCCACTGTGCAGATTACAGTCAGGGAGCTAAAGGAGGAGGCGCTGCTCAATGCTGGCTCACTCCGTTTCTCCAGTGCGTGGTTTAACACCTGTTTATCTACTGCAACATTCACCTCCACTTCAGTGTGCTGAACAGAACTATTAAACATCTCTGTTTCCATTTATCAGTCATTATGATGATGATGATGATGATGATGATGATGATGATGATGATGATGATGATGCAAGGACACTCCAGTGCATGCAAGCTAACCTTTATTCAGTGCACATGTAGTCTATGTCAAGAATTCTGATGCAACATGTAAAAAAAAAAAGAAAAAAAAGAAAGAAATCTCTGGTGGCCTGAGGACAAGGGGGTTTGAATTTACGTTCTTAACATACAACCATAAATTCTTTCCTCTAAAAATGTCCCATCTCTGAAAGGACGAATTATAACGATTTAGTGCTTTTGCCTTTGACTGAGGAATTCATAAACATATTCCACATAAATATGTATTTCACACAAATGTTTTTCAGTCCCAATAACTGCCCTTAGACTTCCATATTAAGTAAAATCTTTTCTTGGTGCAGGGAAACGAGTCTTGTCTGTATGTATGATACAGATGCTCTAGAGCTGTGGTTCTCAAACTATTTTCAGTCCATCCATTTAAAAAAACATGACAAATCCCTCAGTGTAGATTTTAATTATTTAAACTATTTAAATTTGGGCCATGTTGTTCAAATACATACATTTGGGTATTTAATTGGAGCCAGAGGGGATATTTTTATTAACATTATAATCACATTCCTGTCTAACCTCTTTCAGTTTATCAGTTAGATAATGGTGATTTTTTTGATGCCTACCCCGTAATATTATAAAGGCAGTGCAAGAGAGAGAAAGAAATCGTGGATCAACTTGTGTTATAAATTAATGTTAATTTATGGTTGTAATATAATACCACTTGTTTAGTTGTTTTGACTTTTTATAGTTACTTTTACCAGACTGTTAAGAATGGTAACTATAAACCTCCACATACCTCTTCATTAAGTGTTTTCTGAAGTCTGTATTGGTGTACATAACCCTGTGTTTTGTTGTTTATTGTGTGCAGATGTAACAGCGGAACAATTTTTTAGGGCCTCTGATGGTGACAAGAGTTTGTATGAGCGTCTGCAGTGTCTGCTCTCTGAAGTCTTTCAGACAGATCTAGATAAAGTGTACATCTTCAGCCTGGCCAATGGCAGTCATTCCACTCAGCAGCACCTCAGCTTGTGGTTTGCTGCCCATGGCTCACCTTACTACAAACCAGAGAAACTGCATGGCAATATGGCTATGCATAAGATCAAGGTAACACTCACATACATAGAAACACATATTTACATCTCTCACACACCTGACCACAGACCGCTACTAACACTTTACACGTATACAGAGATTGACATGAGGCATTCTGAATATTTCATGGCCTTGTAAGGTATATCACAGCATTGTGCAGCCATGGCCAGTGAGCCAGAAAGGGAGGGAATGAAGGAGGGACAGAGGGAGTGAATAAATGGATCTGTAAATCAGGTGTGAGTGGGAGCTACGTGAAGCTTCTGACTTTTGTTTATGCCCAGTGTTGGAGGCTGCTCTGAAAGTTTTACAAAGGCTTGTAATGAATGTGACATATTGCCCTTGGACATGGATTTCAGCCAATGTCTCTCTCTCTCTCTCTCTCTCTCTCTCTCTCCCTCTCTCTCTCTCTCTCTCTCTCTCTCTCTCTCTCCCTCTCTCTCTCTCTCTCGGTCTCTCACTCTCTCTCTGTCTGTCTCTTTCTCACTCACTCACTCACACACACACACACACACACTCAGAGCTTATATGAGATTTTATAAGGCACCTTCATTGTGTTCCACGGATCCCAGACTACATTGTCAGTCGCTCTATACCTTGGTATATATCAGTGGACTGTGATGTTCACTGTCACACACAACCAGCTGGATACCGCAATTGAAAATTAAGTTCTCTCTTTCATGTATCTTTCTAGTCTTTCTTTTACTTGTTTTTTGATGTAAACCTGTTCCACATTGGAACAATCTGCGAAAGTCCAACTACATCAGCTTTCCTGCTTATATAACATGCCTTAATTGTGACCTGCTAACTGTTTACCTTAACCATTAGTGATTAATTAATTACTTCACGTTACTGTTGGTCATACTTTATCATTGACTTTTTAATAAGCCCTGTTGTCACTTCACTAATCAAACTAGAGATGTGTAAATGTGTTTGTGGAAGCTCTTTTCTTCCTCTATAAGGAGCCTTCGGGTAAATAATGTACATAAATGTGTGTGATTTACAGAAACTTCTGCTCTAGCAACTTGAATATTTTTAACCATGACCTGCTGAAATACTTTACAGGGTCAACATCTGATCTGCTTTTGCCACTTTATAACCTCTGATGTATCATTATACGCCTTAAGTTAGAGAAGAAGACAAACAAACAGTACATGGGGTCAACCATCCTAACATTCAATACTGTAATATCATCAGCATTTCATTTTCTGCATGCTTCTTGCTTCCTCTACCAACACACTAATCTGTAATCTGTGTCTTTCTGTGTCTTTCAGTTGGAATCTGCTCTCGGTGTGAGCATTCTGCAGGTGGGTGTGGATGAGTGTGACTATGCAGACTGTAGTCCCGCAGGTGGCTGTTCCAGCAGGGTGACGTTTAGTGACACTCCTTCTGTTCTGAATGGTGGCAACACTTCCCTGGTTTCTGTCTCAGCCACAGTTAGAGCTCTGTGTGGCTGCTTGGCCAGAGAGAGCAAGCACATGTCCTGCTCTTCTTACCCTCACAGCCCATGTCTTAATGGAGGCACTTGTGTGGATACAGAAATGGGCTACAGGTAATATTTCAGAGGTGGACAATGGGATGTACTGATATAGTGATATATCACAGTGCACAGTGCACAAAGCTGATGAAATGTTTAACATTAGTTTAATAATCATTCTTTTTTTTTTCATTTTAGGTGTTTAATATTTTAGGATAGTCCTTGAACATTTAATTAGACACATTTATGATACTGTTTATATGTTTATATGTTTTAATATAAGCTAAACACACTATTAATCAAACTAAATATATAATACAATTATATAGTGGTTATATTAAACATGTGTGGTTAATAGTGTGTTTAGCTCGTATTTTTTACATATTACTATAATACAATCAAATGCTCAATATTTTGTGGCAATCTGTGCCTCTCCTAGTTGTCAGTGTCCACCCTTGTTTGACGGACCAGAGTGCCAGCAGACTAGGCACACATTTTTGGGAGATGGCTATGCCTGGTTCCCTCCCATAAAGCCTTGCTTCAAGAGCCACATCTCTCTGGAGTTCATCACAGAGTCAGCTGACGGACTGCTTCTGTACAATGGCCCCCTCGGTGTCCACCACCCCGGAGACAAGGGGGACTTCATTGCACTTGGTACTTTACCCAAATGCCAAAACATTTTTTTTTTTTTTTTTTTTTTTTTTTATTATTTACCCCCTGCATTGTTTTCATTTCTAGTTGTAATGAACAACCAGTGAGTTGTAATCTTAATAATGAAAAACATGACAAAGCAATCGATACCATTATGATTGAGGGTTTGTACATTGGCTATGCAGAAAATTAATTTTCCTTAACAATTAGCTGTGGGCCAAAGGGTCAATAAATGTGATGATGATGATGATGATGATGATGATGATGATGATGATGAAGGATGAACACTTAGTGATGAATTGATCTAAATTTAAATGTCTGTGGTCAGCACTGTAAGGGCAAGTATGTTAAGAGACAAGGCCTTCTAATAAAGGTCAAACGTTGCACATATGCTGTCCTATCTGTTCTGCCCTGACCTCATATGACTCAAGAGTGTAACCTGAAAAGGCCTTAAAACAGCTTAGATTGTCGGTATGCTCTGTGCTGCCTGTAGGCACTTAATTATCGAGCTGGCCTTGTGCTGTCTTGATTGTAGGAAAAAAAATCGAACTGGACCACAAATTGATTGCACGGAAACATTTTTTGCCACCAGGGGTCTGGCTCAAACCGTAACGGTACAGGACTCGATGTGCTGTCAGGGTGTGATGAATTAGTCTGGGGGAATTGAGAAATAGCATCAGCGTTGAAGCATATAAGAGAATGCATTAAGAGCTGACGGTGGAGAGGCTCGGTCAGGACATTAACACACTTACAAGTGATAGATTGACTCACTTAGTAGTTTGAGAACTCAGGAATACAACATGGTGTCTCATCATCAGATGTCTGTCCTTCTCCCTAAAATGATGTCATCTCTGTTTTTTCTAGAGCTGAAGAAAGGTATCCCAGTGTTGAGTGTTAATCACGGCTCTGGCACGGTCACATTGCAGCTTCTTGCACACGCCTCTCTGTCTGACCGCCGTTGGCATCATCTTGACATCATCAGTGATGGAAAGGTAGTACCAGGACTAGGGACGGTTTCTTCTAAAACCTCACAGATTAAAGATTATTTGCTAGACCAAATTCAAGCAGAACTGCTGAAAAATCCAGTTTGGTCTGGCCAGGTTCTGGCTAAATTACACGTATCAGTGCAACGTCATACACATGCTGTTTAGGAAATAGCACAACATTAAGGCAATTAGAAAATCATATATTTTTTATCATTTTATTCAAGTGTTCATAAAAAAATCTTTCAAGGAAAGATAAAACTATGGAGCCAGGAAACTGACAAACAGTCTTCAAATATCAGTTTAGAATATCAAATATTCTTTTTATATTTGCCTTTTAACATAAACAAATGTAGATCTCAGAAAAGTCTAATAAAAAATAAAATAAATGTTTTATGTAAATTAGGCCAAAGGTGAAGTGAAAAGGATTACTAAGGAAAAGTCAGATTCAGCATATGACAAATCACAGCTAACTCCCACACTTGGATTCATGTGAAGTGAAGTGAAGAGATGTGGAGTAGATATAAGTGGAAACAAAACAGAAGCTATGAACCATAAGAAGTGCATCAAGTTTTTATATGCTACTGAAATTGTTGAAAGTGTAAGTTGCTGCTATGATTGGCAATTTTAGCAAAGTTTAACTATCTAGAAAATGCTGCTGCTTATGTACTAGCATTTTTTTTTTTACATCAGTGTACAAAACTAGCAATTTGAATAGAACATACAAACATTTTTGTTTGGCCACTGTCTAGTTTTTCCTGGTAATCTTACATTAAATCTGGATTGTTGAATCTTGAATTTTAGAAGTTTGCAGTCAGCGTTCTGATTTAAAAAAATGGAGGAATATGTTTCCAAGTTAAATCTTCCCCTAGCATGTATATTTTTAATACAATACTGAACAGATTATTTTATTTAAGGTAACGTATATAATTTACTTTTCCAAAATTAATATTAATGTACGTTTGTCATCATTGTGAGCTACAAAGTCCTCCAACTTTATTCTGCTTGTTTAAAGTTCTGGGAGTTGGTCAGAGCAGGCTGGATTTTCCAGCAGTGTATAATGATAGAGTGCCAAATGACAGATTATTATATCTTTGCAATACTCACAAGTTAAATGCACTTAAATCGCTTAAGTTTTTAGTTAGTGTAAATACAGTCAAGTGTACTCTTCATGTTTACTTAGTGTGTAAATATATTTTGCAGGAGGTACACTTGATTGTGGACCATTGCTCTGGTGCAATGGTGAATGAAGTGGACGGGTTGGGAGTGGACATGTTTGAGACAGACCAGTCAGTGTGCAAGGTGTCTGCACATACTCCAGGCAATGAGAGGTAAAATAAAGGGTTCTCAGATTATTATTGTTGTTACATCCTTCTTTTTCCGATCACAAGAGCATGCTCTATGTAAATATGCCCTTTTATATGTTGGCCCCACATGAACAGTAATATACTGTATGAGATTACTGTAGATGAGATCACTTAGAAATCATAAAGATGGCTTTGAACTGCAATTGTAATGATAACTTTAGGGCTGTAATTGACACGAACACGTTTTGCATTATAGACCCCATCACCTACAGATGATAAACAAAAAATACTTTCAAATTTTTTAAATAAAAAATTATTTACAATCTTACTATGTGTCTCACACATGAGGATGGGTTTCCTTCTGATTCTAATTCCTTTCAAGGTTTCTTTGTAATATCATCGCAGGGATTTTTTTCTTGCTACAGTCGCCCCTGGTATGCTCACCAGTTTTGGAGATAAATTTGTAAATGTACTAAATTGTAACTTGACTATGTCCTTAATATTAAACAAAGCGCTATACAAATGATAGATAGATAGATAGATAGATAGATAGATAGATAGATAGATAGATAGATAGATAGATAGATAGATAGATAGATAGATAGATAGATAGATAGATAGATAGATAGATAGATAGATAGATAGATAGGACAGTTGGTTTATAAATTACATTCTATGTCACTACTGTGCATTTCTCCTGATGTCAGCTCTATTAATGTATTGTTTGTCTCTCTGTAGATTCCTAAATTTGAATCAGCCTCTACAGCTTGGTGGAGTGAAGGACACATATCCACTGCGTCACACAAACACACACTATAAAGGGTTTGTGGGCTGCATCAGAAACCTGGTGGTGGACACCCAGGTGTGGAGATTTCACAGTATCTACTTATTATTTATGATCTCAATTATTTCATGAACTTTTCTCTTTAACAGTGTTAGCATTGCTAACAAAAAGAAAACTATTCTTTAAGCAGCAATTAAAAAAACAACAAGACAAATATCTGGTCTGACCATTACTGTATAATAAACAACTTCTCTTTTTTTTTTAACCAAATAACAAGACCATAATCTAGTCAACTTACTTTCTATAGGCATACAAGACTTCACAGGTCAAAGTTCACCCAGACAAAGTTGTCATGAATTGAAAGAAACTTTTACCAGAAGCAAATGTTTGTCATTTACATCATCTGACTGTTAATAGAAAGCATCCATTAGCTCATATAAAGGAATCATTTTCTGTAAAATCTAGCAACAAGGACACACATTCTGGTATTGCACATCCTGAATTCTCTCTACACACTGACTCAGCTGTGAGGGTTGAAGCTAAATATAGACGTCTGATCTAAATATTTTATTAAAGCAAGCTTATTTATGTTCAAAAGTGAAGGCTGTTCTGTTTTTAATAGCAATATGGTAATCAAAGTGAAACAGTTTAATAAAAAGTGACACTAGAGCACCATGGGCATCTGTTTGCTTGTGAGCGTCTTCTCAAATTATGTTGAGGTGCCCAATAATTTTACAGAAGCAGCAGTTTACTAAGCTAACTGGCTTTATAGGACTCTAAAGAAGCCTGTGTTTTATCAAATATCAGCTGGCACAGGCTCTTCTATAAATATATGATATTTCATATACATACACATATTCATATTCATATACATATGATGGTATTCATATACAAATCATGACAGATTTCCCCTCTTTCTACAAAAGCTTCTGGAACAGTTCATGCAGGTGTGAGTAAGCAGGTTAGCTATCAAACACTAGCAAGAATCAAACAGGAATCTGACTGGATCCACTCGTCCATACCCATGCATAAAGCAGTACACTTTACCCCCATCTATTTTCATCAATTTTCATAAACACAGAGTTGTTTCAGCGTGTGGGTGAGGGATTTATTTCCCTCCTCGTGACAAGTCTGAGTCACACTGACTATTTTCTGACATGTCAGACATTTTTGTAGAAGGTTGCAGAATTGCATGACATTTTGTGATGATCTCAAGAGAAATGTCCTACTATTATGCCCAAATTGGATGCGTAATTGTGAAGTTTGACCAGCTGTGCCAGCTGACACACAATTATACAATTTTATAAGTCTATGTAGCTTGATGGATATATTTCACATTCGAAAATCTTGTCAGTATCTTACACTTACTTGAGGCAATGTGGAAGATTGGTAAATTATTGCAAGATTGTAAAATTAGACTAACCTCTATGTCTCAGGATTGGAGAATATGACATATCAATATACACCAGGCAGGACACCCATAGTGCTGACTCAGACTCATTTGTGTGTGTGTGTGTGTGTGTGTGTGTGTGTGTCTGTCCTTGGTCAGGTATATGACCTGAGCAGTGCAGCAGAGAGTATGAACAGTGCCCCCGGGTGCAGTCTGACTGATGGAGTGTGTATGACGATGGGAGGTCCCTCCTGTGGCCTGCGTGGAAAGTGCCTTGGGGAGTGGGGCTCTTTCAGCTGTGACTGCCACCCCGGATACAGCGGACACAAGTGTGACAACGGTGAGTTGGCATTTGTTTTAAAATGTACAAGTTCATAGCATTAAATTTTTTTAGTTGATCTGATTAGAGGTATCACAATGAATATAGCAGTATTAAAATTAGTAAAAACATACAGTATCATAGCAACA
This sequence comes from Tachysurus vachellii, assembly GCF_030014155.1. Taxonomy (NCBI): domain Eukaryota; kingdom Metazoa; phylum Chordata; class Actinopteri; order Siluriformes; family Bagridae; genus Tachysurus; species Tachysurus vachellii. Next base: position 12,659,661 of record NC_083464.1, on the reverse strand, counting down.
GCCTTTTTAAATACACATAATTAAAAAGCTTTATATTAATAGAGGATGCTATAAAAGGAGCTTTCATAGAGGAGTTCTATTTTTATTTTGTGTCAAACAGTTTCCTAGCATGTTCTAATGTGTGTGTGTGTGTGTGTGTGTGTGTGTGTGTGTGTGTGTGTGTGTGTGTGTGTGTGTGTGTGTGTGTGTGTGTGTGTGTGTGTGTTTGTGTGCACTTTAGCGCTTCCTGAGTGGTCCTTTGAGAAGGAGAGCATGCTCAGGTACCAGCTGCGAACAGGAATCAGTCCACGCAGGACACATGCTCAGTTCCTCATCAGAACCCGCTCCTCATCAGGCTTCCTGCTCAGCATGAGCTCCCGGGACTCCAATGAGTTCATCATCCTGGAGGTGAGGGGTAGACATTCACACAGTGTCTCACACACATACACATTTACATAGTTACCCAGGCCGCTCTCCACAAATTTCCAGGCTCCTTGCAAATGCAGTCCATGTATTTCCAATGCAATGCTTTTAGTTAAAGCCATTTTATTTAGAGACCCAGATTAGATCTGGTCATTCATTCATCCCACTGTATTTTAAGACATAATGTTAAGTATTTAAAAGCAATTACAAATTTCAGTGTTTTGAATTAGACATGATTTCAGTTTGCTGTCATAATGTGTTTATACATAATGTAATGTGTCTACACCAACAGTACTACACTTTTAACATCCGCATCCATGTTCATGTAGATAGTAGATGGCTATGTGTGTGTTCGTGCCAACCTGGGTGATGGCCCAAACACACTGAAGCTGGGGAGCCAAAGAGTGGATCACGGCCAGTGGGTCCTGGTCATCTTGAGTCGCCATGACAACATGTTCACCCTGCAACTGGAGCAAGGCGGGGGGTCACGGGAGGTCAAAGGGGTGTTGGGAAATAAACAGGAAATTGTAGTACAGTCCTCCAGTGTGCTTTTGGGAAACGGTGCTTCACACAGCACACAGGAAGACTTCCAAGGTGCGTCTCGGCAACAGTCTCTTCCTCCACCTCTTTCTTTCTAATGTCTAATCCATGTCGCTATTACAGGATAAAGAAGACACAGCAAGCTTGTGTTAATAGCAGCAAACATGTCAAACAACCACATGTGCCAATACTTTATTTTTAATAAAACCATATAACTGTGCATAGAAAAAAGGCTATCGAGAGTTACAGCACCATTAATTTATACTCTTTTCAGGGTGAAAAGAAAACTATTTAACTAGTTAAAACTAGTTAAACTAAAATCCAAGATTTTTTTACTTGGATCAAGAAATAATTATCGACGAAAACATTACCATGTGTACATAAATTTATAAAAAAATTCTGGTGCATTGAAAGTCTACACAAACTCAAATATTGCAAAAGGGCTAGTGTTTGTGTGTGCAGGTTTTCATTCCAGATTCCACACCTAAGTGTATTAGATCAGCTGTTTAAACAGGTAGACTTCAGGTCTGGCTCGTGCCTGTTTGGAATAAAATCCTGCACCCATACTGGCTTTTTCTGAATAAGACTGGAAACTTCACATCTAAAACATTAAAAAGTCTTATAAAAACTGTGATTGAGCTACCATAATTCGCCGGAAGCTTTTTGCTGCATGCCTTTCAGTCGCTACGCTAATTAACACTGGTGTGTCAGAGAAAAAAGTGATTCAAGTCAGTGTACATAATTATGTTAAACTTCACTTGGCAGTGTAAATGATTAAATAATGAACAGTTATTTGTTGAAAATGTATTACATTTATTTGTTTTCTCTGCCTTTCATATCTGTACTCTTTCTGTATTTGTTGCATCACAAGTTTAACTCTGTATGATGCATGTACCTGTGTGTGTGTGTGTGTGTGTGTGTGTGTGTGTGTTGCTGTGCAGGTTGTATGCGGGATGTAAGGCTGAACGGTCACTCTTTGCCCCTGGATGGTCAGAGCAGTGAGTTTGTCATGGTATTAGAGCGGCGGGGAGTTCAGGCAGGATGCCACTCTGATGCCTGTCGTGCTAAACCGTGCCAGAAACCTCTGTACTGTGTGGATCTGTGGAGGAAGCATGAGTGCAGGTAAGACTACATACAGTGTACACTGCAAAACTAATGAAAGTTACTAAGCTTTTAAGAACCACTGAAGAAACACATACACTAAAGAATATACACACATTTTCTCATGGGCATTTATGTGTCTCCAGAAATGTAATCTAATTAAAATAAAGTTATATACAGTAAAATGTCCTCTACATGGCTTTTCTCATTGCAGGTGTCCAGCAGGTCAGTTGCTTGTGGTGGATGAACACACAGGGTTGGTTAGCTGTGTCATGTCACCTTGTGGTCCCTCCACATGCCGTAATGGGGGTACCTGCCTGGCTCATTCCACCAAGAGCTACCAGTGTCGCTGCCCAGAAGGCTTCCGGGGCCAGTGGTGTGAGATCAGCCAAGTAAAAACATCACACTTGGCCACACTCAGCCCCAGCTCCATCCTCGCTATAAGCATGTGCCTACTTGTGTTCTTCGGTAACTAACACTTCAGTCCTTTCTTCAGTCCCAGTCACACTTATAAATGCATAACAAACATTTAGATGCAAGGTTTTATTTATTATACAGATCTATTTACATTACAATCAACAGAGTATTTGCACTAGGGTTATACTTATACTGCTGTACTGATAAATGTTGTTTAAAATGTTAAAGGCAGTACTTCTAAGAGCAGGACCCTTCTGGGACATCCCTTATCAATTAATAATGTCTGACTACAACTTAACACATAATAATGAGATCAATAAGTCATGGCCATGAGGCAATAAAAATATATTTGAACATCACAATGAATGATTGCTATGCTCGGCCTATGCATATAAATCAATATCATAAACACAGCAAATGATTCATCATCAGGCTTCATAATTATAAAATAGGACAACATTTCAAGTTACAATTAAACAAAAACAAGCCAAAAAAATATACATATTGAACCGACCAATATTTGACTCAAATTTATAACATTTAAAATAACAATATGAAACATGAAACCTATCTAAATTTCACTAATGAGTAATGCCCATGAATATGGGTTGTTTTTTTAGTTTTTCATTTGTTCATTTTAATCGCAAAATAGACTAACCTATGCAGCTCAGTAATATGTTCATAATTATTTGTTCACTTAGCCAGTATTGAGGGTCTAAGGCAAAGGCACGGTTTGAAATATATCACTATATTGTCCATGGGTGTACTTAAACCATCTAATGAGTAGTGGGCCTGTTAACCTGAAGAATGTGCTTGTACACTTACTACACTGTAGTATTTAACCACTTATGTACTTCGCTCTGGATAAGGGCGTCTGCCAAATGCTGTAAATGTAAATGTATTTAGATACCTTTCTGCAGCTAATTTGACAAATAAAATTTGTCAAAATTTGACCAATTTTGAGTATTGGTGTAGCAATATAGTCTGTTCTTCATTAGCATTATTAGTTGCATACACATTTGTTGTAGAAAGAATTAGCATTTTCAGATTTGCATTTGCAGAGTAGTGTCATGTAGCAGAGCCATAATGTGTGTATGTGTGTGTGTGTGTGTGTGTGTGTGTGTGTGTGTGTGTGTGTGTGTGTGATTGTATGCATGCACACAGTTCTGTTGTGTGTCACTTTTGACAGGTGACAGCTACATCGTTAATATAATAGGTTGACAGTTGAGCTTCCTCTTTACCGACCTTATCCATCCGATCAAAGACATCATGCTGATACAGACACACAGGACATTGCCTCATTCCTGTTCTAATGAGAGTCAAATAAACCAAAAAAAGTGAAACATGTGGCAATAATGGATGTTTCAGAGTTGGTTGAGACTTCAATGTGCTGCCAGTAGAGGCTTATTGTAATAAGATTAAGAATTGAATTGTGACGCTAGTGTTTCTGAAGTTACAAGAACAATTGTATTGGTTGTATTCTATTCTCTCCATCCTCATGTTTATCATGTCATATTTTCTTCTTCTGTATCACTGTCTCTTGTCCAGCTGTGCTGGTGGCGGTGACTGTGTGGAACCAGAAGGGCAGTGAGAATAAATTCCGGAAACGCGGCGTGTACCACATTCCAGCTGAGCACGAGAGCTGGGAGGACATCAGGGAAAACATCCTCAACTACAACGAGGAAGGTGGAGGAGAACAGGACCAGGTACACTGTAATCACTGATGATACACAAAAGCAGGAGGCTTTTGTTTGTAAGAATTCCACTAGATGGCAGCATAGCGTCGGTTTTGGTCAGTGTAATAATACATAATGAGAAAGCACAGACGTGAGAAGTCTGAAAAAGAAAATGTATGAATAGCACAAGCTGATGTAAACACAAGAATAGAAAATTGCCAGCATATCAAAGTATATGACATGATAGGTTGTTTCTGATTTGTTTGGTATCACTTCAAATAATTCAGTAGACAAGAACAGATTTATTTATGCTGTCTGAGAGGAATATGTAACTCATAAAACTCTTTCATTCACTGATCAGAACTATGTTGATAAAAAAAGGAAACCATACTTTGAGGGGGGAAAAAACACCTGAGCAATAAGAACACTAAACAATGAGATGGTTTGCTTCTATTTGAGAACCTTAGCCACTAAGCTTGTCTATCAGGTTGTCTGTTATTGGTAACTTCCTCGTTCTCATTTTTCTCTGTTGGTATTTTAACTCATTCTCCCCTAGAATGCATATGACATCACAGAGCTGAAGAGACCGTTCTGCTCCAGCTTGTCTCAGTCCTCCTCGTGCACCACAGCGCCTCTTATCAAGTCGTCTCAGGGCTCTCAGGAGGAAGTGCACCCAGGCGGAGTCCAACCCACCCACCACCACCACAACCCTAGCACTGCTTCCCATTGTGCCATGGATTTCAAGAACTACGTGGCACGCATCATCTGGGAGGCTGATAATGACATAATGGCCTTCCCTATGGACACCTATCATGTGTACTGCATCGAAGGTGCAGGTTCAAACGCAGGCAGCCTCAGCTCTCTGAGCTCAGCCATACCAGAGGAAGACTTCAGCTATGATTCTCTGCAGCACTGGGGGCCCAAATTTGAGGGGCTTAAGGAGTTGTATCAAAGGCCCGAGGTGGGTTTTGCAAACACAGATGTTGTGCAGAGCCTCAGCCACACTGGGGGCAGGAGCTTTGAGCAGCAACACTAAGTCAGTAAAAGTCTGTGTGTTATTTACTGAGTTAAAGCAAAGACACGCTACATGGAGTCAATCTCTTCTCTTGCTGGACTGCCAGAAAATCTTTAAGAGTAAGAGAAGCCTGGAGACGGCATAGCAGGCATGCTTTATTTATTGAGTTTACTCAGTGTATACTGTCAGTAGTGCGCTATTTATTTTATCCTTGACGATTTACAGAGGGAACAAAGCCACAGTATAGCTATTTTACACTCAAATGCATTTTCTGTCAGGATACCACAGAGCTACATGTCCACATCTATAGTGACAAAAAACAAACACACATCATAGATTAACATTGATTCCATAGATTCCAGGTTAAGCTTGATAAGCAAAGTCAGAATCACTCTAAGGAGCAGTAAATGAATCCTTTATGGTGTGCTGATGTTCCCAGGTGGCATGGTGGTGCATTGAGTAGAATTATCACCTTACAGCACCCCGGTTTTGAATATTGTTACTGGTTCTGTGTGGAGTTTCACATATTCTCCCTCTATCAGTGGATTTCCTCTGGGTTCTTTGATTTGTGCCACTTTCCAAAAACATTTCCAGGTGAACTGGCTTTAAATTGCCCCTAAGTATGAATGAAGTATGTGCAGGATGCCCTGCGTGGACCAGCAAAAAAAGGCACGTTGTTATGCCTCATACTATGCCCAGGAGAAGCTCTGGAACCGGCTCTACCCTAACCAGAAGAAATGCACTTACTGAAGATGAATAAACGAATAAATCATATTCTCTAACACATACTCTTGGTATGTTACAAATGCTATAATGGGTGTTGTGTGTTTTGTTTTTTTGTCTTTATTTCATACAACATTTTCTCTTCATTTGAGGAGCTGTGTGCACCATCCTCTTCATACACTTCAGTCTGATCTGATGGATTAAATCTCAAGACACGCTGCGTTCCTGATGAACTTGCATCAGTGTGCACCTGCAGTAATTTTGCAAAAGCGAAAATTACAATCATAAAAATCTGTTATTGTTTAAAAAAATTTTCAATGCTTTAAATTAATATAGTTCTATTTTTTGATATGTGCAAGAACAGTTCTGAAAATTAAAATTTATATTTTGTATGAACAATAAATCTAAACAAAACAATGTTACCATTAAATGGTGTTATTTGATATTTCACTTGTTTCATTAGCTGATTGTTTTCAACAATATTGTGTCGACTTATGATGTTTTCAAACCAAGCAGTGACATGCAAAATTGACATGCAGGACGACTCGAATTAAGAATAAAATCCAGTTCGGTAGCACAGTGGAGATGCCTGGGCCTGTTTCACAACTCCATAGCATTCAATGCAAATGAGATGCAGAGTGTGGGAACAATGACACATGCACCAGTATTACAATCTGTCCCTGTCACAACCATTATAATGTCAATAAAACAGCATACATTTAAATACTGACCCTATGACTTTGTGTATATATGTATGTTTTCTAGGGATTTAATGTCAAGTACTCCTTTTTGTATATATGTTTTAATAAATAAAGCTTTCCTTAAAGCATTTCAAAATGTTCACTTTATCTTAAGCAAACACAAACATTTTTATTTGCAAGTAATAATGTAAGTCTAACAGAATAAGAACCATGTTCTTTTACTGTCTAAAACAGTTGCACGAGGGTCAAAAGTTATTTTCTTTGCGAGACTGATTGCTGCTGCTGTGTATCTATATTGAGGGGGTGTTTTTGGGTAGCTAAATCCTTCAGAGGTCTCACAACTACACAAAGACACACAACACCAGTGGCTTTGTGAGGAGCCGCCTAATAGCTTCTACACCAGTCAGCTGTCTGGACAACACAGCTACAAGCCATTACAAACGTGGTGTATATATAAAAAATATACACACATACAAAACTACTTTCCACTCTCTCATGACAAGGACATACATCACAATGCATTATTAAAGTTTTAATTATCTTAATTATCAAATGTGAACACAGTAGTAAATAGGATCAGAAAGCATCAAATCTGATTAAATACTATTTTAGATAGGTTTGATTGCAAGTTTTGTCTCTTTTCATGCCAAACTAACCATCAAAACCTAAGAGAATGGAATATAAATCAGTTGCCTCACATGTGAAAGCCTTTCTAATATTTTATTTCCCAGTAATAATTCAAAACAATCACTAAATTTCTATCAATGCTTTAATAGTTCAAATTTACCAAACAAGAAAGGGAAATCCTTGCTTGCCATTACCATATGTACACATATTCTCTTATGTACAGTTTTATACCATCTACGTTACAGGCACAGTATTTTGCTCCCAGTTCTGAGAGTAATTTATTTAAAAAAAAAAAAGTAAGATCTAGTACAATACTGCATCTTACCACATTTCATAAATAACCACCCATTGAATTAAATATTTGCCTTTGGCAATAAAATGAAAGGTAATTCATAGCATCATGAAAGTTAAATTTAAAATAAAAAGATGGCACCATAAATATGCAAATAATTCTGCATTTTTTAAATTAATTAAACTTCTTCCAGAGTGAAATAGGCAGTCTAAGGAACATATTCCTAAGAAAAATTCAAACAATGCAGCACACTTGTGAGAATGACTCGCCCAACAATGTCAGCTTCCATGTCTCCATGCTGCAGTTCAGCTTCACAATGACCAGAGGTTTAGAGCAGCACTGACTAGAAATCCTATGGCAACATAGTTTAGTCCATAAACATTCAACACAGTTTTATACAACTAGAAAAATAGGACAAACACACAATCCTATAAAATGAGCAATCGAAGATACAACATTGCAATGCTCTTGGTACATGAAAATGAAAGCCCTAAAATATTGTATAGGGCTTAAATACTTGTAAACAATTTTCTATTCTGAGTCTTTGAAAGAAGGCACAAATAAAAAAGTCTGAACACCATCCTGTGAGGTCATGACCACTCATAACAGCACCATCACATCATCCTGTAAGGCTCTTTAACACTGATGTTAGGTCCAGAAGTCCTTTGCAAACAAAGAGAAAGGCATGCCCATGCTGGTGAAAGGATCAGAAACAGGACCAGCAGTTTGTTTGAGCCTTTCACATAATAGTGGGTTTTTCTGTACTTTTGGGTGGAGTCAGCAGGCCTCCTACAGCTAATGGAGACAACCTGTCCAAGATCTCCTGCTGTCGCTGTTGAGCATCATTCTATAACACACAAAGCAGCCATGTTCACAACGTTTTACCAACTTGTTTGAAGAGAAAATAAGTGAGAAGAGTGAGAAAACTCACCAACATGGACAGATAGTCAACGTGAGTTTGGATGTTGTACCGGTCCTCTGCTGCAATCTTTTTGAAGTCCTTCAGTTTTGGGCATCCATACTCATTCACAGTTCTCACAAAGGGAGCCATCCAGCACACACAGCTGGATATACTGTCCCATGTCAGGCCTAATACAAGAAAAATGTACATGAGAAACTAACATACTATTGCTGTAATCACTGCTTATTTTACTCAATCCAAATACTGACTGAAGATCAGAACCCTGATGATTTTCCCCCCTGACAGCTACAAGCTTCATTCCATTTAAACAGCTCATTTTTACCAAAACAGTAGTGAGCACTAACAGCTCATGTGATGTTCTAATTGGTAAATATTTGATCCATGTTAATTGCAATAATAAAAATCATGATCTTACCAGATACTTTCTGCACCATTTCAATTGAGGTAAAGTGACAAAATGCAGCAGCAGCCAGAACTCCATACTGGAAATCTAGTGAGTTAATATCCAGTATACAAAGATCCAGCAACTGTAAAGACATCATTTAAACAGATTACATTAATACACTACTGTAATAACTACAAAAGAAAATGTTAAACTAAGAGCACCACACACCTGGGTCATTTGTATGTAGGTTTCCTGAGAAAACTGAGGCACAAGAAAAGTTGGCCCTTCTTTCAGAGAGCCCACTTGAGCATAAAGCTTCAACCATGAGATGGGAGTTTCTGGACAGAGGTGCCAATTTAATGCCTTCAGCATTATAAGCTCCATTTCAAGAATTTCATCTTCATCACAGGCACCATCTGTGACATACGCAAACTCTTGAAGCTTTGGCGGGTAGATTTCCTGTAATTACAGAATACACCAAGCAGATTAAAGATTTCACTTTTACACACATCACTGGCAACCAATACAGGCAATCAAGCCAAATGTCTTACCTCCAGTTTAGATGCAATGAAGAGTGAAGTAATGCCAATAAGCTGCAATTGGTTCTTCCCAATGGCTACCTGAGTCAGCATGAAGCGATCAAAGAAGTCCTGAGCCAGGTAAAAAGTCTCTCGGTGAAGAGTATACACTTCACTCACCTAAAGAGATACATGTAAGCAAAATGTTGTACTTGCACCAAGCAGCTATGACATTGAAATTACAAGTCACACGTTAATAACAAACCTCTAAAAGCCAGTCAAGGAGAATGGCCCTCATTTTTGGTTGCAGGCTGGGGTGCTGTTGCATGAATGTTTTATCATGGGTATACTTCAATTCTTTATTCAGCATCTTAATCCACACATCATCTGAACTGGCCCAGCTGTTAAAACACAGGTGAGACATAAGGTAAATGTAATGTATGTTTAACAAATTAAGAGAAATAAAACCAACGTGTTTATGTAAAACAAAACTAAATCTATCTATTATTTATAACCAGATTTCACTGATTTGGGACAATGTCCAGTGTTAAAGGATCTACATAAATAAAATATTTTGAATGTTACATCATGGTACTTACATTCTGATACTGCATATCTATGGGTTTATTAGCATATCTTAGACACGATGTGCCTAACTAATTACAAATCTCTACATCCTAAGCCACATTGTACATCTCAAAGTCATTCATCCCATGTTCCCACCTGAGGCAAGGCAGTGGAGAGGGTTTGACGAACAGGTTTTTGAACCGGAAGCGTTTAAAACCAGACAAGTTGCTTGTCTCCTCGAGTTCCTTGTGAGGTGTCTCAACAAGGACACAGGGACTAACGTCATCTTCCCATCGGTTCTATAAAAGGGAACACATTTCGATCATCTTCACAAAAAGACTAAAAACAAATGATGTACTTTAAATCCTAGGCGCCTAAGAGTCATCGCACTGCTCAAATTTTACCTATAGGCTTAATGTACAATATGTATTGTGCATCACACACCCAGCCATATACTTCATATATACATGTCTAGACACACAAACACACACAAGCTAAAAGGATAAGTGAGGAACAAAAGCCCTCAGACCAGCTGAACAAAGCTCAATTTGGCGGGAGGAGGCGGGATAAAGGGGAGGAGCTAACTGACGCTGACCAGCTGCTGCGTCATCACGCACACAATTAACATACACCGATTTATTTATTAATATGGACACAGTACCTGTATAATTAAAAATAATATGAATACCAATACGTTTTGTTTTTTTTAAATCGCTTTCTATTTGTATCACTGCATAAAATCCGAAAGCAAACTTTAACAGGACTCACCTGAATTTCATAACTTTGTTTCTTGGCTCCTGGAGTTTTTCTTTTGCACTGCTGATGATAAAGAGAGAAAAACACAATGTTAGCTTTAGGCTTTACTAACAACACGTAATCATTATAAAACGCATGTCATTAAACATATACCAGAGATCATCCTACCTCAGCTTTTCTCTTCCTTGTACATGTGATATTTTGGTCTGCTGTGTTTTCATCTCTTTCTTGCAGTGTGTTACTGCAACTGGACGAAAAATAAAACAACATCCTTCGTCAATTTGATCATATTTTGTCTTGGAAATAAGACAACAGATTTACACAAAGCTAGATTCTCACCTGCGTCTGGACATTTTTCCAAATGGCAGATTAATTCAAACGTCTGTAATAAAGACAACAGCAAAAAGGTCACGTTTATAATCTCATAGATTAACAAATACATTTATAATTCTGAGATAAAGTCGTTCAAAATCCAAAACAGGCCAAAAAAAAAATGCTGCTGCTAGCAAAAAGGAGCTACTTGAAACACGACCAACTTATAACCAGTCTGAATTATAACACTTTTAAAAGCATAGTATTTTAAATTGAAACTGGCTTTTTTTGGCTTTGTGCTAAATTAAGTTCTCCGTAAGTCATTTAATCATATGTCTGTGTAGTTTAATTCATGTAAAATGCTAGTTTTTTTGACTCGGGTGAATCGAATTTGGTGAATCGACTCCGCGCCAATTTAAGAAGCGGGAGGACAACAAACCGCCTCAAACTAAACACGGTCAAAAACCGACAATATGGGCTTTAAAGCCCAATACTTCTCAAAATATACAATCCCACACCACTTATATATCGAATTCCACAGGAATAAAACACTATGATACTATAATTATTCGTGTCTTTCTCGATAAAGCTGAACAAGAGATTAGCTGAAGAGCTAACAACCGACCCACATACTTTATAGACTGGATCTGAACTGTCTGTGTTCACGTCCAGGTCATTTATATACTCACATTTGATCTAAATTAACATAAGGACATCATCTTTGATGGTAAATAAGAAAACCTATCTGATTAGCATCTGTAGGTTAGCTTACTTCTGTTTGCTAAGTGGCCAATAATGATGATAACAAACAAAAATGTCGTACAAATGCAGTTAAAATCGTCTCAAGAGCACTTCTAGATAACAAATACAGAATTACTGTTATTTTATTTCGAAAATCGATAGCTAGAAACGGTACATTTTAAGAGAAACGTCTACTCACCAGCTGTAGAATAAATGAACAGACATCAGCTGGCGCCGGCGCCAACCTTTATAAAGGGCGCCAGTGCGCATGCGCGAGGTTTGGTCACTTTCGAGCTATAACATTTAAATACTGAATGTTCGCGGTTTGGTGTTTAAGCTAACCGTTTAACTAAGGCGTTATTCGGATGAAAATGGATAAATATTGAACAGTTTCAACACAAAGCGTGTTTAGTCCTTATAACTGGAGTCTGAATGTAACGTGGTATAACGGGCCGTGTTCTGAGGGACTTTTTTCATAAAAAAAGCACTTTTCTTATTTCGCGGTCAAACGAAACTGGCGCCCAAGGACGCTGTACACGTATTCCGTGAACTTCCCGTACGGAAAAACTACTTTTACACGACGTTTAATACTGTTTTTAGTATCAACTGACACTTCCTGATATGAGACCGGTAAAGAGGTGGAGCTTAGTATCTGCCTGACCAATCAGATTCATTGTTGCAGAAACAACGTGCTGCTGCTTGAAAATGTAAACAAACCTAGGAAGGAAATTTGTCCAACGTGCTGAAGTTCTTTGGAGCTCCACTGAAATGAGGCCGACTCTGTGACTCTGGATCCTGAGGCATCTAGAGATTTACCAGCTCCACTTAGACTCTGCTATACTAAAGAGGAGATAACAACTCCATGTGGTCTTTAAGGGCAACAATCTCCTAAGCAAAACCATATTTATCGGACTGTATATTTATAATCACACCCTGCAGTGTCACCCATATGAGGATGAGGTTCCCCTTTGAGTCTGGTTCCTCTCAAGGTTTCTTCCTTTACCATCCAATATTTTCCAGTTTTGCCTCCCCACAGTCATCTGAGTCACCTCAGACTTTCTCATTAGGGATAAATACAAACACATTTAAATATATGTAATATGAATCTTGAATTTTTGTATTATTAATCTTTATATTATTCTTTATAATAACCTTTTGTTCTATGTTCTGTAAATGTGCTTTGAGACAGTCAATTGTAAAAAGTGCCATACAAATAAATTTAAAATAAATTGAAGTACAGAAAATAAACTTTTATTTAATTATTTGGGCATCTGATTTGTGTGATCTTTTATGACGGCAAATAAAACAATTTTCCAAAAATCCTAACTTTGAAGGTGAAAGAAAACACCAGTGTTCATTTAAAAACAAGGCATTTATTTAAAAATAAACAAGCATAAATTATACTGACAAGATAATAGACGTATTACAATAGTATATTATGCTAGTAACAAATAAAATACGGTGTACATTTCAAATATGAATCCACAATGTACTAAGAGTAAAATAAACATAGGGTACTTAAACCTATTCGTTTGGCAAAGTGCTGTTTTATTCCAGTAAACTGAAAATCAAACAATTGTCTGACTGAGAAACCTAGTGAGTAAGGGCACGTTATTTATTATCGACACAAACACAGAAAAAACATTGCTACAATTTTTACAGAAAAATAAGGATAGAGTGACTGGATCACAGAGACAATTTTACTCCCCTGTGCATAGTGAGTTAAAGTCCCTTTGGACAGAATTCAAGTTCTTCACTAATGCATTGTCACACTGTTAACCTGGAAGGCACAAGATCTTTAACAGATTTCAAGGCAACATAAAATCCCTGTTATTAACATGAACAGTTAGATTGCTGAAGACAAAAAAAAAAACAATATATATTTGCTTCACTAGACAAACTGAAAGTGTGACAAAAGTGGAAAAGCTGCCGCATTACTAAAATTTCTATAACTGCAGAAATAATGCTAAAGAAAAAAAAAACGTTAAGTGAATTAAGAAAAATAACACGTATGTATTCCTGTGGCCAGGGATAGAGCATCTTAGAGGTGTGCTATTCATTTTGCTCAATCAAGTATACTGAATATTTTCATAAACACCAGCTGTATTTGCCATTAATTGAGACACTTCATATCCATCAATCTGGTTCCTCCACATGACACATTTAGTATGTCACTATTTTGTGTTATTTTAGATCAATCGCCAAATGTTAAAACAACAACTAAAGACTGTTGTAAGTTTGTTGCTACATTAGGTTTAAATATTTAACTCAGCAAATACAAATTTCATGTAATTAATAAAACATGAAGCATAAAATACAAAAGCCTATTACAGTTAGAGAAAAAAAACATTTTTGAAAAGACATTTTTGTTGAACAGACTAAGTCATTGTTTGCAGATTTAACAGTCAAGAGAAAGACTTTCTTTTCACAGTCTTAGAACAAATCTTTTGCCTTTTTCAGCTTACTTAAAAGTGATTAATTACAAATATTTTAAACAGGTAATGTACACAATTACAAATGTAAGAAGTTCTTCAGTATGTACAAATACAATTAACAATTGTCAAGTAATCTGCATTGTAGTAGAGTACAAGTGACTGTGTTGTGACCCTGAGACATGTATGGCAGATTTAAAGCGAACAAACAAAAAACCCCACTCAATTGTTTTTATGCACTGTAATGTCATAAAAAATGCCTGCTACCAGGCATGCTATGCTACATACATACATCCCTCACATTGCAGATAACACAACCTCATACAATTTCATACTTTTACATACTATATGCAATACTTTTTTTTTTCCTTTTTAAAAATATTTCAATAGTTTTTCTTAATATATCTTTCATATGTGGAAATTTACTACTAAATGCTTTTAGCGATAAGTAATGCTAGACATAAAATTTTGTAGTAAAAGGAATTTTTTAAAACAGAAAGCAGAATCCATCTGATCAATTCACTAAAAATACAATTAGTGATGCAAAAAATGGCCATGAATATTGTTACATATGAAGCAAGTAGGTACAGGATGATACAATGCCATGTCCACTGAAAAACAACATGCAAAGAACTATAAATGATGACCATTCACACTACATGAGGCTTTGTATGTGTAATGCAACTTGTGACACAATTAAAATTTATTGTCAGCTTCACGTAGGAGAACCAGAGTGAAACAAAGCCTGATTTGGACATATGCTCAAGCAGATTAGTACCTGCACTGGAGTAAAGTGACCTATGCTGTTGATTCTGAAGGATACCATTCTGTCTATGTAAGAAAGACTAACCCCTAGCATAGTGCCAGGTATAGAGGGGGAGGGGGAGGGGGGCACAGTGGCAATGGTCTCAGTAGTTGTACTGCCTCTGTCCGGGCTGCTGGACATGACCTGCAGCGGCTTTGGCCTGTCTGGCTCCCCCATCACGGAGCAGGTTCAGGCGTCGGAGCGCATTACGGGACAGCTGCTGGCGCTGCACATTGTCGCGAATCCTCTGAGCCAAGCGTCCATTTTTGGCCTGCTCCAGGAAGCTGGCACGTGTGGCAGTGAGAGCAGCTGCATAGCAGCCAGTAGGGTGACTGGGTCTGTACTGAACCTCAGACCTGCATAGGAAACAACATTGCACTATTACACAAAAACAGCCACAAAACAATAATAACTAGATTTGTAAAGTTCGTCGCGTCAAACTTTGATGTTGGCTTTGACGGTGCAAGTATTCACAAATAATAATAATAATAATAATAATAATAATAATATGACCATTATAGTGGACAGTGCAAAATGTTCTGACAATCTAAGTGGGAGTAAGTGCCATTGCATAACTATTCACCCCCTTGATTAATAACATTTAATAGCTGTTAAGCCAATTTCAGTTTTAGGTTGTAACCCCATAAATTGTGGACAAGTTCAAAGGTGGTAAATACTTATGCATGGCTCTGCATCTTCAAAATTATAGCTAAAATTCAAAGCTTAGCATCTTATCAGCATTATTTTTTCTCTCTCATTACATATCTCTACAAAATTTAAATACCTACTGTGATGTAACAAGAATATGCATATGCATGAGTTTAGCTAGCTATGTTAGTCAGCTTAATCTTCAAAAAGCCTGAAAACATATTAACGTGTAATTTTACCTAAGTATGCTAGGTTCGCAAGAGTTTTCCTTTAGCTGGCGGTTTTCTGAGCTATGCACAGCATAGACAGACATGCTGGGGTGCTCAATAAGCAGGTTCTCCAGAGGACTAGTTTCCAAAAGCACTGGACCCCTTCCTCCAGCTGTGAAGCAGGGTGGTGGTGTGATAAACCAGCTCTCCTCAAGACCACACTCAGCATCCAGGCGCAAGAACCCTCTGTCCTCTGGGTCTGTGTCTGCTGCTGAGTCCAGAGAGGAGCAGGAGTTGCAGCGCAAAGGGCAGTCAGGAGCATCTATGTTCTCTGAGCAGACTTCTATCAACTCATCATCACAGGCACTGGAGCAAGCTTCAGCTGGAGGATCACATAATAGAGATTACTATTTGCACTCTTCAAAAATATCTTTATATAAAAATACAAGCATGCCAAAACTCAATTAAGGGGTGAGATTTATGAAATATAAGCTCACAAAAGTAAACAAATCATTTAAAAGCCAAGACAGACATTTGTGTTTGGTAAGCAACCCTAGCACAGAGGCATGTTTTCATAGTTCACTACTATTTTTGATCTTGGCAGTCAATGGTGTAAACAAAGAGAAACTGATATGGTGCCTTACATGACATGACCTGTAGAGGGCACAATCGACAGTGCACCTAAGGTCAGTGAAACAACAACAGCTTTCAGAAAATTATATCTGAGAGCAATTCCACTACAAGACAGGAAAATAAAACAAAGAATGTTAAATAACAGAGAAATTAATTAAATTCAGGTTTTATCGCCATGCAAGTCATTGTTAGTGTCTCCATGCAAATCTCAAAGTCTCAATGCAGTCTTGAAATTATGAATAAAATTTCCCAAAAAAAAAAAAAAAACAATTTGCAAACCTGAAATGCTCTGTTTAGTGCTGAAGTTGTTTTTGCAGAGGCAAAGATTGGGGTGATTAAAGTGTCTTATTATTGATTTTGCTGGATAAGCAACCTCAATAAAAACTGGCGCATAGGCAGACTGCTTATCCTTTGTCTCCAGACTATTACACGCACATCACACCAAGGGACTATATAATAACTTATTCTTGTCTGTAATTGTCTGATTTGGCACAACACTTTTTATGACCAGTGATCTTGCATGAAACTCTTCACTCATGCACTGTGGTTTCTCCATGGATTTTCTTTCTCCACTATTGTGAAATTCTGATCCCTCAGTCGATAGTGATTAAACCTATAACTGCTCTACTGTTTATCCTTTTCACCCTCTCTCAAATTACTCCTTAATTTCCCCTTTCCTAAATGGTCTAAGGCTGAACTTGGCAAATCTTAACAGCTTTTAAGGCAAATTGAGGCTATCAAATAAACTTAACTTCATCTATTTAATTTCATAAATTACAATAGATAATAACTACCAGTGATAAGGAGTCTGCATTCATCCCTGGCACTATAAAACCAATAAAACCACAGCCTCACATTATCATAGACACACAATGAGATCTACCAAATGAAGAGGTAAATTTGCATATCTTAGATTACAAACTCAAAGAAAACTACAAACTTTTTCTGTGTTTTTATCTGGCAACATGGTGTGTTATATAAGGTACAACAAATTGGAATTTATTTTGTTCTCTTTACTTATTTAACTTACATGTTGTTCCAAAGTAAAACACAAATAAACTTGGATTGAACCCTAGCAAAGAAAAAAGTCATGCCAGGCTACAAAACAAGGACATGAAGCTGTAATTTGTTATCATGAAATAAAAAAAGAGATCTCACACACTGAATATTAGCAGCCTCGATTAACAGCCTGACAGTGGCTCGCTTGGGATTTTAACAGTACACCATTTCAGTCAGGTACACAGAACTGAGCAACCACAGCCCCTTTACAAGTGTCTGGACATTAGTCATGAATTCATATCTCCCAGCTGATCCTAGGTCACCCAGACAGTGCTATTTTTATATCAGCGATATATTAAGAGGTTTGTTGGCCCTAAATATTCCCACCTTAGGGGAGAGACCTGAGCTAGACAGATCAACTTGCACCTCAAATATTCACAGCCTTCATGATATGAGACACGGCTATGCTGTCACTTTATAAGATGCCTGCAAATGACATTACGACTTTTTCTGTCTACCTCCACAGTGCAGATTGACATTTGCAATATGTCTTACTAGCATGCTAGCACAGACATGTCATTAGCTAAGGGTAGATGTAGTTACTACAGACCTGACTTTAAAAGTAACACATTTTGTCAGTGTGCTGGGAACACCTGTGGTTTATTTAATGCAAAAAAAATTACACTGAAAGATTTATGGAAATAGTGTATAAAACTTAACACTAACCAAGATAATCAACAAGGATCCAGTCCTCGTCATCTTCATTTCTGTTAAAGCCCACATCTGCAGGACATTCAGTGGCCTCCTCCAGGGCATCTCCGAATAGGATGCTGGTGAACCTCTGCAACATGGTAGGGGAGCTGGGAGAGGAGGAGGGGGCCAGATCAGTCCTGCTAGTGTCACTTGAGGATGTGGCTCTTTGGTCATCAGCTGTTGTAGCTGTTCACAGAAGCCTCTGGAAAGGTGCTGAAGTGCATGAGTTTCTCCTTCACGTATTAGGAACACTTAAAGCTCAGTCATTGCCTTCACAAAGTGTTCAAAAATTAAGGCTCTGTAAACAAAACATGGCCAATAAAAGATAGTCATTTAATGCCAATAACTCAGCAATACAGCTTTCATAATTGCATACCAAAATTATTATATCAAAATGATCAAAAAAATCAGGCTTAAATTGCAGAAATGAGAGAGAGAGAGAGATAGTCCATCATTTCACTATAGTAGCAGGCAATGAAAGAAGGGATGAAGACAATAACACACTGCTAGATCAATATTTAATGAGAAAGAACCATGCAATAAACTCTGCTAAGGGTATGAACTATTGGAGTATTGGAGTCCAGCATAGTTCAGTGATTGTCCCACTCTAACGCACCTACTAAATCTGTCATTTATTGACACTGAATTAGACAGATTTTGCCGAGTCCTTTACATGGGGAGCATGAAATACATATCCTTTACAGTCCAAGACAAAGCTGATGCAGAGAAACATCTGCAAACTGTACAGGAAAGATACATTATATGTTTATCCTTAAAGCGTGTCAAACAACTGCCATCTGGCTTGGAATTAGTTGTAGTTCAACAAAAGTCATCCAGACTGGTTTACGATACTTTACTACTTATATAAAAAAAATAAAAATAAAAATAAAAAAAAAATCATCATCTCCAAGAAGTATCTCTTATATGGTGTTTTGCATACATGAGCTACCACTTCACCTCCAGCGCACAACACACACCTCAATGTCTCACACCTGGTCACTACTGTTGGAACAGGGGTCAGTATATTACAATGCTTTGTTGATGAATGGGTCAATGTTAACTAAGTAAAATCTAAAAAGGGAAATATGAGCCTGATGCTTGAAAAAAAAAATAATAATAATAAATTTTATATATATATATATATATATATATATATATATATATATATATATATATATATATATAAAAATAAAATATATATATACACACACACACACCTGAACTCTATTTCCTTTATCTGTAGCATAATTGTGATAACTACTAACAATAATGTTGACATTTCCTGTAACGAGAAAATAATGTGAAAGTAGTTCAGTTCAAATTCCAAGAAAGGACACGGTAACTAGTAATCTAGTTTTCAGTTCTTTCCTCAGGAAAATGAGTTAGTAAATGTTGTTTGAGGTAAACAAACATGCTATAGAGACTGAAATCATGGTGTGTGAAAAACAACACTGCTTATTTAACCCCAAATCCAGTTGTGTTGAGTCCAGCATCACACCAGCAGGGGGACAAAAACAACTCTTTAATCTGCTGGACACTTTTTTGTTTGTTTGTAGGGTTTCTCTGAGTTCCTGTCTGTCCCATCAGTTCCCCTGTAGACATCCTGATGTTCATGCGTACAAAATATAAAGAGACATTATGCTGAGATTTTGAGTGTTGTCACAGAGACAAAAACACAATGCATCTGCGTACACATAGGGAGGAACCCGACAAGAAACTCTACACCACCGGGCAGGACAGAAGACATACAGGTCTACAACTGAGCACAAATAAACCACGAAGTATGTTTCACAGCAAACTATCTAAAAAAATATCAAATCTTACAACATAAAAAGAAAAAACATATTTTCTGAATATGTTCTTCCAGCAAGAAATTCAGTCTGTTCATTGTGTGGAAACAGTTATTATTACTTTGGTTAACAGTTTACATGCAAAAGTGATTAAAACTCTTACACGTCTTAAACAGTGAAAAACTGCTCATCATCAACAACAAAGACTCACCTGCGACTGAGACGCCTGTAAACAGGAAGCGTTTGTTTAATCAGAAAATAAAGGGAAAACAAAGGGGAAAAAACACTCGGCTCGCTTGAAGGTTGAGGTAGGATGTGTTACACAATATAAATATATCAATATAAATACTTCTTCTTTGAAGATAACACTATTTTGTGGACCCTTAACAAGCGCTCGCGTCTCTCTCAGTCGCTCCGAGATCTCACTGCTGTCCTTTGTTATTGTTGTGCGAAATGAGCAGCTGATCGTTGTCGACGTCACTTCGGACAGCCTATGGGATGGGCCTGTTTAAACACGGCTAGCCAATCAGCGGCTGCGCCTGGTTGTGACTGACTGTCACCAACGCACGTGACCAGTCCAAAGAAAGGCAAGACTGGACAAGTTTGGGAGAACCTCAATACTCACAATGCTAGAGAAGACTTGATGTTGTGTTAATACCTGGTCTTTTATCGATGGCCTTTCTTAGTTTTAATTGAAAATGATGCAGTTGTGGGCTATTGCTTTTGGCAGCAGCTCCCTAACATCTTACTGCTGAATGCTGTAAATGCACAGTATTTATTGAATGTGTGCATGAATTAATGGGAGGAGAGAGATTCTCTTCTCTCCTCTTCCTTTGAGAGACAAACAAAAGAATAACAATGGCTGACACGCAGCTGTCCAAAATATAGGTCACTATTTGGGTATGACAAAAGACCTTCACTCAGACAGGTGGATCTGGAGAGCCTGCAATGTAAAAGGAGCAAGGGGTCCATGGAATAACAATAGCAATGCAAATAGGGTGTTAGCATAATTAAATTTCCAATTCAAACAAAGACAAAGACACCAATGGTCATCCTGCACGGCTGGACGGTGGAGACTAGAATGTGTGAAATAAATGATATATCCCTATATTCATTATTCTCAACTACACCCAAACAATCATCAAACAAGTATATTTCCAAATCTGTGTGTGTGTGTGTGTGTGTGTGTGTATATGTATGTATGTATATATATATATATATATATATATATATATATATATATATATATATATATATATATATATATATATATATAAAATGTGTGATTATTTGAAATGTGAAATGTAATGCTATATAATGTAGATAATTATATATTTGTTGCCAAAAAAAATCCCATACTTCAGAGGATCGTGTTTCTTAGTTTATCATATGACACAACCATGCAGGATTTGTAGTTTTACATCACTTATTCACACCACAAATAATATAAACATAAGGCAAAATGTTTGAGAATGACTCAGAATGACTTGAGAACACATGAAGAGAGTGGATTACTTAAAGCAATTGTTAATGAGGTAATGAATCCTTTAAAGATTCATATCATAGTAACCCAGTGTCCCAGTTTATTCTTGGAACTGATAGAAGACAATAAAAGCAATGATGTGACGTGAACAGTGATGTTCTTTAAGCTACTGAGTCATATCCTGCTGATGAAAGAGAGCATAATGTTGAATCAGTCCTTGAAAACATTTCTGCCTGGTTCAGGATCAACAAACGTATAAGATTTACACCTTTCTTCCAGAAACTGGCTTCTTCTGTGAAACTCTGTTTAACTAATAAGAGAGGTGAACATCCTACAAAGTAAATACTACTTATGTAACAAGCAGAACTCTTCACACTTTTATAATATGACAGACTTTGTAAGATCAATATGCATTCGTATAGATTCAAGAGGAGTCCAATCTAAGATTTGCTTCAGATAGTCTTTTCGGCAAATTACAAGGCAATATGTAAACACTAGCAGTACCAAAAAGCAAATCTTATGTAATTTTGTTAATGTTTATGGCATGTTCTGAACTTCTTGTGCAAGTTCACTGATAAGAGTTCACTGTGGAGCTGTGTTATTAAATACACGTAATCATCTGATGTCATCGTAGTAGCAGCATTTGGCTCCCCCAAATTTACAGAAGGCTGAAATTTGGTAGTCAACGCTAAATCAACCTGTATTCACTCTTATGTACACAATGACAAATTCAAGATGGACATTTGCTTTCATTTTTTAAGCGATTATGTAAGTAGGGTAAACAGCAAAGATCTGTAAGTAATAGTAAATAATACCATTCTTGTATGCAGAAAATTGGTAGAGTAAAATGTTAGATCAAGTAAATGAGTTTAAAGTTTGAAATCTGGGTGGAGGATTGCATCAGCTAAACAGTACACACCAGGGGGAGTGTCCAGCCTGAGGCAGTCTGGCAACTGACAGGTGTAACATCCTGTCATTTAATGCCATTAACTCAACAATACAGCTTTCATAATGGCTTACCAAATGATTAGCAAAAATCTGGCTTAAATTGCAGAGATATGAGTGAGCATGAGTGAGAGAGAGAGAGAGAGAGAGCCCAGCCCTGCCAAATTTTGGTACATCCAAGATGGGTTTTTCTAAAAGTGTTTAATGAAACATCACTGAATTAGAAGCAAACTTGAACTGTAAACTATTTTGTTGCTGCACACTGAGACTGGAGGAGAGGGGCAGTTTTTACCCTCATGTAGACAGGAGCAAGTGGACAGATACAAAGCTTTCAGATCAAAGAAATCCCATGTTCTTTATCAAAAGACTACACTGAATATGGCAGGTTGCTTGTTCAGCATGGGAATACATTCATTTTCAGTTATGATGTTATCAATACCAGGATTGCTATGGTTTGCATTACTCATTTATTTATATTTTGGGACAAATAACAATCTAAAATCATTAGAAAATATAGAAAAAAATATAATATGCCACTATTTAATAGAACTTTTAATAATTTAAACATTTTCAAATCTTTAGGAATATATAACCTATTTTTAATGTTCAAATATCAAATGAGTGAAAATGTCCTTTTAACCAAATATTTAAAAAATACGTTCTGTCCAAAATTGTCACTTTTAATTTTAGAGGAGGTGATGTGTAAAACCTGTGAATATTGTTCCACCACTGATTCCCTTTTAGTTAATACATTTGTAAATCTCATGATTTATGTATAAAAGCATTACTATATTTATCTTACTTAATAAAACATCAGAAAATTTAGAAAATTATTAAATGAATTTATCACATTATCGACCATTTGTACACATGTACAGCAGCAGCAATGATAACACAAAAGACATTAGCACATTTAGCCAGGAGTTCAAAGTCTCTGCTGCATTACCAGAGTCTTTGACATTGAAAAAAACACAAATCAACAATACACAAATAAAACCTGGAACTGTAAATGACCGTTATGTTACTTTTAAATAAAGTGAAACTACTAAAGCAATGGGAAAAAAGTACTGGTCCAATAGAATGTGAGGCAGAAAAACTGTGTCAGACAAAATCAGAATGGGGAAACCCACATGAACCAAATGCAAAGTTCTGAGTACAAAACAAACAAAAACACTGTTATACTGTACATGAGATGATTCTGATTAACTCGTAGTATTACACAGAAAAACAGCTGAATTGTTCCAAAGCCTGCTTCAATAACATTCACATAGGGAAATTTTGATAGGACAGGGAAACTGGAAAGTGTTTGAACATCAACATTTTGTTTAACATTGTCACGAAAAAAATGGGAATTTCTTTCCCATTTTTGTTGTAATTTATTCTAAACAGAAAAATACTCCCCCCCCCCCCAAAAAAAATAAAATAAAATAAAATAAAATAAAAAAAAATTGGACTCTCATTTGCCTCACTACCAGGTATGATTTGTGAAATCATGAAGCTCCCCCAAAAAAAGGATTAATTAATAAATTAAAAAAAAACTTTACTCCCTTTCAAAGTGAGTATAAATGGGAATGTTGTATCATAAATGTAAATTTTTGGCTGAGTAAGTCATCAGGGAGGAGCTCCATAATTGTAAAAGATAAATACAAACACTATGAATCTGTGCATTATGAAAATAATTCATAAAATTGGCCATTGTTCTATCCTCAAATGTTAAAACATCTTGAGATTCAAACAGCTCACTTTATCTGTTTCTGTTCTATTAACAATGATGAATTTCCAGACATTGCAAGGATTAAAATGTCACTCTACAGTAATGGTGTACAAAAAAGAGACATTGACAACATAAAAATGCTTTGTCTTGGAGTTGTAAGTCAGCAGGTATTTAAAAGGCACTAAACTTGAAGGGTCAGCTCTGTTAATACTTCCCTTGCATGATGCATTTATTAAAGTGTAATTCCCCTTCATTTAGGCTAACACATCCTGCCATATTTCCCATCTCACTGTGTCATTGTCAAAGTCCATACGAGATGTCCTTGTTTTGGTTTCTTAGAGTCTACAAAAACTTATCAGGCCATGATTTTACAATGTATGCCAGGGGAAATGGTTCAAAACAACATGTACTAGGCTGTGAGCCAAGTAGGGTGAGTCTGCTTTCAAAATGAACATAAAAAGTAAATACAGTAGCAAACCTTATTATGGCATTCACTGTTCAATTCTGGTCTGCTTCTATGGCAACAAGTTGTACAAAATCATCAAAAACATGAAGTAGCCCACAAGCAGTTTAATATTAATCCCCGATGACCAAATTTGAAATTCCTGAGTTTTTAATAAATGTACAAAGTGAGTAAACCAAAGTGAGTAATATAAAGAAATCACAGAATGCCCATGATGACCACTTGTTACATAACAATGCCATAAAGGCCAGGATATGGCTACTGAAGACATTCACAGATGTGCATGTCCTTGGTTGAATTTAGAGCCTCAGTTTGATTGTAGTTTTTATTTTGACCACAGTATTGACTGTGAGGAGCTCTGTGAACTCACTGACTATTAGGAATGATGACATACAGGAACACCTGCTTCACTGTGTGATTAATAAACCTCAAGATCAATGAGCATATACCGCAAGAGGCATCTTTTACTGACTACACAGGCCATGTAGGGGACTAACCTGTATATACAGAAACTTGCTTGTTGTTGGTGGTCACCCACAGTCACGTACCAAAACACACACACACACACTCACAGCTATAAGGAGTCTGAGTCTGTGTCATCTGGCTGAAAGAGAGCTTTGCCAGGCTGTGTCCTCAAATGATTTGGACTATCCCTAGACTTGTGAACTTCCTCTAGTGGTACATAGGAATACTCCTGCTGCAGATATCCTTTGCATTTTCCACACCATTGGATTAAGTTTCCAATGAGACTGGTCAGCAAGATTGCAGCCAGGACGGCGGTGCTAACCATCCAGCTCTTCCTAGACACCCACAAACAAACAGCAAAAAGAGAGAGAGAGAGAGAGAGAGAGAGAGAGAGAGAGGTCACCTTTTGAATCCACCACTCTGGCCTACACAAAGCACAAAAAAAAGAACCCCTCACACCTCTCACTTGCATTTGAAAGGTAGGTCTGACTAATAAATGCGTTACTGCCTCTTCACTGCATGAGCTCTTTACAGCACAGTGGGGACTCTTGATACAGATTTGCTGAGAGAAAGCAGTCTTGCCAATAAAGGTGTGGGGCATTCAATGCTATTTCCAATAAAAGCTATGTTTTGACTTTTACTATACAGACGTTTTAAAAGAACATGGGTGAAGTACACACTTTTCAAAAGCAACAAGAGGAAGCTGTAATTATTGATTTGGTTGCATAACATAGTCAGGTGACTTACAGAAGGCTGATGTTTGTGTACCTGTGTGAACACTTACTTTGATAGATAAGGCCTCTGCATGTGAGCCTCGTCTTTCTTTCGCCACTCCTTCAACATTTGGGTGGCTAGGCAATGACCAGCTGAAAGGAATGAAACAAACATTTCAGTTCCTCATCCGGCCTGCATTTCCCACTTGTTCAGAATTGCTACATACTGCTACAAACACAGCTGTTTCTCTTTCTCATCACTTTGGATGGAACGTTTTGTATCTGAACCTAAAGTAGTGAGAGTTTTAGGTTCAGATACAAAACCTTCCATCCAAAGTGATGAGAAAGAGTAACAGCTGTGTTTTGTATCCACAGAGAAGCAGGTGCTCACACCTTAAGTGAATGGAAAAGTTCTCAAGTGGAAATCTGGGATGAAGTAAGAGGTTAAATAAAAGCACTTGTGTTTATGATAAACACTCAGACAAGGCTTAAAAAAGTAAGCGCAGCAATGCTGGATGAGAGCTAATTTTAAAACCTGCATTTGAGTGAAGGACTGAAGCAGCCAGAGCATGGCATGAGGCCAGGATCAGAGTTAAAGAAAGACATTCTCTCATGTTGGTCTCATCCTGAAAGCTTTATGGTGCAAATTAGTCAGGTTTTTAAACATTTATGAAGGATTATTTTAGGAATATTAAAATAATCCTAATTTGGGGTATGGCCTGTGATCTGGCAAAGCAGAACCACAACCACAAATTAGATGATTATCTCGTCAGCAAGTTTCAAGTAAATAAGACAATTTTATTTTTATTACCCATCTTGCCTTTCAACCATTTAAATGTTAAGGAACTTCTGCACAATAAGTTCTCACCCTCTGTTATAATTTATGATACAAGCAGCTGTTCCCTACACAGCTTTTTTGTTAATAGGTTAATAAAAAGGATTTCAGTTTACTTTTTTCAAAACCTGTTCCTGTGTAAGTTGTTCCTACGGAAAGGATAATGTGCAAGAATGAGGACATGATATAAATATTGCAGCTGACAGAGTTTACTATCAGAACTGAGGTCATATAAACTTAATCAACACCTTCTGTTCAAGTGGAATTAAATAAGTTAACAGCCCTGGAGTATTGTGTGATTTAAAATCTGTGCATACATCTCATTGTTTATGATAAAAGCAATGTCATAAGAAATCTTGCGCTACTCGTGCGTTAAATTGGGATTAGAAGGAAAATTGCTAGAGTTTATAGATGGATAGAAACTATTAATAGATAGAAACCTGGAGCTCAGCAGATAGGACTGGCACAAGAGCATAAAAAGCTAGCCATCAGCTGTTTTCTCAGGAATCAGGGGTGTCAAAGTTCATTGTTTCTACCAGGTAGTGACCTACTGGACAGTAATCAATCAATGCTTTTCTGGGATATTCTGCATATTTGATGCCTTTCTAATAGTATTTATACTATGTTGAGATCTATCTTTTGATAGGTATTCGTACAGATAAAATGTTTATCACAACTAATATTTTATTTTTTCTTTCTGTTCGGCGTCACCACAGGGGATCACGTGGTCTGCATATTAAATTTGGCATGTTATATGCTTCATGACGCAACCCTCCCATTTTTATCTAGGCCCTGAGATTTAACTCTGGCCCAATGCTGGCCCAACAGTGTGTGTTTATAATCAGTACCTCTCTGCATACTGGTATTTCTCTGGTTGTGGAAAGTGGCATTACAGCTTCCCGTTACGGAGTCACAAGGGCAAAGGTTACTGCATTGGCACTCCTGTGAACAAAGCAGCCCGTAGTATCCTAGAGGACATTCTGAGAGAAGACAGTGTGCTCATCAACATATTTCTTTTTCATGCAACACAGACTGTTACACTCACACATCTTAATGTGCATTCACATAATGACAAATTTATGATAATTTTATGAGATGTAATTTTTATGGACATAGAATAGTGGAGGTTATTAAAACAATATTGGATGCGGGTACGGGAATCTGGAGTGGGATGCATGTACGAATCTTACAGTCAGATGCCCACATACTTTTTGATATAATGCATAGTGTGTGTTGATGTTACACACTATTGGCACTCAATCAAGTGTAAATGCTGGTTATGAGTCTGACTAAGACTACAATGGCTTTACAAATTGATAGCTTGTAAGTACAGTCATGACATAATTGAGAATTAAAAAATGTCAATCATAAATCCAAATCTGAACACTGTACTCTGCACAGCTCACTGCTTTTACACACCTTGCTCACAGGAATCGCCATGAAAACCAGCAGGACAAGTGCATTGTCCATGGACATGATCGCAAGTTCCACCATTTTTGCACATGCATTTGTCCTTACACCCATCGCCATAGAAACCTGCCTTACACTCTGAAACACAGGACACAGTGAACACTTTAACATGTAAAAAATGGGTGGGATCAATAATCAATCAAAGAGTCGACTTATAATACATAAGTATTGCTTGGCCAAAACAATTTCAGTGAAATCTTATAATGAAACAAAACTAACTTATGAAACAATATACATCTATATAGACATGTACAATAGACATGATATCAAATCTGTAAGGCAAATTTCCATTTAACATGCTTCATAATATAGTACATCCCCTTGTTGTATATTGTGTGAGCTGGATTGCTGTGTGGAGTTTGGCTGTATTTACCCTGACTGCAGTTCACACCTATCCACCCTGCGTCGCACACACAGCCAACTGTTTCAGGGACACAAGAGAGTGAAGAACATTCTCAACAATTATTGCACATGGTTACAGCTGAGACATTTCCTTTATTAAACAAATGTATTAAAATTAATTGAAGGGAAACATGTTTAGCAGAGAAAAACTGCTTTAATGTTTCCTGGGATTTGTGCCTCCTTTAAATATATATTTAATAATTGATGGCTCTGTTGTTAATTCGGTGTCTTAAAAATACTTTTAAAAATAGGAAATAGTTCATAAATAAAAGACAACACATAAGAATACGAAACAACGGCCCATTTTCCTGATTAAAATAGTACTTTATAGGTGTAAAGCACACAGCATGGTAGAACAAATATTACAAAGAATGTTGTTGTTGTCCTTCAGCTGCTCCCTGTTCAGGGTCACCACAGCAGATCAGCCAATCTGTATATTTGATTTTGGCACAGGTTTTATGCCAGATGCCCTTTCTTACGCAACCCTTCCATTTTATCCCGGTTTAAGACCTGCACTGAGATTTAACCCCTCAGTGGCTTGGTTGATTCCCCTACCTGGAAATTAAACCCAGGCCATGACAGTAAGAACGCAGAATCCTGCTGCTGGACCACCAGGGAATGCATATAACAATAATATAATGTGAAAACTAAACTGGTTAACTAAAACATTAGTAGCTCTATAGTGAGGTATAACACACTAAAACCTGTATTATGTATGTACTTCACTTGTACATACTGAGAAGATGAACATTAACATACACATGCAAACATTCCACCATTCCTCAGATAAAGAAAGTCACCTGGGGTGCAGAGCCCATGGTCTCCACAAGCTGTAGGTTGGCATGTTAGATTGGCACAGGTAGGCATGGCCCAGCCAGGTTGGCACACACACTGGCCATCTACACAGGTCCCATGCTTGTTGCAGTCTTCAGGCTGGCAGAGACGCTCGTGCACACACAGCACGGTGGACACGGCCCGAGGACATCGCCACATCGGATCATCACTACACGCACAGCAAAAAAAAGAACACAAGAAAAGTTGACAAACTCAGGCAAAGTTAGCAAAACAAACAGTGTATGTTTTTTATATCGTGCTTTATAATATAAAGATTTATTGTCAGTACAGTGACATTAAACAAATCCAAACTATTTTATAAGACTGATAATAATCATTCATTCATTCATCTTCTACCGCTTATCCGAACTACCTCGGGTCACGGGGAGCCTGTGCCTATCTCAGGCGTTATCGGGCATCAAGGCAGGATACAACCCATCGCAGGGCACACACTCATTCACTCACACAATCACACACTAGGGACAATTTTCCAGAGATGCCAATCAACCTACCATGCATGTCTTTGGACCGGGGGAGGAAACCGGAGTACCCGGAGGAAACCCCCGAGGCACGGGGAGAACATGCAAACTCCACACACACAAGGCGGAGGCGGGAATCGAACCCCGACCCTGGAGGTGTGAGGTGAACGTGCTAACCACTAAGCCACCGTGCCCCTCTACATTGTGATTTCTAAAAATGGAAAAGCAGGATTTATATACCAGTGATCTGAGGGGAAACTTGCCAGTGACCCGTCACGGACATAAGTGGAGGAGCCGCCTCCGTCCAGATTAATGGCGTTGATGACTCCCTGCTTCTTCAGGAACTCTGCCACCTCCCATAGGTTCATACTGGGTGCGCACACATACACACACACACACACACACATTAATGATTAAATTTGAGATTATGTTACAGTATTCTTAATTCCAAAAATGCTGCACATTATAGATATTAATCCAAAACCTAGTACATGTACATCATTCTGTTTTGTGTAAGTCAGCTAATCAAAAAGTGGAAACAAGCTGCACTGCATTTAAGTGAAATAATTAACTGAATTAATTATTAAAAGTGTTTTATATAGGGATGAATATACAAAGCATCACCTACATGTGGAAAAATTGGTGTCAGTATGGTCACTTTACACATGGTACTGATGCCTTAAGCTTAAAATGTATCATAGTGTAGGGGACAATATTAGGAAAGGTGTACACACACATACATAATCTGATTTGGCATGCATTTGTAAATATGAATAAAAAGGACTTCTTGTCATATCCTCAAAAATCTATTCAACGCTGCTTTTAGATATAATTTAAAAAATGTTTTCAGTAATTTATTTTCATGATACATTTCTCAATAAATTAGGAGAAATTGTGAAATGATTAAATATGAAACATTTAGAAAATAATATTCATACACAATCAACATAATTTTCTTAACTTCTTACTTATACATATCTGAAAATTCAGACTCTACAGTGTCTTTTCTAATTTATTGCACCACGAAACAAATTCATAATGGCGCTCTACATCCTTCACGAAAGAAGGAAGCTGTCATGTTTACAACTGAGATAATGAATTCTTTCGATGATCAGCTAAATGCTGGATTTTCCTAATTCTGTAAAATTCACAGTATAAAGTCATTCATTTGCACTTTAGTGAATGCTCTAAGGTTGCATGTTGGTCTGTTTTTGTATGGACAGTGACCTTACATTTTCATGCCCTTAAAATGACACTGACCAAAACCGTGATTGGTTGCTTTACATGTCGGTCAGACGCCCTCTGTGGAGTCCTTCTGCTATTAGTCTATTTCTCACCCTCTGATATTTGTCTGGCCATCACTTTGGAATAAAATGAGTCTTCCCTTGGCATCGTGGCCCACTGCTGTCCGTGCAGATATCACATTAACAAATTCCTGTAATGTTCCTGTAACATACAGCGTGTTGTGAGTTTCTCCCTTATTTACAATGCAGTCAGTTAAGGTATTTGATTAAACAGCAGAATTCAGTTCAATGCTACTCAGAAAACAAGCTTACACAGTTCTTTAACCATTACACAGTGCTAAGGATTGATGTACCTGTCTCCTGAGAGTCTTTACATTCAGCCTTTAAGCTCTCATTGATGTATACTTCTCCTGACCTGAGCAGCCAAACCACCCCACTGACCAGCTGCACAAAAGGGTTTATTCTGTCCAACACCTCTTCCTCTGATAGATAACTGTCAGCATGAAGAATAGAGGGATGAAAGAAAGTAAAAAAATTGTGAGAAAGGGAGGAAGAGTGGTAGGTAATGACACAAAGGCAGTCATGCAGTCCCCTCCAAAAGTACTGGAACATCACAGCCAATTCTTTGTTTTTGCTATACACTGAAGACATTTTGAGATCAAACATTGAAATTGTGACAATAGATATTGATAAAAATTCCAGGTTTTTAAGAAATTGTTAAAAATTCCAAGTTTCATTTCCTTACATTTATATCTAGATGTATTATACAACTTAGAACTGGGAGACTCCTGAGACACAGATAAGCTTTTAAAGCTTTTAAAAGGTTTTCTTTTAAAGAAAACCCACCTTATTCAACTTTTTCCTTTTGTTTAAACAACTTTTATCAACACTAGTTTAGCTTTCTAACTGTCTTCAACAATTCTGTTAAATTCATACTACTGTGTGGTGTCACTGTTATTCACAGGAATAACAAAAATACAGCAGCAACCAAAAATCACTAAGCACGTGCTTCACTAATCACTAATGCTTCATTAAATTTCTTATTTTATGTCTTTCAGGGATGGTTTCCTTTAACCGATTCACACTGTTTAATAACCAAAAGTAACAAAATGTCCAAGGATTATTATTTTCCCCAGAAGATAAAACAGTGGACAAACACCTTTATCTCTCAGTGGAAAATACAACAAAAAACTGAGAACTTGCATATGAATAAGCAGCTTGCAGCAGTCTCTCACTACTAGCTGTTATTTGGGAATAGCCATTTATTACGCAACAGTACCGTAGGGCTATTTTTAAGGGGCAGATGTTTT
Source organism: Tachysurus vachellii (assembly GCF_030014155.1). Taxonomy (NCBI): domain Eukaryota; kingdom Metazoa; phylum Chordata; class Actinopteri; order Siluriformes; family Bagridae; genus Tachysurus; species Tachysurus vachellii. The sequence goes on along the minus strand of NC_083464.1, from coordinate 12,627,340 downwards.
TGTGTCTGTGCATTCTTAGGACTTTCCTGGCTAATCCATTTTATTCATTCATTCATTCATTCATCTTCTACCGCTTATCCGAACTACCTCGGGTCACGTGCCTATCTCAGGCGTCAATGGGCATCAAGGCAGGATACACCCTGGACGGAGTGCCAACCCATCACAGGGCACACACACACACTCTCATTCACTCACGCAATCACACACTAGGGACAATTTTCCAGAGATGCCAGTCAACCTACCATGTAGGTCTTTGGACCGAGGGAGGAAACCGGAGTACCCCCGAGGCACGGGGAGAACATGCAAACTTCACACACACAAGGTGGAGCCGGGAATCGAACCCCGACCCTGGAGGTGTGAGGCGAACGTGCTAACCACTAAGCCACCGTGCTAATCCATTTTACTTCTAGCTAATTCTGTTTGTTCATGAATGTATGTTTAGTGTAATTTAGTGCTCTGAGTTTACTCTTGCCAATAAGATTTAATATATAAAAAGAGTTACAGTTGGATCAGCTAAAGCAGGAGGTGAGACACACTCTGTTGTGAACGATCATGTTGTCTTTAGTGTTATTATAATAAAATTATCTAAATCTAAAATCTACTAATAGACATCTATTTCTGCCTGATCATTTTAGTCTCTCTTAAGCACTAAACTTGCTTTTTAAGTGTTTTAAGCTTGAAAAAGTAATTTTTATAATATGCCTCCAGCTGGAAAAGACTTTCTAATAGTCCTGAAAAATAGGAATATTTAGAGTAGGACTCAGTATGGTCTTAGTTCAGGATGTTACATACCCATACACAGTTTTAATGGCAGCTTTAATGCCCTTAAAGCATAACTGTTTATTGAAAACAAGTTTGTTGTGCTATATTTACTTTACATTTCCTTTCAATATTAATATTCCCAAATTATTAATTGATCTTAGCAACATATTTCCACTTACCCAAACACCAGTGTCCCGTCCTTCCTGATACCGAACTGAGCGTTCTGCACTCCTCCACTATTCTGTACCAGTCTGCCATCACTTACAATGTTCCCTAAGCACTTTCCTTCAAGAAACTTTTTTCTCATGACAAAATATCCAGCATTCTGTGCGATCAGACACTTCCTTGTTTTAGCAGTGTTTTCCACAAGCTCTCTACGTAAAATCAGACATCCTCCGGGGCCTCCAGGCTCCAGCACCGACACTGTTCTCAGCGGGTCATGAACCACTGTGATGTGGCCACTCACCCATCTCACTGAACTGCTGAATGCTGAGACAAAATTCTTGGATTCTACTACAGGAGAGCCAGGGTGTGCGCTTGCCAGCCAGGTTTCATGGGTAAGGTTTCCATGGAGGAGTGGCTGACAGTCCCTCACGTACCGATGGGAATGAGACGGACCATGACTATCAGAATAGGGCAACAGGAGGTCATCATCTAAAGAGTGCCTGTAGGAAGGGGTGAATACAGGGATATTAATATTAATACAAAGTTCTTGCCCGCTTATGTGATCTAATTTCATAAGCTGGTCTCATAATAATTTGTTAGAATAGACAATTGTCAATACATAGAAGCTTTAGTTATGTTGACTGACGCAGTACAGATCTTGCATGTGAACACAGGACACAAACCGTCTCTCGGCTTCCCAACATTACACTTCTGATTTTTTTGTGCAACTCAAATACAGAACCTTGCTGAGTGTTGACATGACTGACTACTGAGCATGTCAGTATTTGATCAGCACTGAAGATCAGCTGACATCACAATCTCTGATACTGGTAACACATTTAGAGTGAAATGAGACCAGATAAAACACTACACACACAATCTTTAATAGTTTTTTACTGACCCTGCTGAACAAAAAAAAGGGGGTGTATAAGAAAACATTTACTCATTCCCACAAAATGCCATATTCATACTAAATTCAACTAATGTATGAGATTTACACAAATTAGACATATAGACAATATTGGAAATAACCATTAAGATAAAAGAAATAAAACAAAAAATGTAATCATCATTCAGCAATTCTTTCCACAGGGACACAGTGATCTGAGAGGATGGCTGTTATTAATGTTGTGAAACATGTTAGTTCCTGTTATCACTGACATTGCAGAAGTTATAAACAGTTGTTCCCTCACCAGCTTCTGCTCTTTTCCTTCAAGTTACTAAATTAATTTAGAAAAAAATGCAATGCCCTCTGTCCTGAGAGACTTTCCTGTGTCAGACAACTTAAAGTCGCAGCTGCAGCTTTGTGTTACAAAGCACTGACAATAGAGACGCCTTCTGTAAATGAAAAATAAATATGTTTTCACAAAAAGCAAAACCACAGGAACGATGTGGTGTGTCCACTACATAACTCTGAGTTAATAGCACATTATTAATATGAACCTAAAAATTCACCTGCACATATGCAAATTCACAGCGCTGTGACACAATGAGAAATATTCCAGATGAAATATGAATATAAAACTTAATTGGGTGATCACAGTTAAACGTTTACACAACCTGATTTTTTTTCTACTTCCTTCTATACTTCTAAAATATGTGAAAATCACCTATATTCATTTAAGTGCTTTATTGATCACTGGGCTGATTTGATTATTTGTACTACTTTTTATGACCATCACGCTGCTAATTTTCATGTGCAAACATGGCAGAGCTGGTTATAACTGAGCTTAAATGGCTGCTGTACACTCACTGTCCACTTTATTAGGAACAGTTGTTGTCTGAACGGCCAGTCATGTTGCAGCAGAAAATCATGCAGATACAGTTAAAGTTAATGTTCACATAAAACAAGATATTAAAGAAGAATTGCAATCTCTGTGACTTTGGTTGTTGGTGACCAATGGGTTGGTTTGATATTTCAGAAACTGCTGTAGAGTTAACAAAGAATGGTGCAACAAACAAATATACATCAAACGAGCAACACTTCTTTGGTTCGAGCTCTGTGCTTCTTCCACAGCTTATTATATCGATAAATCTGCCTGGTTCATCTCTCACCCAGCCATCGGATTGTTTCCAAACTACACACTTGGCCAAAAAACCTGAAATTCTGATTCTGATCTAGATGCACTTTCTAGAAACCAGGTTTTGTCCAGTTGATGTTTGTTGGTTTGTGGATTAACACACAGATGACTACACTTGTGCTGTGACTCTAAAGTTTCAATTCAATTCTCTGTCAAAGAAACCGAAGCCAACTCTTTCTAGCAAACTATTCACTATATTCTATCACACACACACACACACACACACACACACACACACACATACATATATATATATATATATATATATATATATATATATATATATATATATATATATTCTAAATGCTTTAAATGATTTTCCCCCATGATAAACTAGTCCATGATTTGTTTACTAGACAATTTTCGATTTAACACCCAAAGTTGTATCCTGAATACTACTACTGTGTATTATACGCACTGTTTGTTGTAGTATTACAATTATGGTTGATTAAATAAGCTACAACAGCAGCATTATTAATGTATAAAATGTATCTTTACCCCACAGTTTTGCTCTCTGTCATCCAGAATGGAACCAAAATAAACAGAACACAAACATAGGCCAAATTTTCTAACATTTCCATGTACAGAAATCTCGCCGTTAGAAAGCAACAGACTCATTTCTAACTTTTTACAGGCTACATATCCAATACAGTCCACCTCCCTACACCTGTGTACTACATGGTCCATGGCACAATAATCCTCTACACCCTATCTAGTGCACTTTATATTAAGTGCAATCCATTTGATCTTCCCCCAACTCAAAGATAAGTTCCGGGAAGTTTGTCATATGACATAAATCATGTGCTTCACTACAACCGTTAAAACAATGTCAGATTATAGTGTGTAGATATATATTACTAAATCATACTCATTATGTAACAAAAATATTTTGTAAAATATATTATTTTACACTAAAATACATTTCCTAAAACAGCCTTTGACAGGCGGAACGAACAACGCTTAGGTGTAATATTGGGGACCGGAAAATGGATGCACCAGGTTAAATGTGAAGGGGACCAGCATATTTGCTGTGTGTGTGTTAATATGGCACCAGGCTTTAGAATGAAATGTGGACTTTTAAACAGGATTTTATTTTGCACTAAAATATGTCCACATATCGCACGTCCTCCAACACGTACAGAGGTCATGTGCTTGAGAGCGTCAACACATTCAGCCTCACAACACAACGAGAAATACTGTATTGATCTTGTAAGGTAAGCAGAACAGACCTTTTATAAGTCTGTCAGTTATTATACTCAACCTTAAATGTGCATTGCAACTCTGGTAGTTTTCTCTGCTATAATCCACCGTGTTAAACTACTGACTGATTTACTTACTGACTGATTTACTTACTGACTGATTTACTTACTGACTGATTTACTGACTGACTGACTGATTTACTTACTGACTGACTGACTGATTTACTGACTGACTCTGATTTACTTACTGACTGACTGACTGATTTACTTACTGACTGATTTACTTACTGACTGACTGATTTACTTACTGACTGATTTACTTACTGATTGTCTGATTTACTTACTGACTGATTTACTTACTGACTGATTTACTTACTGACTGATTTACTGACTGACTGATTTACTTACTGATTGTCTGATTTACTTACTGATTGTCTGATTTACTTACTGACTGATTTACTTACTGACTGATTTACTTACTGACTGACTGATTTACTTACTGACTGATTTACTTACTGATTGTCTGATTTACTTACTGACTGATTTACTTACTGACTGATTTACTTACTGACTGATTTACTTACTGACTGATTTACTTACTGACTGACTGATTTACTGACTGACTGATTTACTTACTGACTGATTTACTTACTGACTGACTGATTTACTTACTGACTGATTTACTTACTGACTGACTGATTTACTTACTGACTGATTTACTTACTGACTGACTGATTTACTTACTGACTGATTTACTTACTGATTGTCTGATTTACTGACTGACTGATTTACTTACTGACTGTCTGATTTACTGACTGACTGATTTACTTACTGACTGACTGATTTACTTACTGACTGATTTACTTTCTGACTGACTGACTGATTTACTTACTGACTGACTGATTTACTTACTGACTGACTGATTTACTTACTGACTGACTGATTTACTTACTGACTGACTGATTTACTTACTGACTGATTTACTTTCTGACTGACTGACTGATTTACTTACTGACTGATTTACTTACTGACTGTCTGATTTACTGACTGACTGACCGACTGATTTACTGATTGATTTACTGACCGACTGATTTACTGATTGATTTACTGACTGACTGATCAATTCATTCTAAATTAGCTGATGTCCTAAGCCAGTTTATTGAAAACCTGCCCTTCCTCTCTTTCAATAAAAAACTTTCTTTACATCCATATTGTCGTCTTTCGATCTGAAATGTTTCCTGTTTTGCGGGTTTTTTTATTTTATTTTATTTTTTATTTGTGGGAAAATAAGAGAGCCTCAGAGAGCCTCAAGTCCAGTTGGTGAATCTGTATCTGATCCAGATCCTCCTCCTATATGCCTAAGGCAAACGTTAAAGCTGTCTCCATCACCTGGACTTTTGCTCCACTAGGAGAAGCAGGATCAGGTGTAACTCGTTGAAATCTGATATTTGTGCAATTTTGTGCATTACATTTAGCCTGAGTAAAACTTATGGGCAACTGCAGAGCGTCTGTCATTGCATTCATACCACACCAATGCACACCACTGCACTGCATTCCACTGCACTACACAGCACACCACTGCACGGCACGTGTTTTCACACAGTTTTTAATTTTGATTGAGAAAATAGTCAGATTCAGTTATTTGTATAGTCATTTTTCTCTATTATTTTAGATCTACATCACCCCTTTAAATCTGATAAAAATTTGATATGGATCAAGCCAGTTTGGCTAATTTGTGGTGTTTACCTTAAAGCATTTCAATCAGATCGAATTATCAGTCCTGCAGAATTACTGCAGGATGATTTGGTTGCATGTAAACATACTGAAAAAGGATTACAAATATTTTGATCAACCAAACTGTACTAGTCTTGGTTGTCTAATTTAATGCTCTCGGTAGCAGCTTGTTAGCATATGACATGGTCAGTGTGTTCTAAACTCAGGATTAAGAATATTATTTGTATTCATTTAAATGGGGATATTCCATCAGTAAAGTTAAATGATGCCAGTATGAATTCCTCCACCTTTGGGTGGGAAAGGACTTCTGCTAAACTGCTTACTGTTTGCTCCTTAAATGACTGCAATGACTTAAATGACTGATGTTTGGGATGATTATTAAAATGTGCTACAATAATAAAATAAAATTGACACTTTTTTATAATTTTTTTTTTTTTAATATAAACTCCAAGGTCATGCTTTTCCTAAAATCTTTCCTACATTTAATTTAAGTGCATTTGTTAGCAGGATTAAAACACATCTAATTACTTACTAATATTAACCTTCTGGACACCTCAAGACGTTTTCGTCAATTAGGTGGCATAGTTTCCCTATTTTTTTGGCCATATCTTTCTCTGCCTTTCTCCTCAGCTAAAGGAATGATTTTTTGGGACAAACTTTTATATAATATGTACTTTGGAAAGAGTATTTCAAATTTTTGTCCATGTCTTTAATCATGCCAGTTTGTGCCAACCACACACAGACAAACACCTCTGATTACTTCATAGAACACCATGTAAATCAGGGAGAGAAATTAAAATCTAATGCTGCACAAAAACTAACAATGCATAAAACCCAATGTTATTACTAATCTTTTTGTGTATTTTTATGCAAGTTTTTGACATCACTAATTAATGAAAATAAAATGTGAAAAAAATATTAATCTGATATCTTTTTATATAATATTAATTTAGTGGACATTTTTGGCCATGAACATCACAAAAGGGTAGTATTTTTAAAGTTTCCAGAAAGGTTAAAATGCAGATATAATGTTAAATAATTAATCTTTACTTTCTTCCCTGACAGATTGCGTGATTATGAAGGGTTTATGAGTTCTTTGCTTCTTCCGGAGGCTGCTCGTCGCTCCTCTTTAGCTCTGAGGGCTTTTAATGTGGAACTGGCACAGGCAGGTATTTATAATAACTGATGCTTGTGTACAAAGCTTTTAGATTTAAGCATATTTTTAACATTATTATTATTATTATTATTATTATTATTAGACACTCTCAGTCCAGTATTCATACATTGTTCTTTCTGATACCACTTGGGTTGCTTTGGAAATGTTCTTTAACATGAGTAACATTAACATTAAAGATCTTTTAATAATAATTTAATATTCAGTTCTATTTAATTTTGTGTGTATGGTGCTTTTACCAAGGGCATCACCACAAAGCAGATTTACATAAAACCTTAATCAAAATTATATATATATTCAAATGTAAATTAATATTTATGCCACTCAAGCAAGCCACAGGCAACGGTAAAAAAAAACCCTGAGACAATATTAGTAAGAAACCAGGGGGAACTATCCTTATCTGGATGGAACTGGATTGTGATTGTAATAATTTAGCATTTGTTCCTGACTAAAGCTAGAATTTGGATTACAAGTAAGATCCATCAAGTACCTTCATGTCAAAGATGTCATCCCTTAACTGTTCCTCGGGTGATCTTCAATGCAAGTTTGAGCATTATCTTGCATCACATTTAAGACTGAAAATACTCACTTGTTTTCTTGTGGATATCAATCACATGTTTTTTTCCTCACAGCAGAAACAAACTGTTCATAAATTCAAGAATTTATGAACTGTTTTTGCTCTTTGTTATGCTGGTGTCATCCTGCAGCTTAGTTAGGCTTGTTGTTCTCTCAATGTCTCACTGAATCAAAGATAAGTCCAATACCGTAGCTCTTCAGTGTTTTTTCCATGACTGCCATTATAACAATGAGCAGAGGATGCCACAAACCCAGTTTTCATCATCAAATGAACAGAATGAGATGAGGAAATGAACTACGTTTGAAGCCAAATGTTCTCAGTGAATGCAGCTGACTGATGCTGCAATAAGGTTTTACCCATTTCACTTTAAGTGCACTTAGAAATAAATCTGCCTTACAGTAGTAATAAGAAATGACGTATACATATTGGCAATATTTCTGCTATTTTTTTTGTAATGGGGTATAACACACACCTAGTGAACAGGGAGCAGCTGAAAGAACAATAACAACATATAGAGATTAGTCAGAGGTCAAATGTTGCCCATATAGCCATTTATCATTAAAATCATTACAGGTACATTATTATTTTTTTATTCTGATTCTATGCCAAATGTGATGTTTCTGATCTTATGGTGTTCTTACCATCACTGCAACCAGTGATGAATTGATTGGTATCTGACGTTTTGTTTATGTGCAGGTAAAGGACTCTGTGTCTCAGAAGACCATTGGTCTGATGCGAATGCAGTTTTGGAAGACCGCAGTGGAGGACATTTACAGAGATGAGCCTCCGGTGCAGCCTGTTAGTGCAGAACTGTGGAGGGTTAGTTTCACTCACCCTTCCAATATACATCCATCAACCTTTTTATATGCTGTTTACATCCATCAAACTGTTTACATGCTGTTTTTGCACACGTTTTTGCTCTTTGCACATGCTGTCTCACATTTTAGTTGTTTGCTGTTTTGCACAATCCTTTACAATATCTCAGGGACCTGCTGCTATAACACTGTATTCATTCTAGTATTACTGCACACGCAATATTGTTTGAACATACAGTATTTACACTGGGTGGCGCTGTTTCTGTTTTGTTTTTTGTGTATTGTCATTTTTGTATTGTCTTGTAATTTTTTTGTTTGCACTGTCTTTTGTTCTGCACGCTCTTGTCTGTTTTGTCCTGCACTGTTTGTACCAGGTTGCATAGTTGCACTTTATGTGGCTAAGACTTACTTACTGTCTTTTGCGTTTATGTAGCAAAAAAAATGTATGAGACATTGTCTCATTTCACTGTGTACTGCAACAGCTATATATGGTTGAAATGACAATAAAAGCTTCTTGACTTGACTTGTCGTGGCTGGGATGGGAAGCGGGATTGACACTGTGGGGAAGCTTCACCAGAGCCTCCGTAGCATTTTGGATGCTTTTTGACAGCTCCTCAGTCTCAGTGTAGCTGAGGGGTGTGCAGTCTTGCCAGCATCGGTGGGGTGTGCAGTCCAGCATCGGTGTGGTGAGGATGGCATCCCAGGAGCATGGCGAACGCTCAGCAACACCAGATACGTCCGTTATCTGGGGGATTCTGTAAAAAATAGCAAAGGGAGAGAGAGCACGTTAGTTCCATCTGTGTTTTCCTGTCCTTTACTTCCCTCTAGCTGCTGAGCCTGGCTCTCCTAATTTGCCCACCGACTTTTGGCGGGAGTTTGGCCACCCCAACTTGCACTCTGTCCCAGCAGAGCTGACCTTGGTGTTGAATGATCTTGGCCTTTGTCTGCAGGGCTGGCTTCCTTCTGTTGTCAGGTCTTTTTCAGTTGGCCTGTACAGAATGGAAGTCCCAACATGCAATTCTTGTTAACGCTGAATAATTTGAAGTTAAATAAAAAGGAAAAGTGTATCAAATAATGTGGATTGTTGCTTATCTTTGCAGGCGGTGAGGAAACATAAACTGACTAGAAGGTGGCTGTTGAGAATCATAGCTGAAAGAGTAAGTAATTTTGGGCTAATTTACAATAGATTCAGCTCTTGTTAATCCCAGGAAGTATGAGGTGCAAGGTGTGTGTGCTTTTAAAAAGTGATTGTGTGTGCGAGCGGGTGAGTGTGTGTGTGCATGTGTCTGTGAGCACGAGAGCGGTGTGTGCTTGAGCATGAGAGCGAGCGTGAGTGGGAGAAGAGGTTAAACTGATTTTAAACATGTGATTTAAACATGTAAACTGATTTAAACATTGAGGTGTGCAGGAACACAAGTACATTTCAGAATAGTTCACCAACACTAACTTGGAGAAATTATCTGGAGGCATTCTGTTTTGCTGGATTTTACATTGGATACCAAATTAATGCTTTCATTGCATGGGGAAAAGGCAATCATGTGGTCAAAATATAAAGAATTCTGTAAAATATTTCAACATAACCTACACAGTTCTGTGTCCCCAAGCCATATGATTTGAAGTGAATCCCCATTTAAATGTGTAATATGAACTGTCAGCATGTGTAGTGTATTTTTTCAAGAGAAACCAAGAGCTGTAACGTTCCACTTCCTGCTGTGTATTACAAGCTGTTATTCACTAATAAATAACTGATGATTTTGCTTTTTGAAGGAAAAGGATATGGACGACAGAGCATACAAGAATCTTCAGGAGCTGGAGTCATATTCAGAGAACACCCAGTCGTCTCTCCTCTACCTCCTGCTGGAGACTTTAGGCAGGTCTACTTTTGTTCTTAAGCTCTGAGCTCTATGTACAATACAGACAGTTTTTTTTAGCTGAACATAGAAAAGAGTTTACATTTGATATGTTTTATTTGTATATATATACATACACATACACACACACACACACATACACACACACATATATATATATATATATATATATATATATATATATATATATATATATATATATATATATGTGTGTATGTATGTGTATATATATATATGTGTATGTGTATATATATATACACACATAATTTTTTTTATTTTATTTATTTATTTTTTCTTTTTTTAAGGAAATAACTCGGAAGAATAGCCCAAGCTGATTATTATTTTTTTTATTTGTTTATTGCTTTTTGTAAGAACAAAAAAGAATTCAATCTTAAATGAGAATCATTTATAAAGTGAAGATGAAACATTTTTGTTCAGTTTTTTTGCAAAATTGCCAATTGTCCTATTTGCTTATCAACTTGCGTCTGCTTTGTGAATAAATTGTTCTGGGAGCATCAACAAATTTGCTCATGTATACCCCAAAACTGATCACCATGGATGACCAACTACTGCTTCATTCTGACTCAGTCAAAACTTTCTCCGTTACACTTTTTCATTGACTTGATCAGATTCTGACAGCATATAGTTATGATGTAAATGTGGGTTGGTTGATTCAGTGGAGTTGGTGTTAAGACAGTCAGCAGAACAATGTTTCTCCCTGTTAATTATATAATTCAGTTTTGTTAGGGTTAAGTTTTAGGTGGTTTTCACACTGCCAGTTTAATTTGAAACAAAGCATGATTTTTGTGAAAAGTTGCTGGAAGTGTGCTGCGAATCCTGTGAATGTGAATGCAACTCACTTTGGTCTTCACCTATTCAGTAGCATGTTTTATCTGATGCTCATTAGTTTTAGTATCATTAGTGATGTCCTGTAAGATGTGTTCAAAAGGCAGTCTGATATCATCTGAGCATTGTGAGTGGTGGATGGAACAGCTTTCTTTCTCAGCTTTCAAACTTGGAATTTTCTCTTAAAATTCCAGATTCATATAGCTTTTAATCATGATCTTTTTGGACAGTTTTTTCCCCAGTTTTTTTTTTGGTGGCGTTAATTAAAACACACACACACCCACACACACACACGCACACAGAGTCAAACTCATGCCTTGATTTTGTGGTAACCTGTTGAGGCAGAGACTCCTTGTAACCTCACGTCTGGCTCTCCATGTAATTGCGTGTCTAAGTGATGGAATGAGACATCAGTTATTTCTTTATTATAGTGATTCTGTTTTAAGCCTACAGTAGAAAAGCTCTGGGTTCAGGCAGTAAAGTGGGGAAGGTGACAAAAGCAGAGTGACAATGATAATTTTCTGCCACAAAGGCAACAAGCCTCATAAAGCTTTAATGCTCAGACCAGCAAAGGGCATTATTAAAACCATTCAAGTAACATCACATTGAATTTCTTCTTCTTTCTAATTTAGTTAATTTGTTACATATTTTCACCTCTTATGTTTTGAAAGTACATGTACAGTTTCTTTTGAAAGAGGTCTCATTTATTTCTCTCTCTCTCTTTCTCTCTCTCTCTCTCTCTCTCTCTCTCTCTCTCTCTCTCTCTCTCTCTCTCTCTCTCCCTCCCCAGTGTGTATGTACGTTGTTTATATGAGCAGTAAACAATGACCAAATATATATATATATATATTTGGTCATTGTTTACTGCTCATATAAACAATTTATGACACAACTAGCTTCTCAGGTACCACTCCCTGAAGAGTGTAGCGAAGATGTAAGCGAAATAAATTGCTTAATATTTCTGGCATGTGTTTGCAAAGGAGTGAAAGATGTCCATGCAGATCATGCTGCCAGCCATATCGGTAAAGCACATGGAATTGTGACATGTCTGCGAGCCACACCGTACCACAGCCAGAGACGCAGGGTCTATCTCCCCATGGACATCTGCATGCTGGTGAGTGTCAAACAATTATATACAGTCTCTGATTATCCTTTTTGATAATGTCATGTTATTGTCATACCCAGGCTTTCATCAAACCAGGTATTAAGCACAGAGAGAAAATGTGTGACAGTCAGACTGATGGATTTTGCTGTGATTGAGCAAAAAAATTAACAGAAACTGAGTTTTCACAAAAAAAAAAAAAAATAATAATAATAATTCTATTGAGGTTGTCTCCTCATAAACATGTTGGGTAAGAAGACAATTCATTAAACTCACATAAAAACAGTCAGTCTGCTTGAAAATGCCTATAAGTGGGATTTCTGGCTTTGCTTATGTTTGCTGGTAATAAATGGACATGCATTTGAGGTAATAAGTTTACACACCCCTTGCTGAATTTGAAAAATGTTAATAAAAAACAAACTGCAATTTATATCACTCTTGTGTCTTTGAAATGATTAACATTTCAATGCAGTGATTCAGCTGGTTAATGTAAACTTCTAACCTTAGATGTATGCATGCTCAGTTAGAAAGCTTGTAGTTTTCAGAAATTCTCAAAATATAATAGAAATGGTTACATATACTGTATGGCCATGGTGCATAGTGATACTTGTCTGGAACAAGCAGCTTTATGAATGCATGCCTGATCCATATGGCTGTTACAGTACCACAGAGTTTAAACTGGTCTTGCTCTTACTTATGGTCTGTATTTTGGAAAATCTGCTGTGGAAATATGGATGTGGCACAGACCAGTCTGAATGCCTTAGAAGATGATGAGAGAATATTCCAGCTCATCTGTCCAACCTGCAGGGGCCGGTGTTGCAGCATTGTGTGTTTTTGTACTGTATGTCTCCTGATCTGCAAATGCATGGCTGAGTTAAAGAAGGTAGAAGTGGCATAAATCCATTTTCTCCTACATGTATCTAATATTCAATATAATATCGAATGTTACAGTATCAGAGGATCTTTTGTTTTTGGAAAAAAATGGTTATGTTCTGGAGCTGAAGTGTGTAATTAAAGGGGTTTGATTAAGAATTAGGAAGTTTACAATATCTCAATTCATTTGTCTTCCCCGTGGTGCAGTATCCAGCCAAGTCAGTGCATCACCTCATGAGCTGAGAAACTCACTGATTTATTTCTGCATTATTTTAATTGCTATTTAAACCTCTGTGTTTCAACCTGTGTGTTTATAATGTAGCCAAACATTCCTGGATATGTAAACTGTTGATTAGGGTTGTTTGTGATTTCAGTTATCATTAGGTTTTAAAAAGGAGTCAAACAACTGTGAGATAATGACTTCATGTGATCAGTATCCTTAAGTAAGAAAAAAAATATTTTGCATCTTCTGCCATTCATTTGGAAAATATGACTATGTTTAACAATTTCTCAATTTTCAGGGTATGCAAACATTTGTGCACAACTCTGTATTTGTGTGCATGCACGCACATCATATTAGTTGTCCAGAACTGTTATCGATTACACTCTTTCTAGGTTCTAGTTTTTTTTTGTCAAACTGGCAAAACATATCTGAAAGAAAAAAAGCCAATCGAGTACAAGATCTCTGATAATATCTTTCCCAGCATGGCGTCTCTCAAGAGGACTTCATCCGTGGCAGCAGGGAGCAGAATGTCAGGGATGTTGTGTATGACATTGCCAGTCAAGCTCATGTTCATCTCCAACACGTAAGTGCATTTTCACCTTTTGAACAGTTCAATTATTTTGAGTGTTTGAGTTGTGTATTACTCAAATGATTTATGGATGTTTTATTGTTGGATTTGAGATCCACATGATTTTATTCAGTGTTTGAATCATTCAAATGCTGTTTATTTATTAGTCCTGAATGAATGTTTCTCCCTGCTGTGATTTATATGCATTTGGATTACAATATGACAAAATCATGCACATTCAGGTGGATTGTAAGAGCTGCACTGATCTAATTAAGTAAGAAGCACTATGCTTGCGATGCTGTTCAGGATTCACTAAGATCCATTACAGATCCATTTCAATCAAAGCTTGACACTTGACCGATTTACTCATCAGTAATCATGTTTTATTGTGTTGTAAACAGGCAAGATCATTCAGTAAAACTGTTCCGGATGCTGCCATGCCTGCTTTCCTTCAAACGGTACGTGATTTCATTTCTTCTGCCTCTACTACAGGTCACTTGATAATCAAGTACAATTCTCTGTAATCTCACATCTCTGGCTCTGCATTTAATTACATGTCTAAGTGATGGCATGACCCAGAGTTATTTCTTTATTACAGTACAGCCTTATCAAGCCTTCAGTAGAGACGCTGTGTGTTTAGGCAGTAGAGTGAGGCAAAGAGACAGAGACATAATTTTCTGTCCCCAAGGCAACAAGCCTCACTAAGCTTTAATGTTCTGAACAGTAACACGCAAAAAGTAACGTTGATTTTCTTTTTTTCTGTTAAATTACTTCCTATTTTTGAAAGTATATTTTCCTGTTGAATTCTTTTAAGGTGGCTTTCTGATTGTAATGTAATTTTGTGCAGAAGAAAGCTGATTGTGTCATTGAATATAAAATTGAGGAAGGGAAGCAGTTCTGTGTATATAGATGATTTGTGATTATTTTCTGTCAGGAATATGAGGTTAAATATTTAAACCCAATATAGAATAGTTCAAATAGTCAATAGGGAATTGACAGGACATTCAGGTCACTAAATTTAGTCAGGGAGTAAATTGTTGATCTTGCATATTTACTTAAAACCCTTTAAAAATTTCTTCTCAGAGAAAAACAAACTTTATAAAAGCTCAACCAATATACATATAAATTCTGTTATATTTTAATTGTTGCAGTGTCTTTGTGTATCTGTGCACTCACACAATGCAGGTTGCTATTGATGATTTCCTGGAGAGAGTGAGGAAAGTAGACTTCAACGTTTTCCACCCCAGCCTCCAGAGAAGGAATCCACTGATGCCCATTCAACTTTATTTCCGATCATGGAAAAAGAAATACTGATGTTTCATCAGAAGTAGCTCCTCTAATTTACATGGTTATATTCTTCCTACCACTGCAAAGCCACACACTGACTTCCTGTGGTATAGGAAATATCTATATAGATGTAAAACAGCAACGAATAAAAAAATTTTTTTTCTTTAGACAACATTAAAAATAATTTAATCTTTGCACTGCAAAGAAATTCATTAACAATCCAAATTAGTAATGACAACAGGATAATAATATACAGTGCTGTATCTGCCCTGTCTGTGACAATGAACTGTTTGATATTCAACACAAAATGTTTGTCTAAATTACACAGTACAGAGAAGACTCCAAAGTTCATGCACCTCTGAGAAATTAAGCATAGTTTGTACAGTAAACAGGTTTTGAAATGTTGAGTTGTCTGTGATTTTTCTTTTGATTTGTTGACTAATGTGCTTTCAGAACGACTGTCTAGTAGCTTTTATTGATCAGCATGCAGGCCTGTAGAACCTGGACACTGTCGCAGTGATTGACTGCAGTCTCTGCAGGAGCATGGCATGATGCAGACTCGCTGGAGATGGAAGTGAGAGCAGATATATAAAAGCACATTGTGTGCACATACTTGATTATCAGCAGGCTCCTTTATGGAGCTGTATTTCTTTCAAGCTTCAGTATGTTCAGCATAAAATTTATGATTCTGATTTGGCTTACTCTAAATTAGTTTTCCATAGTAATTAGAAAGTAAGGAGGATAAGGATTGAATTGAATTAAAAACATAATCAGGAAATCCGATAAGTATGGAAATGCTTAAAACAATTGACTTTTAAAAAGTGTCTAAAATTGTCTAATATATTAATGAATAAACTTAAAATTATTTATGTGCAGTGATGTGGAAAACGTGATAAGGTAAAGTGAGTCTTGGAGTGCATATGTGGTGTATGTCAGGGGAACAATACAGGACTGAACGCTACGCTGGGGGGATTCTCTGGCTCTGTTATGCTATGGGAAACATTTTGGTGCCATGGCTTGTCCCTTTCTGTCCTGTACATTTGATTATTTTTCCTTTCAAAACATACCACGTTGACTGTTTTCTTTAGCTGGTTTATTGAATCGGGTGTTGTCAGAGGGTTGGGAGCATGTACCTTACAGGGAACAGTCTCTGCAGGTCAGGAAGGTATTCTGAACAACTTCCTTTCACCTGTGATGAAACAGTTCTTTTTATATTGGGCAGTCATTCCTCCCCACCACGTTTTCATTTACCTTTAGAATTCCCTGTTAAATGTTCCATTTACTTTACTTACTGAAAAGTGTCACTCACCTTGATCACACTCTCTCTACTCAGTGCTGGAGTGCTTTAATGCACAGTGCTCTGTCCAGCCACTTTGCAGTAAGTGTAAGGGCAGTTCTGATTGTACCTTGTGGACCTTAGCAACAATTTTGCAGAATTTGATGTGCTGCCACATGGTTACCTTAAATAAGAGCATGTTCCCTCTTTAACCAGGACAGTCTTCATGTGGTCTTGGGAGTGAGATCCACAGTTGCAATGATGTTAAAACCAGGCTTCATATACTCCGAACAGAACAGCTTGGTGAAAAATTTAATTAACACCTACATAAAATATAATCAGCCATCCAAGATATGCAACATGCTTCTTTACTACCAATTTGCAGCCAAGAGTGTTATGTAGCTAACATATAATGGATATCTGGCTCTGATATAATCTCCACAATGTTCGGATTTTCGATTTTGTGCCATTCTGCAGGAGGTAAGACAACTGGACGAACTAACGGATTACTGAACTAAAGCTGTTACATGCCTCTCTTTAGGTAGAGACTACCATGTCAACTCTAATTTGTTGCAATATGCAAGTTGCTGCTTTAGTTTATTGAGATTCTAGACAACACACTGAGCTGGAAAATGTGTCTGAAGAAATTAAGACATCATAAGAATGTGGAAAGGGCAGATATTTTGTGTGTAAGGTCTCTTATGTAATGTGAAGTCTGTAGAGGAACAGAATATATTATCATCATTCATACATACTGTACATATCACAAAGGGGATCAAGAGAGGAAAACAAAGTCCTATATTAAAGTCTCCAGGAAAAACCGTAAACTCTCTGTATGGATTGTGCCAGGATGAAATGATGGGGTGTTTTATACAATTACAATCAGCACATTACAAATGCATTTAATCACATTTCTAGAGTATATAATTCAGAGTAAATAGAGACACCTGGTGAGGTTTTTCAAGAACAGTAATACACTCGAATGTGCAATTAAATCTTCTTGTTATCTCTTGGTAGACTTGATTCAACACTGAATGTGAGAAATCAGGTGATTCAACCTTTATTTCTAAATGTATGTGTTCGTGAGATGCAAGAGAGTGCATGCTATAATATCATGACTCCAGTAAAGACCAGCACGTCTGAAGTCATCACTTTTTCCAGCTAAGTTATAGAATAATGACTGTGACACACTGCACACGCTAATCACAGCTTACCAAAGTGTACACACACTTAGCAATTTGGTTGGATGAGCTGTGAGATCAGCAAAAGGTAATGAAATGCCAGTGATACGCAAGGGATTGTGTAAGTGTGCAGCGTTCCTCTTAACTGTTTCCACCTTCACTGTTGTCACATATGCAGCTTTGCTCTCAGTTCAACAGTAATTACATTGCCTTTTTCTCTACTTCTCCTTTATTTGAAGGCTTCTTTGACTTAGAATTCTAAATATCTAATACTACAGTGATACATAATCCAAAATGTAGAGGAGTTGATAACTACATGACCATCTCGTCTTAGCTGTATTAAAACTATATAAACTATATACGACTTCAATCGGGGTCAATCACAAGCTCAGGTATTGTTCTGTGTGGAGTTCACATGTTTTTGTGTCTCTTGTGTGGCTTTCCTCCCATCTCCCAAACTGGTAGGTTATTGGCTACAATAAATAGTATGCATTGCATGCATGGTACCCTTTAAAAGCCTGGCATCCCATACAGATATTATTACCATCCATTGATCTTCAGCCTTAAGACCTTATGCATATACAAAAATGGGCCAAAAAAAAGGTTTAAGGTTATTTTTTTTGCTCTCAGAATTTGAGTTGTTATTATAGAAAACATTGCTACATTCAGAATTAAGAATCATATATTAATATAATTTTTTTATGGAATGTTAACAAGAGTATCATTCATGAGTGTGGAATAGAATATAAAATTTTAATCCCACTCAGAAACAGGCTTGTGTTAGGTGATTTAACAGGTGGTTTTACACCTCTGGTGCAGGCTTTGTGGTTAAGCACTGCAAGCACACAGTATAGTTTACGGAGCTATGCATTGCTTCTGTGAGCCAACGCAAAGCTAACTAAAAATCCTACATCAATACAAAACAACATTTAGCAAATTCTGACTGTTAAGGTAAACATACAGACGAAGGTAAGTATTGAGGAGAAGGACTCATTCTGAGTAACCCCAAAAGCCCTCATCAGTATATGCTCTGAGAAACTAAACATCTGCATATTCAGAGAGTTTCAGTCACCATGTTTATTATGGACTACAGTAAAGAAAATCAAACATCAAAGACAATGCAGTTCTAGTATAAATTGGTTAGGATCTAAAAATAACCTTGTTAAAATTTTGTACGAATATATAATGAAAGTATAAAAAAATTCAGGACTGGTATAGAACAAGCATCCTATACGAGGACAATATTAGTAAATATAAGATGAAAGTCAAATCAGGCATCAGACATATCTAATGATTAGTAGAAGGGAGAAAAACAGAATTATTTTTCAATCATAACACAGTAGACTGTTACATTCCAAATTGAGCTTGGACTATAAGTACAGCAAAACAAGGCAACATCAGTAATAAGAATGTACACATACTGTATATAATATAAAAAGGTTGGCTATTGTGTACAAGAAAAAACAAAGCTGAATATTATTACATTCATCAAGTGAAGGAGATTGTACTGAATTTGATGTTTTCCCATAAACGTGTAATATAACATACCAAAGAAGCGTTTATGTACAAATTGTCCTGGATGGTGTTTGTTGGATTGTGAATGTCATGATTCATTAGTAGCCCTACTGAAATACTCACTCATCAGATGAATCAGGGTTCTCACAGCAATTACACTCAGTAGCCGGTTGCATCATCATTAGACATTGTGCACATCATTACACATCCTGTTTCACAGGAGCAGTTTACTGTGAAATGTGTGGAAGGCTGTAAATGACACAAAGTGTGCGTTAATGTTTACATGGCCATAATAAAGGTCCTGATTGTACAGCGTGGTCTCAGGGTGAATGTTTTCTTTTCGACAACACGAGAAGCTGACGCGCTCGGATTCTGAACTTTTGGTCCCTCACGCTGTAAATAATGACGTTCCAGCAACTGCTTGCAGCCAAAGTCCAAAAAGCAAAAAACGAGAAATTGCACCATTCGTTTCCGGTAACGTTTCCTACTACAAACACCGCCACGGGAGTGAAGGAGACGGTGAAGACCAGCGTGAGCGCGCCGATTGTTTTTGCTGCCTTAATGTCAGAGAAACTTGGTCCTGATGTACTTTGGCAACCCGCTTGTGCCAGACGCCTTCTTTTCCTTGAATGATGCCGGATCTTAGTGAAGGATATTATGTTTGTAACAACAGTCCCTATGAGGAGAGTAAAATCAAACGCTGGGAAAAGTAAGAGAATATTCCAAGCCTGAGGAGGAAACTCATAAGCCTCTAACGCGTAGTTGCACATTCTGCTGCATGCGTTATACTCCAACGCGATCTGTTTGCTAAAAATCAAAGGAGCTAGTGCTAAGAAAAAACTGCCCGTCCAAGAAAATACGATCAGCATACTCGTTCGTCTTCTTGTTATTAGGACCTCTTTGTGCAAAGGTTTTAAGACAGCAATGCTGCGCTCAATAGTGAGTAGGAAAACTGTAGTGATGGAAACCAGAGTGCAGCCTGCAAACACGGGGCCAATATAACTGCACGGGTGGAAAGGTGTGTACTGTGAATTACGCACTGTCCAGCCAGGTGCTGCGCCCGTCAATAAGAGTGTAAGCTCTGCGTAAAGGGACAGAGGGAGCACAAAAATCCCCACTGCCAAGTCCGCCACCGCTAAAGAGGCTTTCAGGTAACCCTGGGGTGTGTGGAAAGGTTTGGTTCCGAACACCACAGCCAAAGTTAGCAAGTTTCCAAACCATATACCAAACATCAGTAATATCATGAAGACAACCATCAGTATTTTGTTCAGCATAGTGCAGCAACACATGCTGCATTTTGTCGGTTCCTCCAGCATCACTTCTCTCCTGTGCGTAAAGATCTTGTTAGTCCAAAAAAAGAAGCAGACACCTAAACCACAAACAGGGCAACATGTCTGAAGTCTAAATTGAACTACTTTTTAAAAGAGCGCAAAATGATCGACGAGGAAACAAAAACAGACAGCAACTAACTCAGAAACCTGAAAACACGATAGATGCGTAAAATCATGCGTAAAATCATGCGCATCGTTTGTTTTCCTTGCCTACAAATTATTTCAGAAGATTTACTATCTGTACTATCTATGCTGTCATTCCTTTATACCTTTGAATTTTTTTAACATGATGAGACCAAGATCACGGGTAAAATCCACAAGTTATTCTGTTAATAACATGAATTCCTTGTATGTTTATCTCGCAGTGCAGCGGCTGCGCGCGCTTTTAAATCGCATTTGGCTCGTGAGAGAGAGAGAGAGAGAGAGAGAGAGAGGCAGTGTGTGGCGGGTAACTCGTAACTAGTTCAATCCATAAGCAGGTACAATAATTCAGTTCAATTCAATTCAAGTTTATTTGTATAGCGCTTTTTACAATGGACATTGTCTCAAAGCAGCTTTACAGAACATAAACATAGAGCAGAAGGTAAACATGAGAAGTATAAAGAATTAATATAATAAAAATTCAAGATATATATATTTCACAGTATGTATGTATGTATGTATGTATGTATGTATGTATGTATGTATATGTGTTTATCCCCGATGAGCGAGTCTGAGGTGACTCAGGCAGCAGTGGCAAGGAAAAACTCCCTTAAATTGGTAAGGAAGAAACCTTGAGAGGAACCAGACTCAAAGGGGGGCCCATCCTCATATGGGTGACACTAGATGGTGTGATTACAAATATAAAGTCAAACAAATGCTGTATTGGTGTAAGGATCACATGAAGTTCAGATCTCCTCTTAATATCACAGAGTCCAATTGGAACTGGTATATCTGTAGATGTCACAGGATTCTCAAAGAGTCGGCCTCATCTCAGTGGAGGTCCGAGATCTTCATCGCACGGAAGACGATCGGAGCTGGTACAATGTCTGGATGCCTCGGGATGGGTAGAAAGAGAGAAGCAGTGGGAAAGAGAGAATTCTAATTCCTCTGTGTGTAGATGATTTGTGTGCTCTCGGTGTTCATGGGGTTTCCTCCTAAATAACAACACTAGTAGGTGGGAATGAGTGGGTAAATGTGTGTGTGTGTGCATTGTGCCCTGAAATATACTGGTGTCATTGTATGGTGAATCCCTTAACCAGATGTAAAAATCACTGCAATCATTCTTCCTCCTATGACCTTATGTGTATACAAAAACAGGATAAAAAAGAAAATCAATATGTGAGGATGTGAGGTTTTTGCTCTGAATCTGTCCATCCTTGAATTGCATCTCCCTGTACACCATGACCCTAACCAGGATAATACAGTTACTGAAGATGAATAAAGGAATAAAGGAAGAACTAACTTTGCCTCATTACCATCGATGTAATGATTCTTATAATGATCTGGTACCAAGCAAAAACTTTGTCCTTGATCATCCTGTCTTTAATAACGTTTTTGATGTGCATTTGGTGGTTTTTTAAATGCAGAGTCTGATATGCTCATTCTCCAACACTCAGATCACAGGTTGACTGATCAATTTTGTTTTTACTAACATTTATCGAGCTTACAATATACCTAATAAGTTAGATAAATGTGTTACAATTATCTGTATTATTAGCACATTACCAAAGAGACTACTAAATGAGCTTTAGCTGGTATTTAGCTTACAGTAACAGAAT